>NC_022018.1:60505661-60509057 GCF_000317375.1 Microtus ochrogaster
CCTCTCTCTCTCTCTCTCTCTCTCTCTCTCTCTCTCTCTCTCTCTCTCTCTCCCTTCTCTATCATCAGCTGTCATTGGCTCCCGAGTGCCTCCTCATCCATGATGGGTTTTGATTGGTTGGTCTTGTGCACACAGTCACAGCTATTGGGAGTTCAACTGTGCTGTCTCGCCCGGCAAATGTTCGCTGCTCCCTCTGACTTTCTGCTCCTCTTTTGAAATGATCTCTGAGCCTTGGTGGGGAGGGCTGTGCTAACTCCCCGCAGTCTTGTGTTCTTTGCATGTTGGTCAGTCCTACCTCATTTGTTGTTGTTTGGGGACAGGGATGCACTGTGTAGCTCTGGCTGTCCTAAAATTCACTATGTAGCCCAGGATGGCCCTCTACCTCATTTTTTGAGACAGTCTCTCTCCCCGAACCTGGAGCTCACCAGTTTGATGTTCAGCACACGCTGGGGTCACAGGCACATGCGATTGCACCCAGCTGTTTATGTGGGCTCTGGGAATCTGAATTCAGATCTCTAGGCTTACATGGCAAGCATGCTACAGATTGAACATAGGTGACCATAAAGACACAAGGCCATCAAGAGAGTTTAGTTTGTTTCCATCTGATTAGCAGTTGCCTGATGTCACCTCATCCAGAATTCCCTAGGGCAGAGAGACAGGCACAAGGAAGACTTTCCTTGGCAACACAGGAAGCAAACTCTGGTGTGCAATCTTGTCACTGCCCAGGGGTTTTACATTTGTCTTGGACACCAGGTGGCACGAGCCTCCCGCCTTATTCTCAGGCTTTTTCAGGTACTCCGCTCAGCAGGCTTGTCCTTCAATCAGTTTATGGGCTATTACCTTTTGGATCCAAATTATTCATTTCTATATAGAAGGACTCTCCACTCCCGGCTTTGTGGCCTTTGTAAACTTAATGCAGAGGTATCCTCTGTCCCTCAGGATAATGCTTGTGAAGTCAGGAAGAGGGCACATTTCAAAGCTCTGAAGAGACGGGATGAGGTATACTCATGAAAGCTCATCTGAATTAAACCTTGGACTAAAACTAGCAGTATGTAGTTCTCTAAGTTGAACTAAACCTTAAGTCTCCATGTTAAATGCAGGAGAATCCAACACTGGCTGTTCCCGGACCCTTAATTAATGTCTCAGGCCATGATTGGACAAATGTATTGCCTTTTTTTCCTCCAGCTTCCAACATAATGGGGCCCCATGGCTATCTGTCTTGGAAGCATTGTTTGATCCCACAACACATCTTGCTGCTTCCTATAGGTGATCTACACAGGACCTACACCTAATCTATAACAGAGCCCATCTTTATATACTAGCTTCAAATCACTAGCCTCACTGCCAGCGCTAAGGAGTGCTTCTTCTGCCAGCTGGGATCTGCTGGAACTCCAACCCTTCATCCCCCGGTACCTTCAGGTGCATTAGAACCACTGGGGGGAGCTGGGGAGCCCTGTATACTGTGCACCTTAGCGCTTCTGCTGGGACGTGAAAGCCACAGATAACCTCTGAGATGGAGAGTGAAAAGTTCTCTAGGTGGCAGAAGTGGACAGCTACCTTGGTTCGCTTTGGAGTCCACACTGCAGGAAGAAGAAACATCCGGCTGGCCACAAGTAAACATTACCGGAGATTATATAAGTGGCGCAGGGCTCGAAGGAGGGGGGTTTTCCTCTGTCAGCTTGAATACAACCTCCCTGTCACAGTGAAGTCTAGGGCATGGCAGATCATCAGATGGGCGTCTCTGAAGATGACTCAGATAGTGTACTTCCTAGATGTTCTGTGAGTGAGGGTGGTGTCTCATTGCGACCTCTGGTGTTTTCCTGAATGGCAACAAGTAGCTGTGTTTTAAGATCAGCTTGCTTCCTCACCTCAAGCAGTCACTCTTCAGGCATGCGAAAAGCATCCCAGAGTTGGCGGCACAGGCCCTGGAATCCCCTGGAGATGCCTTCCCGCCAGCGGTGAGACCCCTCTCTCTGGTGTTCACACCATGACCGTGATCTCTGAGGTGATGGGCACACTACACTGAATATAGTAGTAAGAGAAGCTAAGCCGTGTTGACTGCTCTGCTCCTATCGGCTTGGCCATCTGCGCAGAAGGGCTTTGCCATTTAGTCCTGTGTCTGCCATATAGAGATGGTTGGGGTTTGAATGAGCCTGCCAAGTACCTGCTGCCTGCTTCCTAGTGGGTGTGCTGGCGGCAGTGGGACACCAGGTGGCGCTATGAGCTACTTTACCCTTTCCTACATCCACAGAGCAACTCCGGGATCCACTGCACTTGTGTTTAAACACGGTGGGTGAGGATGAGGGTTTCCTGTCACTGGTAACAGAGTTTCCAAGAAGAGCATAAAGTGATGAAAACAATTCTACAAAGGTGCCAACAATCCTGCCTCTGGTATCCACACGCGTGTGTCACGTCATTCCATCATGCGTCGGACAAATCTCAGATTTGCTTCTAGCTGGCACGGCAGTGGGAAAGGTTGGCACATCACCTGCATTTCCAGCGTGCAACAAATGGGCATTTCTGCACATCTAGTAACACACTGACATGTCCATTGTGCTAGCAAAAATCTTCCCTGACCTGGCTTTGATGAAGCAAACTGCCACACGGGGTCCACCCACCTGCCGGGCAGAGGAGGGCTTCAGCCAACAGGTGGCATACGATGGCTTACAATCGACAGCCTCAGCCAGGTGGCCTCGAGGAACCGAACCTGCCAGCAGTTACAGAGCAGACATGGAAATGGGTTGTTCCCGGTCAAGCGGTTCCAATTCCACCAATGTCAAAGACCCCAAGGCAGAGAATGCAGGTAGAAGTGGCCTGGACTCTCGATTCACAGAGACTCGGGCAATAAATTAGGTTCCTAACCATTGAAATTTAAAGTACCCGTAACACCAATAGGTGATCAATACATTCTGGAATCTCTGTGACTTTGGGTGAGAAGCAGAGCTGCCCTGGGGAAGGTGAGAAGAGATCCATCCTCCGAGAGTAACACAGTCAGGCAGCACCCTCAGGCTGTCTGCTTGCTGGAAGAGGCCTCCTGGAGAAGCAACAGCACCCTGGGCTGGACAGTCCACCTTGTCCTCCGGGGGTCAGGACTGTCACACAGGAGCCATTGAGAGGATGAGGGAGTGGTGCCCCCTCCTGTTTTCTTTTTCTCCTTCCAATTCTGAGTTTTTGACTCTCCTCAAAACTAGTTTTCTTTATTCTCAAATACTGTGTGGCTGTGCAGGCCCTACATCCTAGAGCATTCTCTGGGGTGGGGAAGGCTCTTCTTCCATGTGTCAAGATACCTCCTCTTCAAGTGAAGAATAGGAACAGTGTCATTGCCAGGGAGAGCAGCATGGCACCATAAAAGCTAGTTCCTGGACCCTGAGCTGGCCCCAAAGCACACAATCTATG
>NC_022018.1:60509776-60511769 GCF_000317375.1 Microtus ochrogaster
AAAAAAAAAAAAAAAAAAAAGAACAGAAGGGCTGGAGGGATGGCTCAGCCATTAAAGGCTAGGCTCACTGCCAAAAATATAAGAGTTCAGTTCCCAGAACCCACAGCTGTTTCTCCAGCTACCAGGAAAAAAAAAAAATAATGCTTTTTTTCAGAAAAATCTTCTTAGCTCTGGGCCCCTTTACAGCAGCAAGTTCTGTCTTCCCTGCGTCTGCGAACAGCAGATAGGGAACGCCTGCCAAATGTCACCCTTCCATTAGTGTCAGATAAAAGCGGGAGCAGGGTTCTCACCGCACCCTTCGTGAAGACAGGCAGATGGCTCTCTGAGGTGACTCTCAGTCCTCATGAAGATGAGATCAGAGAAGCTGACCTCTGAGCCTTGACTCCACGCTTCCTGGGGCTGCAGGGGACATCTCTGTCTTGAGTGTATCAGAAGGTGCCCTGCTCCGAAGCTCTGTTGTGCGCGACAGCAAGGGAGTGAGGTTTCATGTCTGGATTTTGTAGGGTTTTCTTCACCTGGAATTGCCTGGAGAGACCTCAGAGAATGAGTGTTGCCGCTTACAGAGGTTCCCAGCACCCCACAGCCACCTGCAGCTCCCTTATAAGGCAGCCTGATGCCCTCCTTGGCCTCCATGGGCACCCACACATAAACACACACACATAAATAAAAGTTTTTAATTTAAAGAAGGCAAGCAGCTATCTGTGAGTTTGATCCTGACCTAGTCTACATAGAAATTCCATTCCAGTCTGAATGGGGCCATATATGAGACCCTACCTGAAAATAACCACGTTTTTAAAAAAATCTGGACATTTTCGGAATAAGTCTCTGTGTTAAAAACACAAAATGGGTACAAGCATAGATGTTTACAAGGCAATCTCCCAGCTGACCATTGAGCAGAATAAAACAGTATCCTCCAGCCATGGGCTCTTGAACAGCATTACAGTACCAGGCATGAAATTCCCTTCCGTGGATCACACCTCACAATCCAGCCAGATGTGTGCCAGTCCGGACAGCTTGCCTGGCAGGTCCACACTGCTGCACGCAAGCCCAGCACTGAGACCGTTGGTTCGTTTTCTCCCCCATCAACCTGCTTAGCCTCTTCCAGCACCGTGAAAGCTGGCCAGCTGCAAGTTTCCCAGTGGTTTTAGACTGATTTCTCCAGGTCCGGTGGTCTGTTATGTGGTGGCTTTAGCAACAGGGTCTTGGCATGTACTTACGGTGGGTAACTGCAGCCGTGGCAACGGCACGTGTGGTTTTGGAGACCTCTGGAACAAGAACTTGTAGGGAGGTTTCCCAAACCTCCTGCTTCTCTCTGTAGACCTGGGCTGCTCTCAGTCCTGTTAGAGAAACCTCTCTCTGCAGTGGGCAGCATCGGGTGCTGACAGAACCAGGTGAAGTGGTGAGAACAAGAGACAGGTGCTCAGCCCTAAGTGGGCTACATCAACACCAGCACCAAGGCTCGGTAACAGCAGGGAAGAGGGGCTGGGCAGGAGTGTGCAGAACATAGCCATGAACTCGTGGCGCACCTGTGACCTGCACAAGGCCTGTACAAGATCCAGCCAGCCACGAGCCCGAGCTGGGTGGGACAGAAAATACCCAGGCCCCACCCCTTACTGAGGAGTGGTGGCCAATTGCTGGGGAGGAAGAGTTGTACTTTAAGAGACTCAACTATTTACATGTCTGTGTGTGGGGCCCACAGAGGCCAGAGGACACCATTTCCCCTGAAGCTGGAGTCATGTGGGTTTTAAGCTAAACTGATGTTACCATGGGAACCAAACCCAGCTCCTCTGAGCAGCAAATACTTTGAGCCACTGAGTCACCCCTTTTGAAGATGCAGTTTCCCCATGCTCCAGTGGGTGTCCACTCTTACGCATACGTGGGCAGCGCTATCTGAACCAAGTGAGTTATATACAAAAGCCACGAAGTTGGGAGTGTGTTGGGGGAGACATTTTGGGGAGGATGGGAGTAGATTTTATTAAGTACATGTTTTTTT
>NC_022018.1:60511914-60540554 GCF_000317375.1 Microtus ochrogaster
TGTAGACCAGGCTGGTCTCGAACTCACAGAGATCCGCCTGCCTCTGCCTCCCAAGTGCTGGGATTAAAGGCGTGCGCCACCATCGCCCGGCTTAAGTACATGTTTGATAAACCAGTGAAACCAAAAGTTCCAGAATGAAGCTGAAAGACCACTGTCGAGCACCCTACAAGAACTAGACATCCATTTTAATAGAGCCATTCTCCCTAGGCATGTGGCAAGGAGGCCCAAAAAACTCTCAGAAGTTTTGGTAAATAGATTATTCTCATCACAGTGTTTTGCTCTGAAAATATTTTAATTTTTTAAACAAAGACTGGGTTCTGTTGCCGAAACTTTTCCCTCACATGTTCCATTTCTGAGGAAGAGTTGGGACACCACCTTTAGCAGATGTGAGGATGGTGGGGGGGGGGCACAGGACACATCTTCATGCACGCAGGGCTTACCTGGGACTAGGGATCCCTGGCCTCCGGGGAAGGTGTATAACTCAAGAATTGTGACTGCTGCTCAAAAGATACATGAGGATGTCTCCGTTTAAGACCGAGTGTCTGACTTGGACCTGAAGAGAGGTCTGTCTGAGGACAGTAGCAGCTACTTTCCCCTGCCCCATGGTGGGCAGAAGCAACCCCATGGGTGCAAGGCTGTCCCTTGGTGGGCTTGAGCGGAGCCTGTAGCCGCTTCTTCTGGGCCCACTCCAAGAATTCTGATTTCTGCCCACACAAGAGCTTATCCTCCAGGAGCTTCCCGAGGGACGCCATGAGCTCGTGGGCTTCTGGGGCTCCGTAGCTCATAGAGAGAGCCCTGTCTTTCTCTGATCTTTGTCTTGTGCTGTCTTTGCTGGAATGAAGCCACTGGAAGAATTGTCCTATCTTTTTTCTGAAGTAACCTTCGGGAGGATGTGGCTTGTGGTCTGATTTTCCTTTAACCGGTTGGCTCTTCCTTCCTGCTTTGGATGTCTCTAACCCTGGGGTCTCACTGCTACTGTTTTCTCCTCGGGGTACTGGTGAGGCCAGTCTGTTCTCAGCTGGTGTTAAATTCCTTAATATATGTTTGAAGGCCCTGGGCTTCTGCCATAGATCCAAACTGATCCCTGGGTTATGTGGGTGGGCATGGAAGTCCCTGGAAACCGAGACGTCCACACTGTTCATACTGTCGGAAGAAGATGGCGAGTAGCCAGTCAGACTGGCCGAGGTTAAGGACACATTGCTTTCAGAGCTTACAGTCAGGCTCTGGGACTGATTCTCCAACTTCAGCTTCAGTTCCCTAACCAACAGCCTCTGAACGTCTAGCACTACCGGATCTTCAGGAAGTTGCGCCCTTGATGGGTTGTGCTCTGTGGCCAGACTGGAGGCTACTTTATTCCTGTCTGCATCCCCCTCTGTGGAGCTTATGAACTTGCCGCTAGAAGCAGACCCCGACAGGAGTGCGCTCACCTCCGGGGCCCTGAGGATCTCGCTGAGCATGCTCCGTGTTCTCTTGTACATTGGGTTCCTCTCCACCTTCTGGTCGCCTTTGGGGATTTCTGGGTGAGAAGAAGAGCCTGCCATTTCATTCTTCGATTCAGACTCAGCCACTTGGTCCTTCACGGGCGGCTCCTGTCTAGGTCTACTGTGTGGTTCACCGTCGTCCCGACTTGTGTTGTCCACATTGCTGGATCTGTCTCCCTCGGCTGTCTGGACCGTGTCTGTAACCTCATAAGCAGGGCTGGAGTGTGATTGTCTGAGGGGCTCCCCTCCTTCCCCGTCTGCATGTGGGATGGAGAGGGGGAGGAGGTCTATGATGAAGGCTGAGTTTGCTGAGTTTCTTTCTATCTTGTCTTCATGAAAAAGGTTAGAGCTTCCTCTGAGGGGAGTGGGAGAGGTATTTTTCAAATCCAGCTCAGAAGTACTGTTGGAAGGGGAGGGGCAATCAGACTGAGGAAGGGGCCATGTTTTGGCTTCTCTCAACATATAGCACTTTATGGATTCAATGACTTTGAGAGGGAGGTCCCACTTCTGACTCATTCGGAACCTGATAAGATGGGTTTCTAGCACCTTCTGTGTCTTGTCATTGAGAAAAGGTATGCTGGGAATCGTGGTATTGCAGGAAACATTTCTTAGTGCGTTCCAGGGAGGCAAATCTTCAGCCAGCCATGAGCAGCACACCTGGAGTGGGATCCGACCCATTGTGATCTGCCAGAGCTTTCTGTTCATGTGTGACCTAAGAAGGCTTCTCATTTGCCTTCGGTCCACACACTTCCTTAAGATGATGAGCCGCTGATGTTTTGAGCCAGTCCTGGAGTGGCACTCATGATTCTGCTCTGTCTTGGGTACAGCACTGAGATTGTTCAGGACATAACACTCCGAGATCACTTGTGGGTTGTCTAGGGGGCACCTTCCTAGGATTTGGCCGAGATTCTTGGCTACATCCTTTCTCAGCTGAGGCTGCATTGAGGCCTGCTCACAGAAACTCTCTGACTGGCTCAGTTCTCCTGTCCTGATGTAGCTGCAGTTGTGGCTCCAGTGTACGGAGCGTTGAGGTTTAGCACATCTGCAGCCATGGGGAGATGTTCCTGTTGGCTTGGACTGAGGGTTCACCACTTCCGGGACGCCTGTCCTAATACAGGGCTTATAGCGCCATGATGGGATGGGGCTGTGTGGTCCATAGGGCTCCAAGTTGTTCTGAGGTTCACTGTTGAAATGAAAATGGCCAGTCCTGGGGATGGAGACATAGGCCTGTGAAGGCTGTCTGACCGAGGGAAAGCTGGGAACTAGAAGACCAAAGACATGTTCATACTGACATTCAGGGACCACGTGCCATAAGTTAGCTGGATGATTCTGCAACAAATGGTATTGAAGATGTCCACTTCCGCTTAAGACTTCAGAGACAGTCCTGGTCTGCGGTGTTCGATGAGGACTTCCATGGGGCACAGATGATTGCATGGGAGAGAGTGGAGATTGCATAGGAGCCTGAGGATGGACAGGAGAGAAAGGGACAGTCTGTGGCTGAGGATGTACAAAGGTGAGGGACACCGGGAGGGGCTGGGGAAGGGCTGGAGATCCGTGGTCCAGTACTGGGGCTGGGCCAGCCTTACAGACCCCGTTGAACAACACAAGGTGAGGTTTTAGGGGCACCAGGAGATTGGCCAAGATGGACTCGCTGTGCAGGGAGGGGAGACCCCAGAAGTGTAGACTGTGCTGCAGTTGAGGGGCCTTCACACACAGAGGCTCTTCAGAGACCCCCAACTGTCCTGCATCCCCTGTGAGATTCCAGTGAGTTTTCGGGCCTGGGGTGTCCTGCCTCGGTGCCTTCCACGGGGGTGTGAGTTGACATTCTGACCCCTCTGAGTCCGAAAATGTGTCACCCTGCTCTTCTGTCGTTGCCATTTCCTGTATGTGAAGGACAGAGAAAGAAATCGGGCCTGGTCCTGTTTCCAATCCCCAACCCAGGGAAACTTCCTCTGTGAAGAGCCACAGTGAGACAGTCTCCTGTGGTATGCTCTGGGGAGGAGCGCGGGGAACGGTGGGGAACAACAAGAAGAGACAAAGTGGTCCGGTCCAATAACTGAATCACCTTTTTGAGTGTGAAGCACTTTCAGGGAGGGAGGGTGTGCACTTGGGGTAAGGAATGCTCACTGGAAAGGTCAAACTCCAGGGGAGGAGTGGGCTCTAGTGTCGGAGAGCTACTCGGTGGTCAGAGTGGAAGCGTTCCCCGAGGAGGTCCCCTGGTTAGGGGACAGGATGGAGGAGAAAGTAGGAAAAGACTCAGGCAGAGGGCCTGGCGCTGGGGTTCCAAGAAGGGCCAGGGAGGTCATGCACAGCCACAAGAGCTAAGGAAGCCAAAGGGACCAGAGATGGGGCCTTTGTGCTGGTCAGGCACAGCAGGTGACTGACCTCAGCAGGACACCTTAGTTCCTGCAAGTAGCTGCTGTCACGATGCCCACCCACAAAGTGCACATGGAAGGACCAACACAAGGGACGGAAGGCCATGGTGGCCCATCTTAGGTGGGATGATCTGACGCCTATCATGGTCTGTCACATCTCTGACCCAGCGACTATCTCTCCCAGACCAGGACCGGCTACCCTGAGCACCCACGGCGGATAAAGACAAATACTTAAGTTATCTTCCAGAGCAGACAGCCTCTCCCCTTCTTCTGTTTCTCTCTGGAAAGCTCTCCAATCTGGGAAATAAAAACAGTAGTTTCTCTGTAATTGTAAATCTCAGTCATCGATGTGGTGGGATTTACCATCCTTAAACAAATCCCTGTCATGTCTTCATTAGGCACTTTCTAGACATTGGAAGAGCCACACCACACGGCAGCACGGGTGTAATGGTATTATATATGTTTTAGTAAATAAGGCTTGCCTGAAGATCAGAGGGCAAAGCAGCCACACTAGTCAGCCATAGAGGCCAGGCAGTGGAGGCTCACACCTCTAATCCCAGGACTCAGGAGACAGAGGCAGACCAACATCTGTGAGTTCAAGGCCACCCTGGGCTACACAAAATTGAATCTATCTAAAAGAGAAACAGAGCTCACACAAAGGTGATCCTAGCACTCGGGATCACACACCTTTAATCCCAGCACTAGGGAGGTGGAGACAGGAGCCATATGGCTGGGCAGAGAGAGGAGAATACATAGTGGAGAAGACAGGAACTTAGTGAAATGTGGAGTCTGAGGATCCGTGGAGACAGACAGGTTCTCACCCTTTCCGTCTGGAGATTTGGTACAGGTAAAAGTTCTCTAGTGGCTGGCTGCTTTGCTTTTCTGATCTTCAGCTTGAACCCCAATATCTGTCTCTAGGTTTTTATTATTCCTGCTCACTCTGGCTGACGGGCTGGGGCCCTGGACTGCACACAGAGGAGAGGGTAAGCCGACAGCTCTCATGTAGCAGCGCTTCTGCTGCAGATGTGTCGTGAGATATTTGACTGCACTGTCAAACTCTGAGACCGTGTCAGTCAGACTAACCTTGGATCAGGTTAATCTCCTGATCCAGTGACTGGTCGACAAGAATTAGCCATAAAGAATACGAAGAACCTGGGAAGACAGGAAGGAGAGGGAAATTTGCAGGCCTTTTTTGTTTGGGACAGCATGGAAAGAGGTTCTCTTGCAGGGTCTATGGCCAAAAGGGAAGGTCAGCAGGCTGCTTCTCAACTTCTCTGACCTAGCAGGTTTTCAGCCCAACGTCTGACTCCTGAGACTTTACTGGTCAATAGGACAACTTAGGTAAAAACAACAGATGCAGTAAGTCACACCGAGCCCCTGCTGCCATGATTTCCCCTCCAGGATAGAGTGTACCTTTGAACTATAAACCAAAACAAACTCTTCCTCCAAGTGGCTTTGGTCAGGGCATTTCATTGTGGCAACATCAAAAGTAATACAGAAATGAAGATTGAGACATAGACTCTACAAGAGTCCTTTGATGGTAAGCACAGACATTTGAGTACTCGGGAACAAAGCGCTGCACATGATGTCAGGAGACGGACATCGTGACTCCAAGCAGCCAACAGACCTGGTTGAACGTCTCCTGACTAGAAAGGAGAAGGACCCAGTGCCGAGGTACATTGTTCTTCATACTCTTTATGGCTAATTCTTGTCGACCAGTCATTGGATCAGGAGATTAACCTGATCCAACGTTAGTCTGATTGACACGGTCTCAGAGTTTCACAGTGCAGTCAAATATCTCACAACACATCTGCAGCAGAAGCGCTGCTACATGAGAGCTGTCGGCTTACTCTCTCCTCTGTGTGCAGTCCAGAGCCCCATTTGTTCCTGTTCTGTTGCCGTGATAAAACGCCATGGCCCAAGCAGCTTGGGCTTACAGTTCCAGAGAGTTAAGAGCCCACTGGCCACAAGAGCGCTGACAACTCACATCTGGAGCCTCTGGCAGGAAGCAGGGGGAACAAACTTGAAATGAGGTGGGTCTGAGATCTCATAGCCTGTCCCCAGTGACACCCCCCCCAACAAGGCCACACCCCCTAAGCCTCCCAAACACCACCACCACCTAGGAACCAAGCACTCAAATGCCTGTGAGTACGGGGGTCACCGGGGCTCTGAGGTGTGCTCAGATGTGAACCTGTAAGCATTTTCTCTGAAAATTCCTCTTTGAGAGGTACTGTGTCTAGCAAGTGACGTTATCAGATCATGGGCCTGGAAACTCATGGAAGAACAGGAAGGGGCATTTTGAGGGGCTCAGGTCAGACAGGAAGAAACTTGGCTTTAAGTGTTAATGGTTTTTTTTTGGTCTTCTCTTGGTTCTGCTCTGGGCAGCATTAACTTTTTTTTGTTGTTGTTCTGTTTTTGCTTTTGCTTTTCAAGACAGGGTTTCTCTGTGTAACAGTCCTGGAACTAGCTCTTTTTTTAAAAAATATTTATTTATTTGTTTATTATGTATACAGTATTCTTCCTGCGGGCCTCATTACAGATGGTTGTGAGACACCATGTGGTTGCTGGGAATTGAACTCAGGACCTTTGGAAGAGCAGGCAATGCTCTTAACCTCTGAGCCATCTCTCCAGCCCCCTAGAACTAGCTCTTGTAGATCAGGCTGGCCTCGAACTCACAGAGATCCGCCTGCCTCTGCCTCCCGAGTGCTGGGATTAAAGGCGTGCACCACCACCCGGCAACTTGTTTCTCTTCTACATCTATTATCCGTGAATACTGACTTCAAGTACCAGTTTCCTTCTTATTAACTTTGAAAGACAGTCATTTTTAGCTGTTGTTTTTTTGTGAAACTAAAGGAGTTTGCGCAGTCACGTTCCAGGCTCTTAGCTCCTGGTCCTCTCCTCCAGGCATGGTTCAGGCCAGCAGCCACAGCTCAGGACCTCTGGAGGGCCTATGTTTTGGGGACACAGGTTTTGCTCAGAGGCCCTTAGGGACCTCATCCACTGCCCAGCTTAGGAAAGGCCTGGTGAAGGGCAATGAGAGTGAACAGGGCAGATTAAAGGATTGGGGACACTGCTCTTCAGGGAACTCACCATCTGGAAAGAAGTCAGTGAGACCCCAAATCAGTGTTTGACTCTAGATCATGGGACTTCAACTCAGAGAGGTAGGCTGTGGGTCCAGATGAGAACCTGGGTTCTCCTTGAATCCCAGCCCTACCAGGCCTCATGCCCTAGGGCAGCCGTGTTCTCTCCTCTCCTAGGCATCCCCCTTCAGACATCTCTCTGCGACAGCAAAACTCTTTACAGCCCTCCAATAATACAAGGACAGAAATGGGACACATCAGTAGAGAATAATCTATAGGGCTCACCTTTCTGAGGTCTTGGCGTTTCCACGGTGATAAAACGAAGTCAGTGTTCCATACACCAGGCACAGGAGAAGCAGCCCCTGCGCTCAGGAAGGTACGGTGGATCAGCATCCAAGAGAGCCCAACCACGGCTCAGCGGTGGTATTCAAAAAGGAGAGGACCTTTCTCCATCGTGTGAGTCGCTAGGCTGCCTGGGCCTCGCTCTAGTCAGGTCTGCATCACAGAGCAGGGAAGAGTCATAGAGGGTTTGTGAGGGCAGGGAGGAGGGTGAGCCCTCAGCCCCTCCCTACCCCCTAAGTCCCAGCTTGAGAAGAGCCCAAGCTTGCTGTTCTCTTTCCCACCCCATGTTCCCCACTTTGGGTTCCACATGAAGCTTTTCTGTTAGTTCCTTCTGTCTCCAGGGCTTCACCTCAGCCGGCTTTAGGTTTCGCTGCTCTCAATTCTATGTGCAATCAGTTTTACTGCTTTGGACTCCAACAGCCTACCTGGGATTCTTGCTTTGGGTTGGATTTTTAATCTCAACAGCACAAATGTCCTCCAGTACATTTTATCTATGGAGCTGGGCGGTGGTGGCACACGCCTTTAATCCCAGCACTCGGGAGGCAGAGGCAGGTGGATCTTTGTGAGTTGAGACCAGCCTGGTCTACAAGAGCTAGTTCCAGGACAGGCTCCAAAACCACAGAGAAACCCTGTCTCGAAAAAAAAAAAAAATTTATCTATGGAACGGTTCTATTTTCAGTCGGATTAGGAAGAAAAGTTCTCTTGTACTTACGTCTATAAATGTTGACTAGAACATTTTCATGTTCCAGTCCGTACTTTAACCAGGGGTAGACTCAAATCACCAAACTCAAAGAAATATAAACACTCCACTAACTGCACACAATCACACCTTCCAGCGTTCTTGCATATAGTTTTATTCCATTTATTTTTCTGAAACTAGTGAAGCTTCAAGTGGACCAAGACTTTTAAGTCACACACCCACACATGCGCTGTTCTCTCAGAGACGAGTTGGTCTTCCCGCCTTCATTTCTCCGACATCATCTTTTGACCCTGACTTCCCCCAACTCTACCTAGAGAGTAGAATCCTGGCCATGCCAACAACTGCATTGGCATTCCATGATTCAGACAGGGCTGGCTGACCATAGGCCCTTGGGAGGAGTCCCCAAGTCCTTGGTGACAGGGTGGGACCCAGGCAGAACCTAGGTTCAGGGTTCTCTCTGATTATCCCTGAACTAAACTTGCTATAACTGCCTGGTCCCAAGCTGGAGCCTGCCATTAGTATTTCTTCTCAGGTTTAAATAAATCCAATTCATACCCCACTGTCGCCTACAGTGTTCTAGACTTTTCCTCCATCTGCTCATTTCTCACGACTCCCTTAAACGCTAAACCCCGTCACTTCCTACTACAGCCCGTGCTCACGAGCTGTCTTGCGAGGGACTGACTCTAAGCTAGGCGGAGCCTGTCAGTTAAGCAGGACACGCCCCTGCCCAGAGGACAAGCTCCTCGGGCAGCCTCTGGCAAGTCTTCCTTTGTCGTCCCTCACTACTGCTTGACTCGGCTTCCCCGCCCGTTTCTCCAGCCTTCAGCCGTGAACTAACGGTCCTTTGGGAAAGATGGATAAATAACACTTGGCACCACTGCCTAGATATTCTCCTGTATAGGCTCGTGCCAAGAGTTCAAGCCTACATGAAGTTTCAGTAACAATTCTTTTCCCAGATCCTACTTTGGTCCATTTTCAGTGTCTCCCAGATGTCCCCGCAAAGCTGAAAGAATTGGCTGAGGGCTGTGTTCTCCCCAACAAGGGAAACTTCACGAAGGTGCAGCTGCGTCCGTGAGGACACATTTTGGATTGCCAGCAGTGACCTCCACTGATGTCAAGTGATAGAGCGTCCTAACACGTATCCTTCTTACACCAACTGAACTATTGCAAACACAGTTGCTACCTGACTTGTGGACTCTCAGCAACCCAGTGAAGGAAGCAGGGCAGGTACTGGGAACATTTTCTCAATGGATACAACCAAGCGCAGAGAAGAGAAGTAACCTCTAGGTGGTACAGCCTCACAAATGCCTATGTTCTCAACGCATCACTTAAAGAGTGATTTCTTAATAATTAGGTCTGTACTGGCTGCTTTTGTGTGTTAGTGCGACACTGGAGTCTTCAGAGAGGAGGGAGCCTCAGCTGAGGAGCGGCCTCCGTGAGATCCAGCTGTAAGGCATTTTCTCAGTGATTGTGGTGGTTTGAATGTCACTGACCCCCATAATCTCATAGGGAGTGGCACTACTAGGAGGAAGTGTGTCACTGTGGGGGTGTGCCCTGAGGTCTCCTATGATCAGTATCCTGCCAATGTCTCAGTCGACTTCCTGTTGCCTGAAAGACGGAAGAACTCTCAGCTGCTCCTCCAGCACCATGTCTGCTTGCTTCCTGCTATGATCCCCACTGTGATAATAATGGATAATAATGGACTGAACCTCAGAAACTGCCAGCTCCCTCAATTAAATGTTTTCCTTATAGGAGTTGCCATGGTTGTGGCATCACTTCGCGGCAATAGAAACCCTAACTAAGGCAGTGATCAACAGTGGACAGCCCGGTCCACGGTGGGTGGGGCCATCCCTGGGCTGGTGGCCCTGGGCTCTAGAAGAAAGCAGGCAGGAAGCTATGTGAGTAGCCAGTAAGCAGCTCCCTCCATGGCCTCTGCATCCGCTCCTGCCTCCAGGTTCCTGCCGTTTGAGTTCCTGTCCTGACTTCCTTCAGTGATGGATAGAGCTGTGGGTGTGAAAATGTAAGCTGAACAAACCCTTTCCTCCCCAGCCTGCCTTTTGGTCATGGTGTTTCACACAGCAATAGAAACTCTAACAAAGACAAGGTCCTAGTGTTAAAATGAAAGCAATCTCATAGCCGAGAATATGACCTAAAACATTGGCCAATTTGTGAGTAGAGTTGTTCTGTGTGCCTGGAAGTCTGCTGGGCTCACAGCTCCAGCACCCTCTGCATTCCTGCTTCCTCTCCTGGGAGTAACAGTGTGACATTCTTTTCTGCTTCCTCTCCTGGGAGTAACAGTGTGACATTCTTCTAAACTGAGAGCCTTGAAATGAGAGTGGGGTATGTGAGATCTTTCTGGATGCCTGTCATGCCAACATCAATAAAGGCGGTTTGTAGAAAACAATACTTTCAAGGTTTGTATGAGTTAAAAAGCAAATGTACGTTAGCCTCTTCCCTCAAGGCTCTGGGGTCTACTTGGAAGAGGAAGCAGAAGATGGTAAGAGACAGAAGTGACCACAAGAAAACCGTGTCTTCTGGAGACCCGTGAACTCAGGAACTGTGACGTCATGCGTAAGACCTGCACAGGCTCAGTCAAATCAGAGAAAACCCAGCACAGCAGGGAAGATCGGGCTGCAGGCGAGCCTGTGGGGCATTTCCTTAATTAGATATTGCTGTGGGAGGGGCCAGCCCACTGTGGGTGGTGCCGCCTGTGGTTCTGGGTTCTCTAAGAAAGCAGGCTGAGCAAGCCAGGGGAGCAGACCCGTAAGCAGCATTCCTCAAGCTCCTTGTTGTTTATCACAGCGACAACAACCCTAAGACAGGAATTGGTGGCAGGTTTGTGGGCTATTGCTGCGACAGACCTGGCCATGTTTGGGGAGGGTTGTAGAAGGACTTTGAAACTTTTCCTAGAGAAGCTGAGTTTTCAAAGCTCAGTTAGTTGCAAAACCTGGAAAACCAGAGGATAATGCTGGGAGCAACACAGTCGAGGGGAACCCGGCCTGTGAATTTGCAGAGGGAAGCGAAGATGTCTATCAGGGTCATTTGCTACTTTGAATTAAGACTCTGGTTCTGGTCAGCCAGCTCAGGCTAAAGAATCAGCTGTGAGTAGTAACAAGATTCCAGAACCCCTGAGGTAGAAGCTTTGTTGTTCTGGGACGCTTGCTGCTGCTTAGTTAAGAAATTATGGGTGCTTGAGAAGAGACCAACATCACCGAGGTCAAATCTTCCGGGGGTGTTTTCGCGGGGTCAGCACAAAGAAGCTGTGTTCCAGGGGGCCTGAAGTTGCATCTCGTGCTGGCAGCTGCACTTGGTAGTGTAAGCACCATCCAGGTGGTGCTGGTTTGGAGGGCAGAAAAGGGTCAGGAAGAACTGCTGAGTCAAGGCACTGGGGGCACTGTGTGGCGGAACCAGAGTCCCTGAAGGGAGATTAGAACAGGGGTATTGGTGAAAGTACAGGTCAGTTGCGGCAGAGACTCTAGCATTTCGGAGATGCCGGTACCAGGGATGGTCCCCAAGGACAGCAGCAGTGGGGAGTGGAGCCAGCCGGAGCCTAGAAGACAAGCTGTGTGCTGCAGAGGGCAGAGGGGAGAAGCAACCCGAGCCCTCAGGAGGAGCCCTGAGCATTTCTGGACGCTGAGGTATTCACGCTGTTAGAGCTGCTTTTGCTTTGTTCAGATTGTGACTGTGCCCTGGTTCTTCCCCTTGAAGTAAGAGAGTATTTAACTTAATTTTTATTTTTCTAGGAGGCCACAGTTGAGAGACTTTGAACTTTTAAGGACATTTTAGAGTTTTGCAGAGACTTTGAATGTTTTTGAAGGAGATTTAACGTCTAAAGTGATTAACTTTATAAAGATGGTTGGACACTTAAGTTTTCAATGTACTTTTATAATATATTGATATTCATGAGATCCTGGGGACAAATGATAAACAAAAGTTCTAGTTGAGAAGTGACGTGTTGTCTATCAAGTTGATGACAGAGATCTTGATACAAGCTAGAGCCACCTGAGAGGTGGGAACCTCAGCTGAAAAAAAAATACCTCTATCAGATTGGCCTATAGGGAAGTTTGTAAGGCATTTTATTAATAATTGATGTGGGCGGGCCCAGACCCCGTGGGAGGTACTACCTCTGGGCAGGTGTTCATGACAGAAAACTGTCCCTCAATAACTGTCCGGGGGTTTTGACTGGGGATGTGTAGCTTTCTTGTCAGATTTTCTTTGGCCTGCCGGACCCCAAATAATGATATGGAGACTTATTATGAAGGTTTGGTCTTAGCTTAGGTTTATCCCACTACCTCTTAGAACTTAAATTAACCCATTGCTATTAATCTACATCCTGCTACGTGGCTTTTCGCCTCCCCCATAACGCATGTCTGACTTCCTCCGAGTCTCACTGGTGTTTCTTGATGAGCCAGATTCATCCCCCTGATCCTCTCTCTGCCTGGAAGTCCCACCTAACCTCTTCCTGCCCAGCTTTGGACTGTTCAGCTCTTTATCAATCACAAGACTCATCTTCACACAGTGCACAAAAAGATTATCTCACAACAGGACCGCTTGGGATTTCTAGACCACTGGGATAGGATGGTCATTGTCACGATATTGTTTCCTCTTGCCCGAGAGCATGGGATCTTTCCCTTCTTCAGTGTCTTCAGCGTTAATGTTTTTATTGAAGAGGTCCTTGATTTCCCCAGTTCGGTTTATTCCAGGACATATTTTGTGGCTATCATGATTGAGATTGCTTCCTTGACGTTGGCTATGTTTGGTGTGTTTGTAGGAGTGGAGGAAGCTGACCCTGTCAGCACGTTCCTGACTGAGATCTAGAAACTCCATCACTGTACTAAGCACACCATGG
Organism: Microtus ochrogaster; assembly: GCF_000317375.1. Classification (NCBI taxonomy): domain Eukaryota; kingdom Metazoa; phylum Chordata; class Mammalia; order Rodentia; family Cricetidae; genus Microtus; species Microtus ochrogaster. The sequence continues at coordinate 60,524,742 of NC_022018.1, forward strand.
CCCAACACACCCCTCACCTCATGAAGAACTTGGCTCTGAGAAGTTGACTCATGGAGCCCACTGAAACTCAAAGTATAGGTGAACATTGCACAGCCTGCAGGATGGAGGAACTCACTCTCCAACACACTGAGGCTTTCCTCAGGAGATCATGAGGTCCCAGGGTCCTAGGGATTAGGGAGGAAGGTGCACTCTTGTTCACCGAGAGACTGTTATGTGTGAGTCACTAATATAGTCTCTGCAAACATGAAATGCCCGTTCCTGAGGACACATCAGGACAATCTACTCCTTGGCAGTATATTAGAGCTGCCTTGGTCCTGACTCCAGCATGTGAGTGTATGTGAATGAGCAACCATGTGTGCACATGCCTGTGTATGTGTGTGTATGTCTGTATGTGCATGCCTGTGCACGTGTGTTTGTGTGTCAAAGACGTAGTTGATAAAGTTCTTGAACGTTTTGCCTTCCATTAGGTATTTGTATGCTCAGAGGGTAACTTTAGAGTTCAGAGTCCCTTAAAACCTGAGTCACGATTCTCTAAAAGCAAAACTTGAGACACGATGCACGATGACCCAACTTTACGGAGCACAGGACGCCGGTTCTGCAATTAACCTGGGCCGCTTCCCAAACACTCGGGAAATTGCTGCTCCAGTTCCGAGAGTCGTGGACACCAACTGCCATGTCTATTTCTGTCTTACCACAATTTCGGTTGCTCTGAGCTTCGCCATGATGAGGTTGCGGCAGTTCCTAAGTGTGTCTACTCACAGCTGGAGGGTGATGGAGCTCTCCTGTGCTCACATTCGAGAATCTGCAAAGCAAGTGTCACTTCTGTGGTGGTTTGAATAAGACTGGCCCCCACGGGTGGACAGATTTGCAGGCTTCGTCCCCAGCTGATGAACTTTCAGGGACGGTTTCGGAGGTGTGGCCTTGCTGGTGTAGATGTGGCCGCATTGGAGGAGATGTGGTTTGTTGAAAGAGGTGCGTCACTGTGGGTGCACACTGAAGTTTCAAAACCCCCCAGCAGGTCCAGTGTCTCCTGCTCTGTGGGTCAGGACAGCCGCTCTCTAGCCCCATGCCTGCCTGCCACCATGGTGACAATGGACTAAACCTCTGAAACTTTAAGAAAGCCCCCAATTAAATGCTTTATTTTATAAGAGTCGTCTTGGTCATCATGATGTCTCTTCCCAGCAATAGAACAGCGACTAAGACATCATTTCATGGCCTGAGGATCCTTGCACAGCCTAAGCAAAAGCACACAGTGGAGGCGGCTATGGATGGCCTGTGTGTCCCCTAAAGAACATAAACTCCCTGAACTGCTCTGCATGTCACTAACCTCTGGGTGCTACATGGAGGGTGAAGGCGGCGCCCTGAGAGGGCCTGTGGGACTCCCGGCTGCTCTCCACCACAGCAGATCTTTCACTCACCAGGTAACGATTTTCTCTGTTCACAGGCCTCGTATATAATAAGGGTTGCCTAGGTATTTTTCTAATCGAATAGATCAATGGATAACCAGTTTCCATGCAATGAATGGGGCTGGGAAAACTGCATATGCACAAGAGGCAAGACGGTGTTGAGAGACGCATGCTATAATTGTAATTATTATATGCTATTGAAAATATGTAGCAACTAATAATAATAATAATAATAGAATAACAGTCCTAAATGGCATTTCTTTGCAGAGCAGAGTTTCTCAAAGTGTGGCCTCTTATAGCCAGTCATTTGGGTGAAAGTTGATGTCTACTTCCTGAGGCTCGTTTGAGTTTTGGTAAGTGAACCCTGAGGTATAGTTTTATACTATTGTTTTCTTAAGTCAGGGTTTGTTTAGCCCTGGTTAGTCTGGAATTCTGACCCTGAATTCACAGAGATCTTGCCTGCCTCAGCCTCCCAAGTACTGGGATAAAAGTATGTCCCATCACGCCCAAATTTCTTTGGGTAATTAAAAAAACATTTTAAAAAATTTATTTATGTGTATAAGTGTTTGGCTTGCACATCTGCCTGTGCACGTGTGTGCAGTGTCTTTGGAGGCCAGAAGAGGGGGTCAGTTCCTCGGGAACTGGGATTACAGATGGCTGTGAGCTGCCAGGTGAGCTCACTGGAGGAGCAGCCAGGACTCTCAGCTGCTGAGCACCTCTGTAGTGCCACGCCTTAGGTGACTTTAATTCACTCAAGTTTGGAGATCGCTGGCACGGTGCTTTTGCTTTAGGAAAACCACACTGGACCCCAAGTCCCCCACTTATGGACAGACTGCCTGTCTCCTGTGGCCTGAATCTGCAATGTTCCTCAGAGCACGTGTCTTACTGTAGGCTGACTCCAGTTTGAAGGCAGTATGCACCTTAAGAGGCAGGGACTAATGAAGTCTGTCACGGGGGCCTTTGAAGATCATTTAGCCCACGGTCTCCTTTTCTCTGTCATTCTGTGACACCAACTGAATGGGACCCCACTGACACTTTTTAAATTTCCTTCCTGTTTTAACTTTGTTTGTTTTTCGAGACAGGGTTTCTCTGTGGCTTTGGAGCCTGTCCTGGAACTCACTCTGTAGACCAGGCTGGCTTGAACTCACAGAGATCCACCTGCCTCTGCCTCCTGAGTGCTGGGATTAAAGGCGTGCGCCACCACTGCCCAGCCTCGGGTCTATCTTATAGTAGAATGTTTTATAGAAACCAAACATGGCATCCACGTTTAGTTCACTCATCAGGGAAGGGGCAACACTGTACTGAGTTGGTTGTGACGCTGTGATTTACTGTGGACAGGGCTTAGTGTAACACTGGCTCTAAGTATTTGTTCTGGGGATGTAGCTCAGTAGTGCGCTGGGGTCGAGTGCTTGCCCAATGGGCATACGGCTTGCTCTTCAAAGCTTGGTGATAAAGTAAGGTAGGAAGTGCCCAGTAAATGTTGGGATTAACTCATAGGGAATGGAGCATTTTACATTACTTAGGAAAATCTTCAACTGTGAAAGTGTTTTGAATCTTTTTATCTTTGGCAATTTCATACATTAACCTCCCTTGATAACGCTTCATAACTACCTCCCACTGACACCCTGCCTCCCTCCTCCTCTGAGTACAGTAAGGGCTGCCTTCCGCAGTCAGTGTTGTCAGCTTCGTCCCGTGAGGGTCTTGTACTGAGTTCCTGGGCACCACAGCCACACCCAGAAGATGGTATTTACAGTGCACTCCTCTGGCTTTTACACTCTGTTTGCTCTTAGGCTTGTGTCCCTGAGTCTTGGGCAGGGCTTACTGGTGTTGATAAAGATGTCTCATACAGGGCAGAGCATCCAACAGTCACTTCTTGTAAGCCCTTGACCAGTTACAAGTCACTCTTGAGAAACCAGGGAGGTTTTGAGTTCCGTTCCAGCTGCAGTGTGTGTGCCTTTAGTCAGTCTCATCATCTAGTTCTGGTGGTCAGCCGAGAGCAATGGCAGGCAACAATAGCTTGTCTTGTTTTAGGGGCTCTCTCTGATTAGTTCCTCATGGAACTAGCACTGAAATTTTCATTTAATTACTCATGTCTCTAGGGAAGAACCTCCTGTCTATCCGTGTAGGGTACCTGTTTTCGAGCCTTTACAAAATTCTACTTTTAATCAGATGCAGAGGTGAATTTTTACAAAGGAATTTTGTCTATGGTTAACCCACACTCAATTCCTTTCCTCCATCCCCCGCCTCACTTGAACCTTCAACCCCCAGTACTTCCCAATTTTCACAGCATCTGAGTTCTAATCCTTCAGCCTCTGCTCCTCTTGGACCGTTTCTGGTTCTGTGACCTCCACACACTCCAATTTAAACACACAGTTCCGAAAGCTCAAAGCAGGGATCCACATTAGAACACAGCACAATGTCATTTGGTCCACTTTCCTGCGGGTTGCTTAACTTCATTTTTCTTTGATTGAGTAAAACTCGACCACATTTCCATTGTCTGTCAGGCTGATTCCAGGAGCGAAGGCCATGGATGAGCAGGCGTTTTTGTAGGACGGTACTGAATCCTTTTGTATATGCCCAAGTTCTGTTGCAGGTTTTTGAGAAACCTCCCCACTGATTTCCACAGTGGCTACACCAATTCACGCTCACACCAACAGCGAACAAGTGTTCTTTCCTTGCTAGCATCACTGTGGTGTTCTTGACTGTCATTGGTATCAGGGAGGGGGACATGGAATCCCAAAGTCATTTAAATTTGCATCTTCCTGATAGCTAATAATTTGAACACTTTAAAAGATGTTTATTAACCTTTTATTTCTTCTTTTGATAATTCTGTGTATAGCTCCAGGGCCTATTTTCTAATTGGGTTATTTTTATTTTCTTGACATTTAGTCTGAGTTCTCTGTATAGATACTAACCCTATGTTGGATAAACTCCTGGCCAAGATTTTCCCCCACTCTTAAAACTGTCTCTTCATGGGGCTGGTGAGATGGCTCAGTGGTTAAGAGCACTGACTGCTCCTCCAGAGGATCCGGGTTCAATTCCCAGCACCCACATGGCAGCTCGTAGCTGTCTGTAGCTCCAGTTCAAGAGAATCTGACATCGTTATACCAAATGTGCATGAAATAAAGTTAAATAAAGTTAAAAAAAAACCTGTCTCTTCATTGGATGTCTTTGTGAAGACACTTTCATGAGATCCCATGTGCCAGTTACTTGTTTTCTTTCACGTGGGATTTGAACCCTATCAGAAAGCATTTGGTTCTGAGAACCTATCTGAAGACTTAAGAATTGATTCATGCTATTTCTCCGAAGAAATCAGTTTCATTCAAGAGCCACAGTTAGGATTTGTGCACAGGATGCAATGGCTGACATCAGTCTAGTGATGGACACTAAATACAGGAGCTGATGCTGTGGTAATTTGTGTTATTTCCACAGGACAGAATCGAGACTCGCCCATGAGCTAGGCCTCTGTGTGCCTGTATGGGGTTTCTCGATGTTGAGGCGGGAAACCTGCCTACTGTGATGGTGCCTCCCCAGGTTGGCTCCTGGGCGGTGTAAGTGGAGAATGGGAGCCTGGCAGCCACTGCATCCATCCCCCTCTCTGCTGCTTTACTGCAAATGCATTGCGCCTAGCTGCCTCAACTTCCGGCCACTGTGACTGCTCCATAAAAATGAACATGTGACCTTGAACTGAGCTGAAGGAAACCCCATCCCCCTAAGTTGCTTTTGCAGAGTTATTTTTATCACAGGGACAGAAAAGAGACCAAGATGGATGCAATAGCAGATGAATTCAGCCAGCATTTCTCAGTGACATGCAAGGCAAAGACCACATGGCTGCTCCAGAACCAGGACATGGTTACGACATCTTATTTGCATGCACCGTGTTTCTCAACAGTGTTCTTCTTATTAGACAGGCACAAAACTGGACAATCCTGGACCTATGCGGGTCATTTTTGCTGTTTCCTGTCGGCCGGAGCTGTGAGGTGTCCAGTACGCGCACCTGGCTTGTTCTCCCTGTTGCTAGGACCTGCATTGCTAGGTGAGATGCAGAGGTGAGGTCACTACGGGGAGGGCCTGAGCTACAGCAGCCACCCTTTCTCTATGCACAGTTCAGCTTGCTCTGCAGCACGGTGGGACTAAGTGTATTGCAAAGTAGAGAGCAAGCCCCAAAAGGTAAGGGGTTTAGGGGCACAGGCTCAATTGTGCTAAGATAGCCCAAGATGGGGCATCTGAGATTCTCATATTTGGCAGTCAGCATGTACTACACTGCTGTCACGAACCTCTCCAAGCCAGGCACCTTAAAACAACAGAAATCTAGTCTGTGTGTCTGGAAAGTAGACATTCAAGATGAAGGTTGTCGGTAAGCCCACGTCGTTCCCCCCTCCCCCAAGGCTGCAGGAAAGACCTTTTGTATGCTTCTCCTAGCAAACCCTGGCATTTTGGGCTACTGGCTCACGACCCCAACATGCCTGTGCAGTCACAAGGCTGCTCTGTGCTCCTCTTCTGAGAACACTGGCTAAGGTCAGGAGTAGATGGATCTTCCTCCTTTCTTCCATGGGATCAAAACCAGGTTAGTTTTCATTTCTAGACCACCATGCCCGAGGCTGCTTGTGTTTGTGCTGATTCTGGGCTAAGCATGTCACTGATACCCCAGGGTTTAAATGAGTGCTCACAGCTTAGACGAACATCACAGACGTTTCCTGATGGCTCACACATCAAAACATGACAAGAAAGGCTATTTTTGAGGTATTTCCTGCTGAATCAATCCTAGGAAGTAGTATCTTAGGGATCCCCCAATCTTGTTCCTCCTCCCTCCCCAATCTCCTATCCCATTTCCTGTTTGAGGAAAAAAAAGCCATTCTATTAGGTGCAGGGGTGGGGATGTTCAGAACAATGAGGCCCACAGGCTGGCCTTCTGAAATGCATTAAGGAGTGTTTAACCACAGTGGCCTGGCCCACTCAACTCAGAGCTTTCTAACAGGGACAAGGACGTTTTTAACTGAGGTTATATGAAGAAAGAGATTTGCCACCTTGTGAGGCTCCTGGCTCGTCACTTGGCGATGCCACAGGGCTGGAGTGGGTGAGAAGCTTCTGGGTTGGGCCCCCTCTCTACCTCTTCTAGGCCACTTTGTTGTGGTAGCACAGGACTGATACCTCTGGATGCTCTTCTCTGGCAGTCCTCCATTTGTAACTTTTAGGGTGGGGTCTTGTCACCTACCTCCCCTCCCCTCACCCCACCCCCAGCCCGTGCAGGGTTCACAGATTTGTGTCAAGGCCTCCCACCTTGTCCTTTTCAGGGCATAGCTTCTCTCTGCAGTTTTCAAACCCATTAGTTTTGTTCTTTCTCCCCCTTTTCTCTACATTTCTTGTCCTTAAAAACCCAGCTCAGAGGACATAACCTTGAGGCCACTTTCCGCTGGCCTCCCACCCCCAGAGGTCATCAAAATATGCAGTATTTGGCGGTACCTGTTCAGAGCACAGGGGTTATTTGGACCAGGCCATGTGTAATTTAATTAGATAAAGTACTGTACTCAAGTCATGTTTTAGATTCTCACGTATGAAAAGGATGCAGTCAGAACAGTTCTGGCGCGCACCCCACACACAGCAGTTACAGTGCCGAAAGCCTTCAGTGTGTTCATCTCACTGGATCTGAACTGCAAAGACCCTTCTGGAAGGAGAGAAGCTGAAGCTCGGACAAGGGAAAAGCATCCGGAGAGCAGATGACACTCTCTCCTGAGGAGGACTGGAGGCATCTGTGTCAGATGAGGGATGGTGTGCACACACACCTGTGTCAAATCAGATGGTGTGGCAACACACACACACACACTCAGCTGGAGAGATGGCGTGAACACACACAACATGAGACACATACAGTCCACACATACACACACGGAGTCAGCTGGAGACACAGCGTGATGGGCTATGTGTGCAGCACAAACGGGCAGCATCTCCAGTGTGCACTCAGGTTTCTGGAGACAGCAGCATAACCGACTGGTTTAGCAGCTAACTACCCAAAATCCTCTCCCCCAACAAGAAAAGACAATATTAGGATCACAAAGAGGTGAGTTTTTTAATTGATACTCAATTTCTACATACAATATTGCACAAATTAAAGATGTATCAACAATTCTATTTATGATAACAAACTCATAACACTCATATAAAACTACAAGGTGGTGCATTTTGGTGGTAGGAATTTTAGTAAATAGCGCAAATATGAAACTCAGCTACTTTGTGAGAAACAGGCTTCCACAAAAGAACTCCAGGTTACTTAAGATGTCAAAAACAGGTCAAGTTAAGATCACTTTAAAGAAAAACTTGGGATTCAGGTATGGTGGCACATATCTCAGAAGGCTGAAGCAGGAGGGTCGCCAGTCAGGATGGCCTATACTATACAGCAAAATGACTCAAAAAACTGGTGTTAAAAAATATGAAAACTTCAGCAATTTCATTTAGGAACCAGGAAATGTATGCGTATTGGGAACTAAGAAGACACCTCCATGTCTGCTCCATAGGCCCTGTGCTCCAAGAGTAAATTCTTCTGCTGCAGGATCTCTGTAAGAAACCATGGTTTCAAAGCTCTGAACAAGCAAGATGGCAATTCAAACAAAAGAGCTTAAACAAGACTCTTCCATTCAGAAGAAAACAAACGCGGTCTATAAATTAAAGTCGTATCAAAATGCTGCCCAGGCATGGAAGGCAGGCACCACTCCCTCCTGAGTGTCTCATACAGTACTGGGGTCACCTGTGAGGAAGGGAGAGCTGGCTATGGTCCTAGCTCTCTAGCTTATCAGATTTGGTCTTCATACACACAGGGTTAAGTGTGGTGAGCTAGCTGGCTGCTTGTCACAGCTTCCAATGGAAAGGTCTAAGCCAACCATCTCGAAGCATGCCCTAGGGGGTGGACCGAGACCAGGTCTGGCAGCTCCCACCTTCTGACACCATCACTCAGAAATCTGGAACTACTGAAGGGCGGGAAGAAGGCCGATGATCATATTTCTAATAAAATGAATGTGAGGGAAATGAGGGGCCACTACGCTGTCACCCACAGCTGTCCTGCCTGGGAGATGAGAAGGGCGAGAAGAGTCTCAATCCACTCACTCGGATCTCTGGGTGCACACCTGTTACCCGTTCCCTCAGCTCCCGGCAAAGCAATGGCCACGACGTTGGTCCTAGCGCAAAGAACAAAGCTACAGAGTTAAGAGCAGCGCAGGGGTTTTCTGTACAGAACAGGAGAATGACCTAGAGAAAACAATGTTTTCCCAGTTTTTGGGCTTTACAGACAACACAGATACCAGCTTTTCGGGATTAGCACAGTGGCTCCATCACTTTATTCCCCCCTGAGGTGGCCGCACATCATAAACTCTGAAACATGACAGTCACATGATTTCTTCAGTAAGCTCCCAGGTAGATCCCGGCTCTCCCGGAGCTTGGAGTCCTGAGGTTTCAAATGTTAAAGCTTTCACCACAGCCACAAGTTCCTTTGATGTTGGGGTTATTGAAAACAAACTCACTGGACAGTTTGTCCTCCACATAGTCCATTTCTGTTCCTAAAAGTGTTAACTGTGCTTTCTTTTCGATGAACACTCTGACTCCTTGGGGAAAAGAAACACATGTCACATAAAGCCTGTGGTGTGCAGAACCTGCAGTGAATTTCCAGTCGGTGCCACCAGCACCCACAGCTTCTGGGCAAGTCTAGGGCTTCCTTAGAGGAAGCACACCACTTCCCACCAGTCCAGCCCGTGCCTAACCCCAACCAATTATAACAAGGAAGACTTTTTACATTTGGAAATTCCATGGCATTTCTGCAAAACTGGTTTGCCTTTCACTCACCTCCCCACCCCAATCTTTTATGGGAAAACGTGCAACTCTGTGAGCTTTTAATGATGGCATTCACGAGACTCCGGGAACATCTGTCCTGACCCTGTCAGCTATAAATGCCCACAGTACTGTTGTTCCATGGTACATTCTAACCAGACCATATAAACCAAGACCACACAATGAGACATGGAATTCAGAGGATACCCATGGGACCCAAAGCGGTAATCTGCTGCTAACCTTATGAGTACCATTCCCTAGTCACTGGGAAGGAGAGACTGACCTCTCAAAAATGCAAAACGTGCTTTTCCTCAAAAGACATCACTTAAACACGAACATACTCTATAGGCCTTTCCTCTGTAGGGGGAAACTGCAGCTTATACTTCTGAACTGATGTTATTTTTTAAGATTTTTCATGTGCATGGTGTTTTGCCTGTAGATATGTGTGCAATGCCTGTGGCAGCCAGAAGATGGTGTTGAAACAAAAGTTACAGATGGCTGTGAGCCACCATGTGGGTGCTGGGAACTGAGCCCAGGTCCTCTGGAAGAGTCGAAAGCACTTAACCTCTAAGCATCTCTCCAGCTCCATTTTTTTATAACTTAAGAAGAAGGCCTTTATTGGTTAATTATTTCAGCTAAATATGATGGAAGTTGGGAATACAATTTCCTGCTTGTCTCACACCAAAATGGCTCCAATATACTAACAACAATATCTAGTGGTGGTTATTACCTTACATAGGATCTTATTAGCCCAGGCTGGCCTGACCTGATCTTGAACCCAGCACCTAAGATTCCAATCCCATATTAAGCCTGAGTCACTGTACCTCAGTCTTTGGTAGGTTTTGCAAGATGACAGGGGCTGGTGTCAAATGCAGGAGCTGATAAAGTGGAGCTGGGTCTGGAGAGCTCGTGCTGCTCTTGCAGAGGACGCAACCCCTCTGTCTCCACAGAACTAGGAATGTGCACTAATACGCCCACATAAAACTGGTTCCGCAGAAATGGCTGGATTGTTCAACTGATGGTCTTAAAATCTGTGTGTGGTGAGTGGATGACTGACTACCCAGAACCCATGGACCCAAGAGAGAACCAGCTCTCAAAAGCTGTACGCTGACTTCACACACTAATGCAGCTTTAAAACCTACGAGGATGAGCTTGATCCTCAGCCACCGTCTAATTCCAGCACCAGGATGTGTGGCAAGGAAGATCACAGTAAAGCTCTGGTCTCAAAAACAAAAACAAAAAACAAAAACAAACAAACAAAAAAAAAAACAACCAGGAAAAACAAACCTACAAGCCTAAACTGTTCGCTGTGATGACCATTCAGAGCCGAGACAAAACGTAACCCCCCCTTAACCCTTAGAACGGATTGGGTTCAAAGCTTCACTAGGTCCTTTCACTGTGAGCCCTGGGCTTCCCAGCTACTGAGTCTCTCCTTGCACCAGGTTCTCCAACAGAAGCCAGGAAACTGTTCCTCTCCCCATTCAGTGGAGCACATGGCAAAAGACTGTCTGCCTGCGCTGGGCACGTAACAAGCACCACTCAGACGATTCCTAACCCAGCAGCCTTACATCAGTTTCTACAAGTTTTCATCAGGAAAAAGTGACCACAAAATGTTAAAGAACAACGACAAAAACCCATCCATTACTCACCAGAGCCAAGTGTGGGTGTTTACTCATACCCCACCCCATCACTGGGAGGCAGAGCAGGAATTAATGTCATCCCTACACCCAGCTACATAAGAGTTCAGGGCTAGCCTGGGCCACAAAAGAATCTGTCTCAAAAAGACAAGGGAGCTTACCATCTTGAATAACTTCTTCATCAGAATCTCCTTTTGTCTTTGAATACTCCAGGGTGTAAGAGAGGCCATTACAGCCCCTGGTTCGCACGCCAACTTTCAGACCCACCTGAAAAGAATTGAGAAGATAAACATTGTGTGATGACCTACACCTTGAATCCCAGCACTGACATGAAATTCTCCTCTGTATGCTGTGAATAAGTTTTAGTACCATTGGTTAATAAAGAAGCTGCTTTGGGCCTATGGCAGCCCAGAATAGAGCAATGCGGGAACTCCAAGCAGAGAAAGGAGAAAATAAGACGGAGTCAGGGAGACACTATGTAGCCAGTGAAGGAGAGACACTGGATGGAACCTTACTGGTAGGCCACAGCACCATGGCAATACACAGATTAATAGAAATGGGTTAATTTAAGATATAAGAGTTAGCCAGAAATATGTCTAAGTCATTGGCCAAGCACTGTTGTAATTAATATAGTTCTGCGTGATTATTTTGGGTCAGGGCGGCCAGGAAACGAACACACAGCTTCCGCCCACACAGTACCTGCTTGGGAGGTGAGGTACAAGGACTGTGATATAGCAGTATATTATTTGTGTTTTAATAAATAAAGCTTGCCTGAAGATCAGAGAGCAAAGCAGTCATACTAGACAGCCACAAAGGACAGGAATGGTGGCACACACCTTTAATCCCAGAAATGGGAGAGGCAAAGGGATCTGTTAGTTCAAGGTTACCCTGGGCTACAAGATTGAACCTAAAAGAGAAACAGAGCTCACACAAAGGTGACTCCAGCACTAGGGAGGTGGAGACAGGAGTGATGTGGCTGGGATGTAGGAGGAACGTAAGGGGAAGAGAGGAACTCAGTGGAGAGTAGAGTGTGTGGTGTAGAGTTTTCAGGATTCATGGAGACAGGATCTTGCCCATTTTTGGTCTGAAGTAGAGGTAAGAGCCAGTGGCTGGTTGCTTTGCTTTTCTGATCTTCAGGATGAACCCCAACATCTGTTGCTGGGTTTCTATTATTCATGCTACACTGGCAGGCTGGAGCCAGCCCAGGTAAGGTACACATGGTCTTGAGACAGTCAGTGCGGGTTCCACTAGTAAAGGGCACAAGAGCCTGCGGCAGATTCCTAGAGTCCAGATGAAAAGGCCCGGCACAGTGACACGTGTCTGTACCCACTCTGGGGAGGGGCGCAGATGGGCCACTTCTGCACCTTGCTGACCAGTCAGTCTAGTCCACCTCCTCAAGTCCGGACCTGTGAGAAACTGTCTCCAGTCAGGATGGGTGACTCCTGAGGTTGACCTTCGGCCTCAGACACATGCATACAAACATGAAGGTACTAATAGAAATGCATGCCTACATACAGGATAGCAAGCAAATTAAAAGACAGAAAGCAACCTTTGATATTACCACTACTCATTTTCTCGTAAACTCAGTGGTAAGCAACACGTTCCTGGTTATAAGATGCCCCTATAGGAAGAACAAATGTCACGGGAACAAGCACTTAGGACAACACAGAAAAAGTGCACAAGCCTCGCAGTGCAAGAAGGTGGCTTCTCTGTCTCTCCAGTCCTGGCTGTGTCTGCATAGTTTTACTACAGCATAGTAAAAGTTTTACTCTATCTAGGCCTTTACATAGTCACAGTGTTTGCTTTCTTAACTATAGTTTGGAAGTAATGGGAACACAATGCTCTCCTGTAGCCATCAACATTCCTTTTTTTGAAGTACAGGAGGGCCACAAACCCACTGTTTCACCCTTCAAAGTGCTGGGATTGCAAGGGCACTGCCATAACTGGCTTTTCCTTTACTTCTTAAACACAGGGTCCACAAACGGCACCAACCTGCTGTGTAGCCAGCTTCTACCTCCAAAGGCTGAGGCAATGAGCTCAAGCACCACCACATCTGGCTTTGTCTTTTCTCCTTTTGGTTTTTTGAGACAGGGTTTCTCTTTGTAGCCCTGGCTGTCCTGGAACTCAATCTGTAGACCAGGCTGGCCTAGAAATCAGAGACTTACCTGCCTCTACCTCTAAAATGCTGGGTCACCTCATTTTTTTTTTAAAGGGCATTTGATGGTAGATTGCCTTTAAAACCTGGGATTCCTTTAAGAGGTTTTGCTCCACTTTGTTCTGTGAGGTACTTTCTGGAGGCTTCCATGGTTAGTGAGCACTGAGGTTCATCTTCTCACCTGGCTCCAGTTCAGGAGCTTCCTTTCTAAGGCAATCTGGTAAAACCAGGAAGCCAAAGATCATAGAAGTTTAAAATGTGTGTGTAGTGGGGGGGGGGGATAGAGGGGCGGCAGGAGCTGATGCAGAGGCTGTAGAGGGTGCTGCTTACTGTCTTGCTTTGGTCCTTACTTTCTTATAGTACTTACAACAACCAGACTGGGGATACAACCACCCAATAGGCTACCCTGCCCCTCAACTAATCACCAATGAAGAAAATGCCTCACTGGCCTGCCTATAGCCAGATCTTTTTTTTTTTTTTTAAATATTTATTTATTTATTATGTATACAATGTTCTGTCTGTGTGTATCCCTGCAGGCCAGAAGAGGGCACCAGACCTCATTACAGATGGTTGTGAGCCACCATGTGGTTGCTGGGAATTGAACTCAGGACCTTTGGAAGAGCAGACAATGCTCTTAACCGCTGAGCCATCTCTCCAGCCCCTATAGCCAGATCTTATGGAGGCATTTTCTCAACTGAGGCTGCCTCCACTCAGATGACTCCAGCTTGAGTCAAGTTGATGTAAAACTAGCCAACACAGCACACGACTGGTTTTCTAACAATATCTACCTACACTCGCAATCTTGGTTCCTGCCCTTTAAGTGAACAATCAAGCCCTACTACCCTCAGTCCTGTCCCACCACGGCACTGCAATCCTGAGAAACCCTGTCAGGTGTGCTTGCTTCATGAGCTTGATTGCAAAGCGTAGACTGAGGGCATTCCATTACTCTGAATGCATGAATTTTTTGGGTGCAGGTTTAGTTTGTCTCTGTGACCAGGAAGTCCTTAGGAGAACAGGAGCCCACACATTAGAGTGTGCAGATAGGGCGCGGGGTGCAGCTCCGCATCAGGTTTGCCTAGCATGTCTGAAGTTCTGTGCTCACTCCCAGAAACACAAAAAGCAAAAGCAAACAGAAACCCTCCCCAGTCTCTGAAATCCAGTTTTCAGCAGGCATGGCAGCTCACACCTGCAACCCCCAGCACTCACAAGGAAGAGAGGGTGGATTACCCATGAATTCAAAAGTAGCCTAGTTTCCATAGGGATTGTTAATGCTGTAAATTACACTTATACACCAACGAGAACAAATACCTTACAATCCTACAAGGCTAATTTTAGTTTTTGGTCAATTTATGTGCTAGAAAGTTCAGAGTCAGAACACTGACACCTGGAGGCATTTAACAGCCTTTAGCATGGAGTGTAAGAAGTCCGGTCATGAAGTATAAAAGAATCTGGAAAACAGTACCAGGACTACCATCCACAGGCCACAGCCAGAAGCGACTGCATGCAGGGATGACCCCGTGGGCATGGTAAGCCAGGCTTCCAGGTCTGACACTGGGCGTGACTCACTTCACCTACAGCTGGTAAATTATGTCTGCAGCTGACAGCAAAACCCAGATAGCTTTCACACAGAGGATCAGTTGAACACATCAAACCTGCTCAGGGGAATACATGCAGTCATGAAAGAGGGGACCTTTACCAAATGATCCGGAGACTGAATTACTAGGTAGAACGAAGTGTAACCAAGCATGCACTGCATGTGTCATCTATGGAAGAAGTGAGAGAGATAGACCATGCAGGCCAGTGGTTCCCAAGGAGAACTCCAGAACATCCTCCAGCCACCCTAAGGCATGCAGTAGAGGCAGGGGAATGCCCAGCTAGTAAGCACACAGCCAACCTCAGGCTGCATCTGGCTTAAGTGTGACAACGTGGAATCTTAGTCGTCTAGAGCTTTGAGCAGTGAGAAGCTGCTTTCTATGGAAAAACCCCGTGTGATTCAAGAATTTGGGTGCAGCTCCCTGTACTTGCCTGGCATGAGTGAGGCCAGGAAGCTGACACCTTAGCAATGTAAAAACTAACAAAAAACAATTTAATTAAGGAAAATATACTATTTGCAACAAAATACATTTGACCTGCGACCACAACTTTTAGCTCTGCTAACCCTTCCGCAAGCTTACATGTTACTTACATGCTCTGGCTTGTCTTTAAGAAGTTGTTTTATCTTGTTCACAGCTGAGGGGGTCTGGAAAAAAGAAACCGCTGTTAGGCTCATCCTCTGATGCACAGACGGGCAGATGCCCCCACCAGAGCCTGGTGTAGTGCATGCCTGCAGGTTTTCCCAGAGAACCAGGTGGGTTCCATCCCATAAAGGAGCCACCGCGAAAGCACACTCCTGCCCTGACAGAAGCCCGCCTTTTCTTGTGAGACCATATTCTGTGCATCTACTGAATGGCCTGTAACAAGGACAGTGCCAGGCACAGATGCTCATGAATAGCCCATCAACGGAAAAGTCAACTTTTGGGTGTTCCCCTGTTGGTTCAATCCCCTTCAAACCCATCTGAATGCACGGCTGGAGAGTTGCTCCTGGGCACAGATTTCCACTGTGGGTAACACATACCTGGACATCTAGGTGAGCAGCCATGCTCCTCAGTGACAGAATCAAGTATGTGGCTATGTAGCTAAGAATGCAGTTCAACCTAGCCTAGTGGTCTTTAGCAGGAGAAGGTGTCCCGATGGAGCGTGTTCTCAGGTCAGTTCACCAGCCCACCTTCCTGTAGAGGGCGCTGGGAACCTACTCTGATCT
>NC_022018.1:60540854-60548353 GCF_000317375.1 Microtus ochrogaster
ACCTACTCTGATCTTCCTGTAGAGGGCGCTGGGAACCTACTCTGATCTTCCTGTAGAGGGCGCTGGGAACCTACTCTGATCTGCACTGCTCCTGGACTGCTTCCTGGGTATGTCCCAAAGGTAGACACTTTAAACAGTTTTTTTCTAACGTTTAGGAGGGATAATGCCCTTTCCTAGGATTCCTGTAAAGACTAACACTGAACACAGGGAAGGCGGCCTAGAGAGGATGGGGCACAGTGCAAAAGGTGAGAGAAATCACGGTAAGGGAACGATGTCCTCCGTACTTGTGTTTATTGCCGAGGAGACAGACCACAGGCCTGGCCCTAGACCAGATCTGACTTAGAGGCCTGGACAGATGATGAAGGACAAATACAGTGTGGAACCAAATCCAGAGTCACAGAAACAACGCACAAAGTACAGAACCAACAATGAAGGAAGAAGCTGTGCACTGCAGGCCGGGAAGGCGGCTCAGCTGGTAAAGAGCTTGCTTTGCAGCCACGAGGACGCGAGTTCAATCTCCATAAAACAAAACAACAAATAGGGATAGGGAGGGGAGTAGGTAGGCAGCCATGTCCACTTGGGGGGTTTCCCGTCAGTGGGAGACCCTTTCTCAAGACTAAGAAAGGTGGAAAGCTCCTGAGGAATGGAGAATACTGGAGACGCCCTCCAGCCTCCACACATGCGCATACATGAAACATGTACCAGCACCCCGCACATACGAAAAAAAAGCAACACGGCATGCTTAAAACAAATAGATGCTGTTTAGGGCACTATTTTAAGTCAGTGTGGGCTGTAAAGTCCTGACTCTCAGTTAAGTGCAGACAGACTGAACTGGCACACAGATACAACGTGAAGGGTAGAAGAGAGGAATGCCAACCTCAGGGAGTTAACAAAAACACTCATTAAAATCAACCACAAGCAGGGAGTGGTGGTCCATCCTTTAATCCCAGCACTTAAGAGGCAGAGACAGGTGGATCCTTAAGTTAAAAGCCAGCCTGACTTACAAAAATGAGTTCCAGGACAGCCAGGACCACACCTGTCTCAAAAACAGCCAGGCGGTGGTGGTTCACAAGCCTTTAATCCCAGCACTCCGGAGGCAGAGGCTGGCGGATCTCAAGGCCAACCTGGTCTACAAGAGCTAGTTCCAGGACAGGCTCCAAAGTTACAGAGAAAGCCATCTCAAAAAAACAAAACAAGAAAACGAACACACACTCCTAACTGTGATGCCCAGCAGACTGAGCTATAAGACTTTGAACTTCTGTCTGGTTATTTGGCAGCTTCTAATTATCACAAAGCAAGCTAATTACAGGTGATTTTATTACATCTTGCCATTATCTATATTTCTCATAAAGTAAGGCTACACAAATAAGACATTTAGAGAGAAAGCCAAATAAAAGCTATTAAAATAATAAGGAGCATAAGGCAACAAGAGAAACTGATAGGCAAGCCCATGCTTCTAAATCCCTGAGATTTGAGTATTGGTGAAACGAAGCTCCATGAACTTCAATGGAGCAAGAGTAAGGGGAGACCTTGCCTTTGCTCCTTAACTGCACCTTAGCTGTCAGGCTGCTTTCCTCAGGAAAAGCCACTGTGCACAAGGGACCAACTGGATAGGGTACTGCTATCCAGTGACAGCATATGTCAGAATACACCAATATTAGCTGTTTCACATTTAAAGTGGTTGCTCTACAATATGGCCCCAGAAAAAGAATTTTTAAATGTGAACTTATTTGGGAATTAAATAGTTATACAGATTTTAAAGATGCTAATACATTTTTAAATTATCTAAACTTAATTTCAGAAAGAAAACCATTTTAGTAAAAGTAAAAGGTTTATCAAAGATAAATAGAACTTTTAAAATGTGCTTATTTATTACACTTCCAGGCAGCTGCGCACAGCCCTTACTTCCCAGTCTTCCAGTTGTACACTTTCACAGGCACATTTCTATGAAAGTGCTGAGGAGACAAACCTAGTGTTTGTCAACACAACAGCACTTAGAGCACTCACTAGCTGTCCTTGCAGAGGACCTGACTTTGATTCCCAGCAACCACACGGAGGGCCAGCACCATGTAACTATAGTTTCAGGGAATCCATTGCCCTCTTCTGACCCCTGGGGACACCAGGTACTCATGGCACATATACATACAAACACAGACATTAAACAAAAAGCTTAGGAAATGCATGGCCTAGAAAGAAGTGCTTATTGGAGCAAGAACGTGAAGGAGAGCCTGGATTTCAAGCGCACAGGCCAAGGTGACAATAAAGCCTATACTATACTGTGTAATGTGAGCACGGACGCTCTTTTTGATTAACTGGACCTGAGTTTTATTCCCATAAAGATTTCTAAGTTACCTAGATTGGTTTTATAAATCAGTGCGTTTTCCTCTCTTCTCAGGTCTTAGAAAACATTTAAACAGTAGCTGCTGATACTCCTGGCTACTGGGAAGCTGAGGCAGGAGGATCATGAATTTGAGATCAGCTTGATCTACACTGCTATGTTTTTCTCAAAACAAGTTCAACATAGCAAGTAAAAGCAAGGCATGTAAAACCACATGGGCATTGGGCTGCTAACACGCAAGGGGAAACGATATTAAAAAAACCCAAATGTTTTTGAGCCGCTGTCAAAGGACCAAAACAGATCCTAACTTTGCTGTCCCTCCCTGGGGAGCTGCTACTAAGGAGTTCTCAGCTAAGAGGGACGGACAGCTAAAACTGGCAAGTGACTATCCTGACTGCCTTGCTTTGGAGACAGACACTCAACTATGTATTCCAGGCTGGTCTAACACTCGACCCTCATGTCCCTGCCTGAGTGGGGCGAACAGCTATTGTTCAGCTGAAGGAACTATTCTGGTCAGTTAAAAGAATTGAATGGGGCTGCCCCTTTCTGTTCTAGATACAGCACTGTATTTGGCCCTAGTAGAAGGTAAGTGACCCCCTTGACTCACGTCCTGGCAATGATGAGGTCTCTCCTGAAGCCCACTGCAAAACTGGCAGTTCCCTACTGTGTCTGCACCCCTAGACCAGCTCAACCTGACCTCCTCAAGAAATTCCCCAACAAGTAAGGACTCAGAATTCAGATTACTGAAATACCCTAAAATCTAGCAATGTCTTCGGTCAGCTCCCGTATACACCATAGGAACATGGTTACTTACAGGTCCACATTGAGGACCACACGATGGGAGATGAGAAATGATTCCAGAGCTGTCCCCTGACCACACAATCCCTAAGGCGCACGTGCCCACACCATAAATAGTCTAACTTTAAAATATTCAAAACCACAAACCAAAAATTGTTTCAAGGCCGCTTTTGCCGTCAGAATGCTGGGAAATGCACTCCAAGTGACCGTCTCAGCCAGGCTCCACAGTAGGGAGCCCAGGCCATCCTGCTCCCAGCCCAGCACTGGGAGTACAAGCATGCACCACCCCCAACCCTAGCTGTTTCTATCCAGGAACTGGAGAGGAAACTCTGGCCCTCATGCTTCAGAGCTGTCTGCCAGCTGACCCGCCTCCCCCACCCCGGGGTTTGTTACCCATCATGCATTTAGTCTTACAGTTCTGTAGTTTGGGTATAAATATTTGCAGGGGCTGCTAAATTAATGATGCGAGAGTTAACGACTGAAAATTTTCAAAAAAATCACTTTGCATGGAGTATATAATCCTTTGGTAAAAGGCTCTCTTCCTTCTCTGACCCTAGCAGCTGCTCTGCCGCTGGACGCTGTAGTTCTCCTGGTAAGCTTCTGACTGCATGCACGCGCCAGCTGCTGTCCCAAAGGTCTCTGGGTCCTACTCCAGAGAAGTAACAGGTCCATACATGTGTCCCTCAGGCCCTCAGTCAGGCGGCACCTGGAAGCTAACGGTGAACGAGCTTCTCTGCACACACTGATCCGGCCCCATCATTTACTCGCAAGTTGAGCTTTGGGCGGCACGAGGCTCTGGTCATAAGAGAGCTGCACTAGTTCTGTCTTGTGCACCAACGGAGATCGGGCTGCCTGTCAGCCAGCACATGTTTAAGTCACAACTCACTCTGGTCCCTACAAACTCAAGTCTACTTAGTAACTCCTGGAAATACGGGGTGGAAGGAGCCCATGTTCTCTGGATGTCCTCTGCAAGCATCCAAGGATCCTTGCACTAACGTCACCGGTGAGCTGGAGCCATTCCTCGTTTGTAGACAGTAGCCGTCAACAGTCTCACCCCGCCGCCCCCCCCCCCATGCCAGCCCATCAATTCCCTCCGTGGTTAACTGGAAGAGCTAAGTGGCGCCCACATTTCCATGTTACACATGCCCTCGCCGAGGCGAGCCTCGAGTGGGCTCTGGAGCACTCCTCCCCTGTCAGAGGACGCGGCCAGCAGAACCTAACGCTATTCTATCAGTTTACTTTGGTCTGCTAGTGTCGCCCTCCCGAGCTTTCCGCCTGTGATCATCACGCGGCTTTTGCATGTTACATGCTAGGGTGCAAATGTTTACCAAACACACGAAACACAGGCGCAGTCTGCACACCAGCCAACAGGCGGTGGGGCTGCTCCTCAGCCGCTCCGCCGAGGAAGGATGGGATGACTGCCTACAGCTGAGACAGGGAACGCGGAGAGGCTGTCAACAGCGATCTGCTGTGACCAATCATAGGGAGTGGAGCACAAACGGACTGAGCCAGAGTCTGTACAAAGGAGGCGACATTTCGGGTAAGACTGGGAGACGGAGGGCGGGACCCAGGTAGCTCACTTATTTCTTGTCACAAAACAGCAGGGCTTGATAATGTGCTCTGAAAAGGTAGGCATGGGGAAGAAAGAGGGCACCTCGAAAATTCCCAGGTAACAGGTAACATTGCCAAGGGAAAAGCCTGCCTGGACACTGACTTTTCGGAGGATTCTGCTCTGAGTGAGAGGAGACACAGCCGGATTCCATGGTGTAACCTTGCGGAAATAGAAAGGAGCCGACAATAGGAAAAGCAACGGAGCGCAGTGTCACTGAGACTAACTGGGGGGCCGACACTGACCGAGCACAGAAAGGCTCCCCGCTTGGTCCCGGCTCCCTTCTATTTTACTTCACTTATTTGTTAGGACCCTAAACGGAGCAGATTCCCCGCCTCACGCGGGGAGGATTCTAAGCCTGCCTCCCGGCTGCCTCTGCTGACCCGCCTTCCTCCGCGGCGCCTTCCCCGCACGACCTTCCTCCTGGACGCCGTGACCTCAGCGGTTGCCGCCCGGGTCAGCGCGCCGCCCGCCGGGCTGGAGCGAGCACTGCTGGTCTGCAGGCCAGGCCCGCCCGGCGCCCCGGGTGTCCGCCGCCTCCCGCCGCCGCGACTCACCAGCGTGAGCGCCGCCCGCGTGGGCTGCAGCTTCCTCTTGCTCACGGCCCGCACGGTGGCGCGGACCAACGACGCCGACATGGTCACGGCGCGGCGCCCGCAGCCTCCGGCCGGAGCGTGACCCCTCAGCCTCGCTCCATGGACACGGCTGGCTCTTTGACGACACAAGCTCCTGCGCAGGCGCCGCAGGCCCCGCCCCGCGCCGCCATTGGACAGCCGGGTGAGTGACGGGCTGGGCCGCAAGCCGTCAGCGCTGACGCGGCGAGGGCGGTGACCCGTGACCTTGCGGGCTTCGCGGTCGCCGTGCTGCCGGAAGTAGAACGGCTTCTGCTGCGGGGCGCCCGCTGACGGGCAGCGGCGGAACCCAAGACGGAAGCCGCTCCGACAGCAGAACGAGCCGGTCGAGACGCCGTGCGGCAGTTTCCGTTCTTGAAAACCCGAGCACGTGACCTAGCAGTCTCGCGACCGACGGGGACGGAAACACAGGCAAGAGGTAACGGTCAGCTAGCCTGCTTTCCTGCAGGCGGTTTCCGTCTGACCAGCCGCACGCACGTAAACACAGCTTCCCTCTGGGCCTGTGAGATGAGCTCTCATCTTTTATCTCGGGGCAGCAGCTGCCCTGGGGCTGGCACTGGGAGGGCGTGGGGCGTGCTGGAGGAGTTCGCCAGCTCGAACCACCCTCCGGGTTCCTGGAAGGCTGAGTGCGGGAAGCAGGGCTAGGATCTTCGGGGGGTAGTCCCGCTGACAGAACAGGAGTCAGCTGCTGTGTTAGCATCAACTGGTCAGGTTGGCAGGGCAAGACAACGTGAGTGAGGGTAATTCTAGGCTGACAGACCAGGCAGACATCGTTACCAGGGTTGGTTAGAAGCCTGGAAGAATGTTGTGGAGATGTGCTGGCTGATTTTTGTCAGCCTGACACAGACTCAAGTCATCTGAGAGAGGGAACCCCAACTAAGAAAATGCTTCCTCCATAAGATGGGTCTGTAGGCAGGCTTGTAGGCGTTTTCTGATTTCATGACTGATGGGGAAGACCACACATTGCGGATGGGGATAGTCCTGGGCTGGTGGCCTGGGTTCTATAAGAAAGCAGGCTGAGCAAGCCATGAGGAGCCAGCCAGGAAACAGCACCCCTCCATGGCCTCATGCTCTTGCCTCTAGATTCCCACTCGGTTTAAGTTCCTGCTTTGACTTGTAACTTGAGTGTGTAAGTCAGATAAACCCTCTCCTCTCCAGGTTGGCTTTGGTCATGTTTCATCCCACCAAGAGGAACCAGAACCATGGTTAGTTGGGGAAATGGGCATGCGGCAGGTCAGGTGCAGCCCCGATGCCATGCAGCACTGGGTGGCATCACCGTGTGTACTTCATAGCCCATGGAGGAAGGCATGTCATGTCAGACGATGGCCCGCACTGGTAGGACGGCCATATGTAAATTCTGACCCTGGCGGTAATGAGCTACACAACACCAAAATCAGCCCCTCAAGATACTGCTAGGGTGGCACTGGGCAGGAAGGTACGGACGTCTGGGGACGCTGGGGTCAATAGGTGTCATCCCTTTGAGCAGCAATCCCCTTCCTCTCTCTGTCACGCGTTCTTACTCAAATACGCATACATCTCTCTTACTCTTGGTTCTGAGAGGAAGGTGACCACTCAGGAAATGTTTAGCTGGCAGCAGGGTGACGATTTTCTCGGGGAGTATCGTCAGTCTACAGTGTAAAGACGGAGCAGAACTGTTTTCCTGGGTGGTTTTCCAGTAGACACATCTCAGTGGCAAAGATGGAACGGCATGATTTCCCAGGGCCGTCGAGCAGCACCCGCCAGCCTGTGTGAGCAGCATCTACTGTGGTGGATCCTTCCCAACCAGTTGTCTGGAGCAAAGGCCCCAAACGTGATGTTTGTTTCCTGAAAGCCAACAAAGGAGACCTCTGCTCTCAAGGATAGGAAAGCGGGGGTGGGGGGTGGGGGAGGCTTCCACACACTGGCAATAAGGATCAGCTGAGAGTTAATCGCACCCAAGGCACCTGACATCCATTCTTAACAAGAGCCCCAGGAGCCTGGCAGTGGTGGGGCACACCTTTGATCCCAGCTAAGGTAGGCGAATCTTTGAGTTCAAGGCCAGCCTGGCCAACAGAGGGAGTTCAGGACAGCCAAGTCTGCCCGCCCTATCTCAAAAAAAAGAAAAAGAAAAAAAAAAAAGAAA
>NC_022018.1:60550033-60551111 GCF_000317375.1 Microtus ochrogaster
TATAAAAAAGGTGCATTTTGGGTTGTTTTCAGATCTGTCTATGATAATATAAAGAATGTCGCTAAGTTTTAAGATAATATGTTATCTAATTCTGAAAATCCACCATGCTAATGTTCAAAGTAGCTGTAAGCGTAAATTGTCAAATGATATTTTTAATCTTGGTCAGTTTTACAGAAATAAGATAAAAATCTCAGAATTGTTTAATTTCCATTTCCCTGATGATTAAGGACGTTATATTAAGCAAATTTTAAATATCTTTCAGTCATTTCAAGTTCATTTGTTGAGAATTTACAGTTTTGGCCTGTGACATAATTGTACTGAAATATTTGTTTTTATGAGGATTAAGCTTCTAAGTTCCTTGTATGATTTTAAAATTGATAAAGATACCTTTCCTATTCTACAGGCTGATATTATGTTCTGTTAATTATATCCTTTGTTATACAAAAAGCTTCTCAGTTCTGGAGATTTTAATTACTGATTGTTTCCTTTAATGTCTACGCTAATGAGGCTATGTTCAAAATTCTATTTATATTGTTGCCCTTATGTTAAGGTCTTTAATTTGTTTGGATTTCAGTTTTGTGCATAGAGATAAATATGGATCTATTTTCATTCTTCTACATGATGATGTTTAATTAATTCTTAAAGGGAGAAACTGACAGTCAGAATGCTGGGCTCATGGCAAATCTCAGGGCGGGGCTGCAAGGCACCCCACTAATTCGGCCAAGGTAAGAGAGGTTCTCCAGGGGCCAGTTAAAATCTGTGTTCCTTAAATGATTAATAAAAGTTTACAGGCATTTTACCCAACCTCTGAAGGTCAGCAGACAGCAGTAGCCATGGCCTACATAGGACAGGCAACATCAGATATAAGAAAAAAAAAGTTACAGCAAGTAGATGGGTTACAAGATTATACCTAGTAAAATTTGGAGAGACAAAAAAAAAAGTTAAATGAGGGACAAAGAAAGGGAAGCAAAAGAGAGAGAGGCGGGAAGCAAAAAAAAGACAGGACTCAGACAGATAAGGAGCCTGGGCAACAGAAGATCAAAGACAAATGAAGAGGGACACTGGAGCTGAGTAAAGA
>NC_022018.1:60552317-60557537 GCF_000317375.1 Microtus ochrogaster
AGTTAGCTGCTGCTCATGTATCCGCTGACAGTGGCTGACCCTGGTGATGAAATCCTGAGCTCGAGGCTTACACAGGGCAGGCACATCTGCTATAAGGTGGGCTTACATCACCTTTAAGGCTCTTCTTTCCTAGAGTCAGAAACCCACAGGGCTCTGCTCATTTTTTAGTGTCTTTTGAAGCACAATATCAGACAGCAGAAGCAAAAGGTAATTCTATTCTGTTCCTCCACTGTGTGTCTGGGACCTATTGACAGGAATTATTTTGTACAGTTTGAGATTTTTTCCGGATCAGACCGTTTTGTGCAGATAACTGCAGAGAAAAGCAAACACACCTAAAGCTTCCTTACCTCTTGACAGGTTTTGTTTTTCTACAGGAAAATCTTACTTTAATCTGTGGGGTTATGAAATGATATGGCTTTCAAAAGATAAACAGATGTGGTTTAGTATATGATAAAATAGATGTCAATGGGATGTTAAAACTTTTTTTTAATGCTGTACTTACAAATGTAAAGCCTGGGTAAGGTCAGACTCAGAAAAAGATGTTTATGTCCTCATTGGCCATCCTCTGGCTTTAGGGCTTTTTGTTTTAAACATTTGTCATCCTGTATTGCATTTTCTCTCATTGTTTGTTAAAGTTCTCACAATGGACACAACCCTGTACATTTGGACAAAGCTGATGCTACAGGATGCAATGGAAACACGTAAATGCCATGTGGTACCAGCTGGACTGAAACTGACCTCTCCGGCACATTCTCTGGAGTTGAGGATCAATATTCCCGGTGTCTACAGCAAAAGAGATTCGTCTCCTGCCTCTGCAGCTCAGACCCAGCACAAACAGCTACAACCCCGGAGACATCAAAGGGCACCTCATAGGCATTTTAAGGACATTTGTACTCTCCCAGATCCTTGATTAACTTTTCTAATGAGGCTTCTTTTATGTAATATAATAAAATAATGTGGATAAAATTACAGGTTGAAAGTTCGATTTTATTTTAAAATGATAAATAAACCGAGGCATAGTTTGACTATGTACTTTTTCAGAAAGGCTTGTGAAGTTAGAGAAACAGTTCAGAGAGGGCTCCAGTCAGACCCAGAAGGATGCCAATCAAACTTGTGACTGACAGAGACGAGACAGCCTCTTTGATCTTCAGAGGTTTGTAATAGATCTCCACCCTAATTTCTGAGTATCATAAAAAGTAAAAAGCACTTTTATTCTGTCAGTCATTTTCCCCTTGTAATTTTCTTTTTTTAAAACTGGCAAACAGGATTACTTGTTTTCATGACTTCATTTTTATGAGCACAACAGTTCTGTGTGGATTTACTTAGAGAAGGAAGCCCTGGAGGGAGATGCCCAGCAGTGCTGCCATCCACTGAGGCCTGTGTCCACGTCCATAGGGCCTGCATTCTGTGTTAGCACTTCTTCAAAGAACCATGAAGAATGCTTGTAGACCCCAAGTAGAGCAGCACAGTCCACATGTATTTGATGTGCGTCCACACCAGGACCCAGCAACAAACAGAATCCCTCTTGGAAATCGAAAGGGATATATGGGGAAAGGAGGCTAATTCCTCCTGTGAGCAGCACACACTACTTTAGTGTGCTCTGAAAGAATTAAAAACCATGACATTGTTGTCATTGAATACTGGCCCACAGTTATATTTTTTCTTTTAACTTGGCTTAAATACCTCATGGCTTTCTATTAAAATCTTCAGATCTCTGGGGGTTGATGTTAAGACTGTATTAAAATTTTTCTTTTCCTCATTTAACAATTTCATTTAAATTTTAAAAATTCCGACATTTCCCTCAACTGTTACGTTGAAGCCTGATCTGTGTTGCTATGTCCTGTGAAGTGAACCTAATTTTCCACGTGGATAGGGACACCTCAGTGCCATTTCCAGGGTTGCATTTCCTTCCCTCATGATTCTTGCTGGGTCCTCTTCACCGAGGCTTTCCCCTGAGTCATGTATTTACTGGAAAGGCTACCTAGGAGGGAAAACAAAATCCAACATAAATGAAAGAGCCTTACTTGATCGAAGTCACACAACACTTACTGTCAGCTACACAAGTGTCCCACTAGACAGGGCACTTGTCCTGGATCAGTGGTTAAGCTAGACATAAACAAGTCCACAGACTGGCATTAGACCATGCTAGTCCCTGCTGTGAGGCTGTTTAACGCAGCTTCAGGCTATATTCCCAGGCTGGTGCTGAGCTCAGGTGGAAGAAATCCATCTCTGAAAGTTCCTTACAAAGGTCACTCTTTTCATCTGCAACCAAACATGACAAAGTTCTCTGGCCAGAAATTAGCATCTCACACCATTCCCTTTATAAGTCTAGTAATACCTTATGGATGTACAGTAGGAAATACAATTCACTGTGCGTACAGGTGAAGGACAGGAGTGAGAACTTGAGACAGCCTCCATAACCACTACTGTATAAGGAAGGCTCTATTCAGACGAATAGAGGACACAAGGCATTTAATAACTGGTATCCTGTCAACTACTTTTGTTTTACCTCAGGTTTTTTTTTTCCCCCCTTATTGATGGCCTTGAACTCAAGGAGTTTTGCCTGCCTCTGAGTGCTGGGATTAAAGGATGCCACCACTACCACCAGCATACCTAACTCAAATACATAATTTTTGAAGGATAGAAGGAAGCTAGCTTCCTTTTTAAAATTGCCACCCCGTCACTCATTTCCAAATGGATCACAGACTTAAATGCCAGTAAAAGAAAAAGCAATATGTAAAGAAGAAAACAGCTCCGTGCTTAACCTTCGCTGCCAACTTGAGCAGATTCAGAAGCACTCAGGAGATGTAGGTGTGTTTGTGAGGGAGAAACTCAACTGAAGGAAGCCCCACCATAAACACTGGTGGTGCTGGAGTTTACACACACTTCTTGAAGGCGCAAGTGTGAGAATGTCTCTTAAGAAATGGCTTTTCACACTGTCCCTACAACAAGCTCAGCTCCATGGACACAACTGACTCCACTTCCCATGGCACTTTTCATGACGCTTAAGGCAACGGGGGAAGCAAACAAAATGCTGCCATTTGTGGCAATGTGAACGTCTCTAAGTCCCCCACTGATGTGTGTGATCGTGAGAAATAACTTTCTGTGACCCCATTATTCGAGTTTGGTCACACCATTAACAGTGAGCTCAGCTGAGTGGCACTGCTATAAAAATACATGTGCCTGAGGTGGTGGCGCACGCCTTTAATCCCAACACTTGGGAAGCAGTGGCAGGCAGGTCTCTTAGACCATCAGAAAACACAGATATTTATATGATTCATAACACTAGCAAAATTATAGTTATGAAGTAGCAACAAAATAATTTTATGGCAGGGGCTCACCACAGTAAAGGGTTCCAGCATTGGGAAAGTTGAGAACCAGGACTTTTAAGTAAGTCTACTGCTTCTTGTTTGCTGTCGTTCAGACTATTTGGATTTCTCAGTGTGTTTACAAACCAAAGATATAAGGAATACACACACACACACACACACACACACACACACACACAGTTCAGACTATTTGGATTTCTCAGTGTGTTTACAAACCAGAGATAGAAGGAATTCACACACACACAGTAATTAATGCTTATCCAAAGATAAGAGGAAGTATCCTTATTATTTGGAAGCCATTTTTAGTAAGTGCATAAAATGTAACTTTTAATCAAATTTTGTAATATTTATTTTGACCATTTATATAGTCAAAATAAAATAAACAGGAAATTTTTATAGCTTGAAGTTTAATAAAAAGTCTTAAAATCTAATTCATAAATGCTTTTGTTGTAGTTAAGTATGTCAGGGTAGTCAACATTAATTAATATATTAATAAATAATATATTCATACAAGAGGATTTCAAGACATTTGTATAAAAAATGGCCTACCACAAGCTTTTTCTCTATTTCCTATGACTTGAAGTTTTAAAAATCAGAGATATTTTAAGAGGTTGGTAGTTATCTTTCTTCCTTCATGTTTATGTATATACATATATACTTTATCATTGAACAGAATTTTAAAACCAAATGGAAACAAACCAATCATCCCTGTGTTGTCCCCCATGTATATGTTTGTATGATAAAGTTCATGTTTATGCATGTTCATATGTGTTTGGACACGTTGTATATGTGTGTATCCACATATCTCCATATCACAGGTTGATATTGGGTACCTTCCTCATAGTTTTTCTCCTTCTCTACTGAGGCAGGGTTAGTTAGCTCTGCAGCCTGCTCTGCCTCCTGTGTGATGGATGACAAGCAGGCTGCCACATCCTCCCAGCATTTACATGGATGCCAGGATCCACACTCAGGCTGTCCGTCCTGTGCTCATGAAGGAAACCACGAGTGGGTCAAAGGCTCAAGGGGAAACAGTTCTACCCACAGCAGAGACTCAGTTCACATGTCAACAGCAGAACTGACACCTGCAAGTGACAGCTAAGTCTGGCAGCTATCATTAACTTACTTCATGGGCAAGGACAAACCTTAGCCATCTATAATTTTTCTTGTAGAAAGCAGAATATAATTTGTAATAAAATTTCCCCATAATAAATTAAGTTAGTAAGCTTTTCAGTAAGAGGATTTTTACCCAGAAGGTAAGTACTAAAGTTTTTATAACTAAATTAATGTCAGCTGGCCATGCCACTTCTAGATCACTAACACCTGCAGTTTTCTTCCACTGTTTTACAACTTGTAAAATTATAGTCAAATGCCACTTTCAAGATATGTAGACTTGTAGACTTGTAAGCCGAGTGCAGCCTTGGGGACAGTGTAGGAATGAGGTCAGTGACATCACCATCAGAAACCTTTTCTCTGACTCCTCAGCAGCCAGCTGTTATTCTCCTGGTCTCTGGCTGAGACCTGAGGTGTGTGTGCAGGACACCTGGCATCCCTAGCAAATGAAAGAAACCAGACCCAGGCGGTACACTGCAGAACAGGTGTTTATACCCTGTGCTCCTTCTTATGCCTGGCATCAGGAACAGCGGGATTCTTCCTATGTAAAATGTTTTGAGGATGTCTGTTTATACATGGTACATCTATGTACGTCCAAACTCCTAGATCCACAGGGAACACATCCCACTGACCAGTGGTGTCAGTTGTCCATACCATTCTATAATGGGGGGGTCATCTGAAAGCCAGCATGGTTATAACAGAGCCCATTTCTCCTCCCCACCCAGCATCGGCTTAACTGCAGGGTGCCACCCTCTCACTTTTGTCTACTGGATTTGGAGGG
>NC_022018.1:60557637-60596381 GCF_000317375.1 Microtus ochrogaster
GGGACCCAACAGAACTCTTATTTTGTCTACTGGATTTGGAGGGACCCAACAGAACTCTTATTTTGAAATGCTGTGTTCCATGGAGAACAATCACAAATCTTCCTGAGGACTACTGGAGCTCATGTTCTCTTAAGCTTCCTCCTGCTTATTTGCCACGTACAATGTTCTCCTTCAGGTCTAAGTGCGGTTAAGACTTGAAGAATTCTGTTTTTTTTTTTTTTAAATTAATCTACACATCAACCTCAACTCCATGTACTTAAGATTTTGTGTACAGAGACCTGGTACCACAGCTGGGCGGTCACGTAGACAGTGGACTACTTGCTTGCCTACCATACATGTAGCTCACCCTCAGCTACACAGAAAATTTAAAGCCAGCCTTGGCTACATGAGATACTAGCTTAAAAAAAGGGGGAGGGGGTGATCTGATATAATTTAAATGTTTCCTCTCCACACTCTTAAAAAAAAGTACATTGTCCTTGTGATTGCACCCATAGGGGCTTGACTTTCAAGGACACCTTCCTCCCTTCACCCTCTTCAAAGGTGGCAGCAAGGCCTTTCTTCGTTTTTCTGGCCTGGCCAGCAGAGGAGCCCCCCACTGCCTTACCTCACTCCAGGCTAGTCTCAGGGCCTCACTATTTCTACTACTTACGACTAAAGTGTGTTCACTTTATAGAAACCTTTTTCTGTGTTGGGTATGCGGCACAGGGGCGGGTCCAAGCCCCCAGTCTGAGCAAGTCTTAATAAACATCTCTCCACAGCCAAAAAAAAAAAAAAAAAAAAAGTACAATAACTGCAAATACTTGAGATAACACCTCTTGGTACTTAACAAAACCCGAGGCAAACACACTAACAATGGCACCGTTCTCCTCCCTAACAAACAGCATCATAGTGGAGAACAGACATTCCTAGCCCAGAGCATCCTCAGCGTTCCCAGAGCGTGGTCAGTATCCTTGCCTTGACAGAAGAGGCCAGAAAGTCCAGGAAAGACAGCTCATCCTTCTGTGGGGCAGGGACTGTCATGGTCTGATCTTAGCTAAAACGTCACACCCTAACAGTCTCTCCAAGCTAAAAAGTCAGCACTTTGTTCCTAGGATGTCATCCCAGGGCTCCCCAGAGGATGCTTCAAACTGCAGCCAATCTGTGTTCTCCATGTTCCGAGCTTGTTCTTATCTTACCCTCGCTGTGACAGTCTGATGCATAAAAGAGATTACCGGTGTAACTAAACGAGACACTGCTGAAGCAAAGGTTACATACGCTGTTATCTTGAAAAATTTCGACTCAGTAGTTAAGAGCATTTGTTGCTCCAGCAGGAGCCAGGTTTGATTCCCAGCACTCACATCACAGCCTAGAACATCTGTAACTCTAGTTCCAGGGGACTCAACACAGGTGCCACTCACACATGAGGCACACACAGGCAAAACACTCATATACATAAAAAGACCTCCCCCCCCCCGTTCTTTTTTTTTAAATAAAAAAAGGCAAGAACTTAGAAGAGGCTGATTGTTCACGCTCTTCTCTTCCTTTAGCCTCCCTGTAAAGAGGGAGGGCCCGGGATGGACCGATGAGGCCATCTACTGGCCAGGACTCTGCTGTTTACATCACCTTTTATACTTTTATTACCTTCTACAATGATGCTGAAGAAGTCACTTTCTTTTCCTTGACTCAATTTCGTCTTCTCTTTTTCATCTTGCCCTGGTAAACCACCATGTTCTCTTTAGCATCCCTCTACAGGCCTGGGGCATGGCAGGAGAGACCCTGCCCTTGATATCACAGTCAAGGCTAAGCAGACTCCAATTCCTTTCCATGCAAGCCTGAACCTTATTCCAAAGAAAAAAGCTCTTTGCAGAGGCTTCAGAGAGGTCAGGTGCCAAGCCCAGGATTGCATTCAACCTGCACCCAAACTGCAGGCAGCATCCACAAAGCACTGCATTTGCTGCAGTCTGAGACCCAGCTCTGGCTCCTTTCAGCATCACCTTTCTCTCGGCCTTCCTTTCTCCCAGGGTCTACACACTTCCCTTTGCTCCGTGTGCTTTACTTGCTGGGAGGTCTCCATAGCACAGGGGCTTAAAATGCTATCTCCACACCGGCAACACTGTTCCTTTCTGCAGCCTGGACCAATTAAATGCCAGGCTCATATATTCAACTAGCCACTCGACATCCCTGCCCTGGAATTGCACAGCTACCACCATGAAGCAGACCTTTCCCCAACACAACAACAAGAACTCCTTTGTTCTTCCAGTTCTCAGAGACTGCCGTGACAGAGCCTCACTGGGTCTTCATATCAGTGCCCAGAATATCCACACCCAACCGTCCTCCCTGACACTCCACTCGAACCTGTGACCACCTTGATTAATACTCCATGGCTGCAGTGCTCCTGTCCTGGCCTTTACAAGACTTCAGACAGCACTGTTCCTCTAAGGTCCAGCACTGCCCATCTCACTGAGCAAACCTCCCAGGCCTCCTGTAACTGCCGGAGTCCCAGGGCACCAGCCTTCAAGTCCCACTGCTCTCCCATGCTCACACCATCCCTGCCACAGCCTTGGGCTGAAGAGCAGGAACTGCTACCAGTTAAAGGTCTGTCTCCTCTCCACCTGACCCTCACTTCCTACGACTCGGCTGACTTAGATGATATTTTAGCAGAGGGGATACCACCATGCTCAGCATCATTTTGTGATTTCCCTGCTTAAAGCATCTGTTGCCTTATGGCTGTCTGTCCCTGACAGGAAGGCAGTGGAGGGGCTTTGCTTCTCACTGGGGTACATGCAGTGCTGAGGCCGCTGCTGGGTAGTTAGACTCTCAACAGATGTTTGCTGAGGGGTAAATAAGTGAAACAGTTGTCAGGTTGCAGAGTGGAGAGCTCAAGTTATGACTTTCTTTCCTTCTGGAGTACGGCAGGTAATCTCCACAAGACATGGCAATGCCACAGCAGTCACAAGAGGCACAAGAAAGGCCTCCATGGTTGAGGGTAGCAGTTCTTCCCCAGGGGAGGGAAGTCACCTGCAATATCTGAAAACTACACAGGCCGCACTTACCCACTGGACAGTCAGACTAAGGATGTGAGGTGGAAGCAGAGCAAGAGGGTTTTTTGTTTGGCTTGGTTTGGTTTAAGTTTCCTTGAGAGGTTCTGATATCCCTCTGTCAGCACCACAAGGCACAAGAGAAGGCTCTCAAAAGGCATGTGGTAAAATATTCAGAGAAGAAAAACAACACATAATCTGACCCTTTAAAAACCACATACCTGACTGGGGACTCAAAAATATGGTTGTTTTTTGTTTCTTTTTGTCTTCATGTAAAAGCACTGCCTAAAAAATGAAATAAATGGTTTACAAAAACTGAAGGTAAAAGCAACAGAAACAGCCTCAAACTGTATCCACGAGCTGGGAGAGGCGGAGAGGCAGTGGTGGCAGAAGTTTGCACGTTAGTTGGAATGACAGACATGTATGCAGGAAGTCATCTAGCAAGCCCCTGCTACCAGGGCCCAACAAGCCTTACCACACAGTACATCGGGCTAGGAGGAAGAAGCACACAGGCCAGCCAGGAGGGCCCAGCACACAGCTTCAAGCACTCCAGAAGACTCTGGGGAGTGAGCAGGACAGAGTGAACAGGGCTCCCTTCTCAGGTTTGGGCTGGCTTTTACCTGAGCAACTGGTCTCAAAGGGCTAGGTGAAGGGTATCCAGACACATAAGCTGACTGACACAAACCTACAGAAAGAAAGGAACACTTTTCGTTCCTATTTTAAATTTAAAGCAACGGCCCTACTCGCCAATGTTTTAAGGAAATTTTCCTGTTGGTGTGATGAGATTCCACCCAGCCCACTGAAGGAGTGACAGGGTACCATTCACCGTGCTCTAGCCCATGTGTCCCTCTGCTCTCGTGCTGACATGGACATTAGCTGTAAATACTACACGGGTTGGTTTCTAGACCAGGGCTTTTCCTTATGGCTGCTAATCCCTCTGCTAGCCAGGTGCCCTGTTGGGCTGCCAGAAATGCCACTCTCACACTTGTGTGTGTGCACGTGCGCGTGTATGTGCACATGCATATGTATGGGTGTGTGAGTCTGTATCTGAGTTCATTCAAGAGCAGTTCATTTTGGTTTTGGGGCAGGGTCTCTTGCTGGAACCTTAGTTGGGCTACGCTAGCTGGTTAGTGAGCCCAAAGATCTGCCTGTCTCTGCATTCCCAGCACAGGACTACAGCATCCACTGCAATGCCCTGCTTTCGTGGCCACATTGGGAACAGAACACAGGTCTTGAGCAAGCATTTTTCTAATTGTGCGTTTCCTCGGCCTCAACAGTTCTGAGACACCGGTGGGTCAGTAACTTACAGCCTACTGCTGGGCGAAGGAGCACAGCTGAGGGGCGGTATAGGGTGACCACACTGGAGGAGGGGAAGAGGGGACCACAAAGGTCTGCTTCATTTTGTTCGTAAACCCAGCCTTGAGTCTTCATCAAATACAGAGCAGAAGAGTAATTTTGAGAAAACTATGTTTAATTGTGTCTATATTGTCTAGCTCCAACTAGGTTGAAGAAGGCTATTGTCTGACCTAAATGAGATCATCTTTAACTATACTTAACTTTGAAATGGTGCCTGATTGACTTTTAGCATGTTGACTGAATGTTAACATGTCATTTTTTTTTTTTTTTTGGATTTTTCGAGACAGGGTTTCTCCATAGCTTTTTTTGGTTCCTGTCCTGGAACTAGCTCTTGTAGACCAGGCTGGCCTCGAACTCACAGAGATCCGCCTGCCTCTGCCTCCCGAGTGCTGGGATTAAAGGCGTGCGCCACCACCGCCCGGCAACATGTCATTATTTTAATTCCTTTAAGTCTCATCTCCTTCTTATAAGGGGAAACCAAGGCAGATGTTGGGGTTCAGTTCTGACCTTCTTAGAAGAACAAGGTTAACTCAGGCCATGGAAGTCAGCCAAAGCTGGACCATTCACAGTCAAGCATCAGTTAGAAGACAATGTTAAAACAAACTCTTTCTACCTAATAAGGATGAGTGGGCATGACAGCACAATCATGTAATCCCAGAACTCAGGAGGCTGGGAGTTTGAAGCCAGCTGGAACTACATAGCAAATTATAGGCTGGCTTTGACTACAGTAGTTGAGTCTCTGTCTCAAAAACCCAAAGGGGGAACAAAAAAACACCTAAAGTTTCAGTCTTAAACACCAAGAGACTCTGCCTGGCAGACCTGCTATCTAAAATGGAAGTGTGCATCGGCGCTGCCAGCATCCAGGGTGTTTGAGGGAAGGATTTACAGAGCTGCCTCAGCAAATGGGTAGTTACAGTTGCTCTCTAGGGCTCCTGTCTACACTTATCCAGCTTCACCCACATTTATTCTAAGAACCAGTACAGTCTATAAGTTGTTCTGAAGACCATAACTTACACAGGTTAAAGTGTCCAGATTATTAAAAAGGTGTAGATGATGGACACAACCTACTCAGTAAAAATGACCAACTCACACCCAGCAACATAAAGGTCAGTATTAGGGGGTGGCTTGATTGTGTGCTTAAGACAGAGTCACACTATGCTGCCTAGGCTGGTGTCACTCCCCTGCTTCAGCCTCCTATGTAACTCTGACCATAGACATGGAGAAGATCTGCACATGACTCTGAATTGTGGGCTATTAAGACATTTTCCTCTTCATCTCAGAGTCACTATGGTCATTGACAGAAAGGTATTCAAATAAGGGTTAAAGACGAAACCCTCCACAGTTCTCTGAAGCACTGCCGACATCTTTCTATTCTTGGCTCATTTGTACCTCAGCTACCGCCTCCTGGGTGTCTCGGCAATGCTTTGAGTCACAAGCACACACGGTGAGCAGCCTCTCACTGTAACTTGTTTACAGAGACGATGTGTATGAGGATTGGAGATGAGCAAACTGCCATTTCATTGGTAATCTTAGATTTTCCTAAGACTAAGTAAACCGAGGAACAAGCAGTTAAGTCACACCCAGGGAAAGCATGTAAGGAGTGGGGGGAGGGGGATGTCATTTCCTTACAGCACCATCTTTGCCGAGCATATATTCCTTAAGGAAACAAAAGTGTGAAAAACTCTAAGAGGTTAACATCAAGGTCTCTGGAGAGGTGTCTGTACCTGGAGAGCCTTTGAACTGTGAGCATTCCTTCTTAATGTGTCCTTCTCTTCCACAAAGGAAACAACGTTTTTCTCTTAAGTCTTTGTCATCCTGTCTCTTCCATTTTTCCACTGGTGTCCTGAGAATCTTCTCCCGCCCCAGGTCCACAACTGCCCTCGCTGGCTTTGCTTTCACAGCTGCGCACTGTGTGGGCTTATCTTCTTTTGCTGACACTTCCTTTTCTGTGTACTTGTTCTGAATTTCTTTGTCCTCTTTGCTCCGTTTTTCTTTGCTCTCAGAGTATCTTTGGTTTGGGGTATCTTCCTGGTCTCGCCGCCGCCTCACTCTATAAAAGATAAGATACTATAGGAAAAGTGTCTACAGAAACTGACCAAGTTGCATCCACATGTAGAGACAGCCAGGACCAGAGTGTAAACAGGAAACCTTGAATTTGACAAGTGTGGCTTCTCTATTATGATTTTTACAGTTCTTCAGCATCCAAACTCACAGCTGCCCAAGCCCTTACAGAACATGGTGTACTATAAGCACAACCCACATAACCCCTCTGACAGTTACACCGTACCGTGGAGTGAACAACCAGAAACCCAAATCTGTATATGTTCAACCCAGGTGCACTAGACTCCATACAGCCTGTTTGGCTGAATTTTCAATTATTGAGCCCTGGGCACGGAGCCTGTCTGTCACAGTGCTGGGAAATCAGTGCTTACTGCTGAGACCAGGCCTTGGGCCCAGTCATGCCTGTGCTGCTGTGCTGACCAGCCTTCTGGTGTATTAGCTTTCACTAAGCAGTGACAGTTTAAACTGTAAAACTTGAATTTCACAGAAAACTTCTAACCATGATTTTAAAGAGGTTTATCTTAAAAAATGTCAGTCACTTTTATTTTAGTTTTTATTTTCTGTATATGTATGTGTACCATACATATGCCAGTGTCCACAGAGGCCCTGGAATTGGCATTACAGGGGGCTATGAGCCACGAGATGCAGGTGCTAGGGATGGCACTAGGGTCCTCTGCACGAGCAGTAAGTGCTCTTAACTACTGAGTCATCTCTTTAGCCCCACTGACTTTATTTTTTGAGACAATGTCACATATAGGCCAGGATGACTTCATACCCTCTTTGTAGCTAAGGCTGGCCTTGAGATCCTGATTCTCCTGCCTCAGCC
Organism: Microtus ochrogaster; assembly: GCF_000317375.1. Classification (NCBI taxonomy): domain Eukaryota; kingdom Metazoa; phylum Chordata; class Mammalia; order Rodentia; family Cricetidae; genus Microtus; species Microtus ochrogaster. The sequence goes on from NC_022018.1 coordinate 60,564,898, forward strand.
TCCCAAGTGCAGAAAGTACTGGTAAATGGCACCCAGGTATCAAGATCATTTCTTTCTGCCCTACTGATCACTAGTCGGTAAATTCCAGATTGTGACCTCCTTTGCTTAAGTGTATTCTGAAATGGGAACAGCACTGTCAGCCAGGAGAACGATGACTCAAGCAGACTGTAGAAAACACCCCTGCTTCTCACTGTACCATCACCAGGGGACAGCACGGTGCCTAAGCACTGATCTGCTCAAGGTAATGGGAAATGATTACACTAAAAGCCAGTGCGAGTGCCCCGGCGTGGAAGGCAGAAGGCCGTCTTCACGTAAGCAGGCTCAGCATCTGCACTCAGCCACATCGGATCACTGCATTTTCATTTTTTATATAGAAGAGCTCCGATGCCCTCTTCTGCTTTTTTTTTTTTTAAGATTTTATTTATTATGTATACAGCATTCTGTTTGCATGTGTGTCTGCAGGCCAGAAGAGGGCATCAGATCTCATTATAGATGGTTGTGAGCCACCATGTGGTTGCTGGGAATTGAACTCATGATCTCTGGAAGAGCAGACAGTGCTTTTAACCTCTGAGCCATCTTTCCAGCCCCACATTTTCATTTAAAAAAAAAAAAAAGATCTTAAATTTATATGAAAAATGCTCGATTTCAGAGGCTTATTTGATTTTCCCTGTACGGCACAACAAGGAGATAAAATGAGGCTGCCCCTCTGGACACGTGCTTACTTTCTCCTCATGGGACAGTCCTTCATGAAGTGTCCGATTTTTCCACAAATTCGGCAACACCTGTCATTCGGAGCCAGTTCTCCCTCAGTTAGAACATCTGGATCAAAAAAGTATTCCTACAAGAATACAGCCGTGTAAAAGAAACTGCGAACAAGATCATGGCACACCAGAGACCCATGCGAGAACAGATTGGTTTGTTAATATTGGTGCTGTTCATCCCAAACAAGACCTTACAGCCAGTGAGAGGCATAGCTGATAGACTGACCTAAACCTATTTCTTTTATTTCTTGAAGTTGGAGGACACTGACAACACATGCACATAAGTGGCTTCAACACAAAAGGAGAAGCCATGGCCACATAGAGGGCATCAGGAAACGAAATGGCTAAACAGCAATGAACTGAGGAACATAGTCGACACTGAGGCAAAGTGAGGGGCTGCACGCTAGTACTGGTGCTGCTGTGTGGCTTAAGAGTCTACTGCAGGGGTCGGGGATGCACCGCACCTGCACACTCACTGAAGAGAGCACCTATCTGAACAGACTGCGGGCGAAGGAGTTCTTCAACAAGCGTGAGAAGGACCACTGTAGACGTCAACAATGATACACTCAAAGCACCTCTATGCCCACATGGAAAAGTTGCATCAGTCTTCCTGGGGGTGGGGGCGGGAAGGAATGGGAAGCTACTATTCAAAGGGGATAAAGTTCTGAATAGAGAAAAGGAGTATAGGCCTGGGGAGACCTGTTGCCAAGTAGGGGCTACGGTCAATAATATGTATTTCAAAATAACTGCATATATTTCAAATGCCACACTACAAAATGACACTGGAGAAGACAGATCTGCTAAGCAGCTTGACTGAACCATCCCTTACTGCACACTTACTGTGACTAAGACGTGTGCCTTATTGGCTCTCTAGCATTTCCAAAGAACTCACCATTTTTGAGGGGTAGTCCTTTGGAAATCCTTTTACCGGAATTCCAAATACTCTTCTACCATTGATAAAAGCTTTCATTATAAAATTTGTCACTATAAAGAAAAAAGTAAAAATTAAATTACATGCATTAAAAGAACAAGAGATGCCACCAAGTTTACAAACAAGAGTAACTTACTTTTCCTTGATAATCCAGCACCAAGATTATGATTCAAATCAAAAGGATCTGAGTAAGGAAAATGAAAGAGACAAAAAGATAATAAAGTAGGATATATAGCACCATCCATCCCTTAGCCTAGGTCCACACAACAAGAAGAAAGCATCACCTCTTCGCTGAGTAGTAAGAGGTGTGCTCTGCTAAGCAACAGAGAAGCCCAAATAGAAGGCAAGGCCCCCAAAGCATTGACTAGAAAAGACCGCTGTGTTGTCTTTACCATCTTTATAAGTCCTTCATACTACACAGGTTGACCATTTCTGGAAAAAGTACTGAGAAGACTCATTAACCAGGTGACTTAATGATGTCCATTTGTGTTCACGTTAGGGGTCACAAGCATAAACGAACAAACCAAGGGTGGGACAAGACCTGAGTAGGAGTCACAAGAACACAAACAGCAGGTGCCATGGTGGCCTGGTGCAGGGAGGCAGGTGTGACAGGCATGGCTGTGAGGAACTGCGCTATAACACAGTGCTACTGAGCACTGCTACACTAAATAATATTTTATAGAGGATTTAAAATGCTATATACACATCTATAATACTAATATACACACACACACTAATGATCTGGTCGTCAGATGAAGATAGATATCATTTTCTCCCTGCCTAAGACAGTAGTGAAAAAGGCAAAGGAAGCCCTCCCCAGGGACCTGAAGGAGACATATGCACAGCAGGAGGAGCCAGAGAAGCGAGGCACCCGGGGCAAGCACTAAGCTAGGGAGTGACATCAGACGCTCCTGTCAGCTGGAGCACAGAGCCCTTCCTTTGCGCTCCTCTTGCAATAAGTGCAATGAGACTATCATCCCAGTTAGACCAGTCTTGCTCTCTTCTGTTGTGTGTGTGAGTGTGTATGTATGAGTGTGTTGTACTTTGGTTGTTTGCTGTTAACTCAAGTGCTTGAGAAGCTGCGGCACTGCTCTGGGGTGGTAGGTCTGTCTCTCAGTGCTGAGATTACAGATATGGGCTACCATGCTCTCAATTCACTTAGTACGCTAGACAACAACAAAAGACATGGTAATAAGAGAAGATCCCTTCCCCACTAATTCTGCTTTGACAGAAGCATCCAAAATGCTAAATCCCCACCCACAGCCCAGGCTGAAGTGCACAGCCCTACATCCAACACTACCCAAAGAAATGAAGGAATCATAAAGTCTTCACACCATCTAGATATCAGTGCACAGTAAGAACATGGATCCCATGAGACCAAGAAGACATTTCCTCAGCCACTTCCTAGCTCACTAAAGTATTTAACCTTCGTTTTGTTTTTAAAAATTAAATTCCTATCAGTTATGAACAACTAACATCAATGGCTCCAATGGATTCCTTGAGTCCAGTGGGGTGACCTGATCCAACGGCCTCAGCCTCCCAAATGCGGGAGTCACAGGTCTGAGCACCAGGCCCAGCCAGAAAATGCCTTCCCCTTGGTCGGCACTGACAAATGGTGACAGGAGGCAGAGATCCGAAAACTCATTTCTAGTGGCATTCTCCAGCCTTTAGCAAAGTTTAATTTTTATTTTAGTCTTAAATTATTTTAACTTTAATATAAAAAAACCCTTGCAAATACATAAAAAACATCACACACCGAAATTAAGCAGACTCCAAATCTATACAACTCAATGTATCTCTCTATACAGTTAGACCAGGCATTCAGGTCAGAAGCTGTGGAAATGCATTTCTCTATACAGTTAGACCAGGCATTCAGATCAGAAGCTGTGGAAATCTACATTAGGTTTTAAACATTAAGTATTAAATGTTTCATGCACTTGCTTACCTATGACCAAAAACAAAACAAACAAAATCCACATCAGAATTAGAACTGGAAAAACAACTCATCTCAGATTTAAACATCCCACTACCTTGAGACTACCTCGGGTCTACTGCTGCCCTGCGCTCCCACATGGGTCCGACATTAGTGGACGGTTATTCTGCTGAACAAAGATTCTGAACTCATGGCCTCACCTGGAGGCACTAGAAACTTAAAAATGAACCTGTAGGGTGGTATGGGCCGCAACAGGGCTGCTGCACTGCACACTATGGGCAGTGGTTCAGTGACTGCTCCACAGAAGCTGTGTGCCGGAAGAGCCAGGAGGGGCCTATGGTTTAGAGTCGACGTCCAACTTGAAAGGCTCTTTACATCACCCCTCAAACTTGACAGGCCATCAGCTCACTTCTAATTTGACTTCATTCATACCTTCAATAACGATGTATTTTGAGGTCCACTGTTTCTTAAAAGTCGTCAGCAGACTTTTTCTTCTGATGCTGATTACATGCTCCTTAAAATCAAACTCCTCTGTGTAGAAGCGGAGAAGTCCCAACCACAGCTGCCCAACAGATTCTGTATTTTTTCCATATTCTGGCCAACAAGTGGGCTAGAAAGAGAAGGGAACGAGAGATACCGCTCCATTACAAAGGGCTAACAGCAGTATGTCCGCACTCCAGGAGGACGGTCTGGACAAGTTAACTGGCTTACATACACAAGATGTAATAAGTTCTCATTCACATTTTTTTGTTTTGTTTTGGTTTTTTTGAGACAGAGTTTCTCTGTGTAGCTTGGCTGTCTTGGATCTCGCTTTGTAGACCAAGATGGCATTGAACTCACAGAGATCCACCTGCCTCTGCCTTCCAAACACTGGGATTAAAGGTGTGCACCACCACACCTGGCTTTCATTTATGTTTTAAAACAGCATTTACACGAGTCTATTAACCGCTACTCTGACTTGGACGAAGAGACAATTCAAGAGTTTTCAACAATGTATCATCTCAGAATATGAAGGTGAGAATCTGTGGAGAAGCTTGAGAGCTGTGCAGTCAGGACAGAACTAGCGCAAATCTACAAAGTCTCAGGAAGAACAGCCATGCAATAAAATCGTGTTCCCTTGGAAGAGCCAGTGGACAGTGATTAAACTCCGGTGCAGTGCCTGTAAATACATTTAGCTTAATAAAAGAGAACCCTCAAGAATGTCGTCACTGTCCTAACAGACAGACGTCAGCTCTACACCATGGTCTTCTACAGCACAGAGCAGGACAACTTTTAGCCAAATCTTTACCTAAAATACTCACCAGTTCATCTATTTGATCAAAAAAGTAAATATTCCAGCCATCAACAAGTATTTCTGGTTTCTTTTCACCTTTGTATATCTGAAATTAATTTAAAAAGTTATTAGTATAGAATGAAAAACTAATGTGCTGATACCAACACACCTAGGAAAAGTTGGAAACTTAATGACAGAACTACAGCATGCTAGCAGAGGCAGAGGCTCAGAGACAGCCCAGTTCTGCAGAGGACACAGGCCCTGGGGGTACCTCTTGGAGCACAGGGATGACAGGTGGAGACCTCTGCTGAAGGAAGTATAGCACCATAAGAGTGTAGGCGTAGGAGGACAAGCTGCCTCGGGACGCGTCACCGATGTCACACATCTAGAGGGAGGAGACAGCACTGTGAATGCCATTTCTACGCAGCTCGCAGTCACCCAGCACCACTACCTCATCTGAGGAACTAATACAAAAATCACATTTTCAAAATGAAAATATGTCAACTAAAGCAACCAATCCAACCTAAATCAAACTGAACTCAAGAAAGTAGTGCACTGTTAGTCACAACAGGGTTATTATGAAAAACTAAAACACATCAATAATGGGTGTGGTGGCTCATGCCTTTAATCCTAGTACTTAGGAAGCAGAGGCAGGAGGATCTCAGTGAGTTTGAGATCAGCCTGATCTGCACAGTGAGTTCCAATCTAGCCCACTGTGTGTGGAAGGTGGGAGTGTCACACTTATGCTTTCAAAAGGATTTGAAAACACAACAATTTCTAACTAAGCCACAAGCAGCAGCACCCACCTTTGTAAACACTTTCATGGTGTAGCACAGATATTTCACTCTGGGGTCAATGGCAGAGTATGCAGATAAGAGTCTTGTGTTATGAAGAGCCTGTTGGAAAGGAAAGGGCACCATGAGGCTTGACAACATTCTGACCTAGAAGGGTTCACACTGCAACACAGTTTAGATAACAACAAATACATGCAACTTCTGATTTCATTAATAAATCTTTAGTCTGCATAAACTGAAAAAAAAAGCCATTTAAATAAACAAGCATGTTACTAGGTATGGTTGTTGTGATTTAGAAAAAGCAGCATGTGAGAGAAAGATGCCCTGCGACAGAGTTCACGGGAGGGGTTTTTATTAGGGGAAAGGGAATGGAAAAGGAGGGAAGAGGAGGGGGAGCCTGACCTCTGGGGACAGGAGTGGAAGAAGAGAAGAGCACAGAAAAGAGAGAGAAAGAGACAGAGAAGGCAGGTGGGTAGGTCCTCTGAAGAGAGAATGCAGCTACTGTGCACAGGTGGTGCTCTTAGTGGCTACAGCTGAGGACGCACACCCCAAGGTCAGGACAGTACAGACGTCTGAACACTAACAGTGTGACGTAGGCCTGCCATCCCAGCACTCAGAGGATGGATTTCCTCTAAGCAGATGTAAGACTTTCCCTTTCCCTGTGGCATCATTTGAGTCAAATGCTTTCAGCCCCACTGGGTCTGGGAGCAGCCATGTGTGAGGCCAACGAGAAGGGACACAGCACACAAACCAAATCACAGTCAAGTTCAAGCCAGGGAGACAAACGTGCTATTCTGACCTCATCTGAAGTGCATCTTCTCTTGGGCTTATGTGCGCTCTCTCTCTCTTCTCTCTCTCTCTCTCTCTCTCTCTCTCTCTGATGCACACATACACGTGCACACATGCAAACAACTCTCACACTGAAACTGATGAGCATTTGACCAACTCCCTGACAACAGGGTAGGGATGGAAGGAGTGTAGGCAAACACCCTACTACTGAGCTCCACCCTTAGCTCGTGTGGATATGAGTAGCTACTGAATTCTCCACAGCCCACCTGCAGAATATTACAAGACACACATCAAGCACCCAAATAATTCCCAGAGACAGAGGAAAACAAGGGCAGAGAGCTGCCTTAGCTACTGGGGTTAAGGCCGAGCAGCCAAATAGATGGGGTAAGGAAGATGAAACGAATTTCTCATTTCACTGATTTACATATATATATATATGTAATATATATATATATAAAAAAATATATATATATATATATATTTTTTTTTTTGGTTTTTCGAGACAGGGTTTCACTCATTCCTCTTGATCTCTCTAAAGAAAATGCCTGAAACACCAGGCATGGTAATGTCTGTTTGTAATCTTAGTACTTGTGGGGTGGAGCCAGGAAGACCAGAAATTCAAGGTCATGGCTAGCCTCAGCACATGAAACCCTGTCACAAGCCCCCACTTCCAGCCACTGCAAAAACAAAGGCTGGATGGGAGGAAGCAAGCAAACAGGAAGCTTTAAAAAAAAGTACTCAAGAAGGAAACAAACTAGGAGGTTTACTACCTGTCAAGTGAGAGGTAAGACTGGAGTAGGTTAGTCTTCGAGACTCTTAAAAAAATGAGAAAGCAAGCTAGGCTGGCCGAACCCTAGGAATCTTACCAGTGTGTTATACAAGCTGATGTCGACCTCTAGACCACTTCTTAGATGGAAGAACTTCACAATGGGCACCTTGGCTGTTGTGATGGGCAGGATGTTCCTCAGGCCTAAGACGGAGTAAGACATAGGATTACACACACCGGGCAGAGGCGATTCTCATGCTGGTGGCTCCATGATAAACAAAACCTGACTTGAGCTGCCCCACTGAATTCATCATAACTAATCAACAAAGTTTGCTATGAATAACTAACTGACTTCATCTATTAAACACACTGATATTTGAATCACAAGAACCAAAAAGTCCACTGTCCTTCACAAACCAACTGACCCATGAGAAGCTGCAAGTGTGTGCGTTTCCACAGAGGAGCTACTGGAGCTTGCATTCATGAGTCCCACTACCCTGTCCATCTGATTACTGTGTCACCACAGAGCTAGAAACGACAGCTGGAAAGGAAGGAATGACTTTCAGTAGAGCTACACTTTGGAACACCGAAGTAGGGGAGTGGAGGGCATTTACCTGTCAAGGAAAGTGGCACAAAAAGGCTTCAGGGCCCTTCCGTGGCACTATGTGGACTGGAAAATGGACTTGAGGGGAAGGAAAATGTGTTCTAAGAGACAGGAGGAAACTGAGAAGAATTGTAAAGCAGTCAATGAGCGGACGTAAGTACTGGAGAATCATGGACCACAGAGTTGAACCAAGTTCCTGGTGAACAACCAGAGGCACAGGGATAGAGGCAGGGTGACCCCTCTATAGAAATGACTCTACAGAGTCATTTCTGTCCTAACGACAACCACTGAACATGGTTTGTCTTACAAAATATACACTGAGGATGCTTAGGACAGGACAGTCTACCTCAACCCAGGTGATCAGAAGACTGAGAGCAAGCAAGGGTGAGTTTACAGTCATCGTCAAAGTCCAACTCAGTCCTGAAAATTAAAAACTGTCAAATCTAGGAACTTTGGTTTCTTTGCATAATCTGAGAATCCAAACAAAACTAATCACTAGAGATGGACTCTTACTTGAAGAAAGTATCTTCTCAATATACATAGGAAATTGTATCTTTATGTGTGTGCACACCCATGAGTGTGTCCACAAGAACAGGGGCCATGTGGCTCACCCTCATTCCTTACTATTAGAACACAAGTTTAAGAGATTAAATTAATGTTTAAAGAAAGTATTGTGTCAAGTGTGGTGGCTTGCACCTGCAATCCTAGGCAGTCAGGAGGCTGAGGCAAGAGTTTTGTTCAAGGCTATATTAGACCCTGTCTCAAAAAACAAGAACTCCTCCCAAACAAACTCAACCAAAACTAACCAATTAATCAACTAAGCACTCCACCCAGCAAACAGCCAGGCATGATGGTGCATATCCATAATCCCAGAGTGAGTTTGAGGCTAGCCTGGGTTACATGTTTAAGACAGCGCTAATATTGGACTGCAGTGGTTGGTAGAGTGCTTGCCTCTGATAATCAAGGCCTCAGACTCTATCCCACCAACAGACAAGCTAGCAAACAAACATAGACTTTCACTATTTGGGTCCACAGCTGCCCCCAAGAGCATTTCTGGTTTGTATGTCATTCCACATTCTATTGCTCTATTGGAAACTACCTACAACAGTCTTCTAGAGCTGTGATGAGAATCAAGCTATGTTAAGCATCTTGTTTACAGTTCAGTTTGTTGTGCAGAGGGGAAGCAGAGTCAGTTCACGAGGTCTGTATGCTCTTTACCATGTGTCTACAGTTGGATTCACATGTAAGGCAAAATGACCTAAATCCCTCACCTGCCTTGAATATGTTTTGACCAAAACAAGATAATTAGCATCACCCACGCAGGCATTACTACCAGTTCTCTTCCATATTAGACTATAGAATATTTTAATGATACTAACATTACATATACTTACAAATGAGAAGGCATACTTTCTCTTTGGACAAATAAATTCTAAGTATATATAACACAAAAGAAAAAAAAGGACTTTTAAAAAAATTTCAAGTTACCTGAATGCTTTCTGAGGACTCTGGCCAGCTCCTCGATAGTTCGTACACAGTCTAACCCCTGCAGCAAAGGCACAAAAAAAAGGAAGCTAAATCAGAAAACAAGCTGGTCTGCTGGCACATAGCTGTAATCTGAGCTACTTGGGAGACTGAGATAAGACAGTCAACAATTATCGGGCTGTCTGGGCTGCACAGGAAGTTCAAAGCCAGCCTCAGGGGAAGGAACTCAGTGCTAGAGTGCTTCTCTAGCTTGTGTGCGGTTCTAGGTCAGACCCAAAGCAAAGCAGCAAGCAGGAGGCAAGGTCCTGCACTGTGACAGTTTCTATCCCCTTCAGAGACAGGGAGGGGCATTTCAAACCATTTTCCTTCTGACTTTTATTTGTGTGCACACAAATGCCAGGACTTTACATGTGTGACTGAGAGCATGCATGTCAGAAAACAACTTTTCAAGAGTCAGCTTCTTTTTCCACTGTGGGATTCAGGCACTGAACTTGAATCATCAGAGTTGCCGCTGACCAACTTTTAACCTGCTGAGCTGTCTCATCAATTTCAGATGGTTTTTATGTCCCTTTCAGTGGAGTGTCAATTACTATACACACAAAACACCCTAAAGATATGCAAACCTCTAAACATGTCTTAATTTCTTTTGGATGTACAACAAAAACCCAAATCAGAACTTAGAGAAAGGTCTTTGGAAGAGTACCTTAGGTGTGGATATGCATGAGGGCTCCTGGACTTTGTCTCATTCATGCTGCCCATCTGCACACAGTTTAACTGAGAACTGATGGCTTGCTGTGGACAGTGAGTTCAGGTCACTAGTCCCCTGTGGGACTAGTCAAGATTAAAGTCATACAGTAATCTGGATGGTATTCTGGCCAAGTCATACTTCATGTTTGTGTTGTTTTCCAGACCAAGTCCCTCTATGCAGCCCCGGCTGATCTCAGACTAAAGGCCTTCCTGTCTGTGGGATGCAAGCACACACCATTGTGCCTTGTGGTCCTGTCTGTGTGAGTTCTTCTGGTTATACAGACACTACGACATACTTAGGGCTTCAGAAATACTGTCAAAAGTAGTGTCTAAAACACATTAATGACAGTCAACATTGAGGAGACACAGCAGGTGAGTCCATATGGTAGACCTAATCTCCCTTCACACCAGCACCAAACTCCAGGCAGACCTACTTTGGGCTATTTTCCTGGAGTCAGAGACGCCCTGGAATGCAGACTCAGAACAAAGAGATGGACAGAGCTCCTGAGCAGCAGCAGTGCAGCAGCATCTATGCCACCACTGTTCCCAAAGAGGGTGACTCTATGCATGGCCCTGCCTGGCATGCTAAGGCACTTCTCAGGCTGTGATCAGAGAGAGAGCACAAACAGGACTGGGTGTGGCGGGGCGCTAATAAAACAGTGAAAATAGCTGTCAGAGTGGCCCCAAGGCACAGGCCGTAATCCCAGGATTCAGAGACCGAGGCAGGAGGATCCAGGCTAGCCTGGACTAGACAGTAGACTCCCATCTTCAAAAGGAGGGGGAGTCAACAACAACAAACCAGGCTCTAAGCTGGATTTCAGAATAAGGGGTATACTGTGCTGTCTCTGGACACACAATCCAAGTCAACAGGGGGAACAGAAATTATTACTTGCCTACCAAAATACACGTTTCGTACTGATAAGACCAACTCTGTCTCAAATCTAGGTCCTGTACTATAAAGTCAGTACTCACCATGTATAAGCAAACCAACACCACAGGCAACTCTAGGAGGATGGGTGTGCTGGTGTAGTGGCTAAGCAAACAGGTACTGGTGAAGGCAGAAGGCGATCTGGCTCCACAGCATCCAGAATGATCTGTGCTATGCAGGAAAGCCCCTTCAAAGCTATCTAGCCAATGTGCGTGCTCTGCTTTTTTTTTTTTCTTTTTGCTATCCAGCCCAGGCTGACCTTGAACTTCTAGCAGTCCTCTTTCATCAGGCTCCCAGGTGCTGGGATCACAGGTGTGCACCACCCATGCCCAGCCAGGGCTTTCTACTCTTCACATCCCCTCCAAGCGGGCCAGTGCAGGTGTCAGAGGCTGTGCTGTGTGGTGCACTGCATGTGGAATGCCCCGGCACATTCCAGATGCCTCACAATTCTGCCAGTGAGGACGGCGCTAACCACATGTTCACAGCGCATGTGTGTTCACGTGGCAACCGTACCTCAGCAGTTTCATGTCCGTTAATTGTCATACAGACGTCAAGGTCACTCTGTTTGAACCCAAATCCATTTTTGGAGGAGCCAAACAAGCTCAACTTAGTTCCTGTTAGGGACAGATGACAAGTAATAGCTCATTACCTGAGTACATTTAATTGTTGTTTTAATGAATCCAAAATACCAATTGCTAACTATCCTATCTCATAGTTAAGGTCTTTAAATGTTTTTATGACATTTATTTAGTTATTTACTGTGTCTGTGTGCGCATCTGGAAGGCAGAGGACAATACGTAGAAGCTGGTTTTTCCTTCCACCATGTGGGTCCTGAACTCAGGGCATCAGCTTGACATGAAGGTCATTTATCTATCTGTTGAGCTGTCTCGCCAGCCCCAATGTCTTTTTAACTACACATTTATTCTTAATGATTCCCTCAGTTTACTTAAAAACACATGCTGTATATGACATGAAAGATTAGTGGATATCACTTTATACCAAAATGCAAGGATGTTTCAAGGAAAAATGTGGAGCATTTATTACGGTAAGAGCAATGCTTGCAGTGTGCCCCTCTGTGTGTGTCTACACACTCTAGTCACACCCACAGAGACCAGCGGTGCCAGATCCCCTGAAGCTGGTCTGCAAGAGCAGCATGTGCTCCTGACGGCTAAGCCAGCTCTCTTGCCCCTGGAAAGACGTGGGACTGACTGCCCTCACGTGTGCTGGGTGATCTGCACTGTTGTAAACCACGTGTGGTGGACCAAAGCCCACCCTAGACACACAGACTACCTCACCTCTGCCCCTGCCCACCATAGGTCTTCCCGTGGCTGCTGCAGTTAATGTGCCTGTGATACAAGTGATTGTTCATCACCTCTCCTTTCCTAAACATAAAAAGCTACTCACCTGGAAAGTCCTGTTTTATGAAACTTTCTAGATTTTGCCGGATATGTTCGCGAGCCTGATCGTCTACAAGAGTTGGAGAAAAATCCTCTGTTTGGAAACAAATAGACACAGATGAGTGGGGAGTGGTTTAAAAGAGGAGAAAGAGTTGACACTGCTAGAAAACCTGAAAAGATAGTTTTGAAAAAAGAAAACTTACAAGCTTCAAAAACTAGATTTGATGCCTTCTCAGCAGACAGTTCTAGCAATAAAAAGCAGACGAACAACATCTGTCAAGCTAGGCCTGTGGGACACAGATGTAATGCCAAGCGGAGGGAGGGAGATAAGAGGGTCACTTCAGGGTCCACAGCAGCCAGGGCCACTCAGGGAGACCCTGCCTCAGGAAGTCTATCCCCGAGAACTGCCCTCGAGACAGAAGCTAACTGGGACGGGGCTCAAAATCTGAGCAGATAGAATCCTCTAGAATTCCAGCAGAAATGTCTGTGTTGATAGAATCCTCTAGAATTCTAACAGAAATGTCTGTGGGCTGTTTTGTTTTTAACTGGGAGCCTGGTTTTCTTTTTTACTATCTGAAAAAGTTTAACAAAATGAAAATGCCATTGACAGCTGGACAATCCTGGGTATTTGAAAGGTTAAGGCGGAGGAGGATTGCATAAATCCAAGAATTCAATAACATGATGAAACCGTATCAGAGAGGGAAGGCAGGACTAAGCTGGGCATGATAGCCCTGCCTATAATCCTAGTACCCTGGAGGCAAAGGCAGGAGGTCAGCGAGGTCAGTGGCAGCTTCAGTTACAGAGAGGGCCATAGGGGAAGCTCCTTAAAATGTCCATGTGGAGTACTGAGTACATCCAGTCTAAGCAGCAGCCGGCTTCTTGTGGAAGTAGAAACCGAGACCTCTCGATAGCAGTGCTTCCCCAAACGACTGTTCCTTAAAGAGTTTGCACGGGGGCAGTTCACTAGTGCTCGCTGAAGTGTTCTTTCCCTCAAGGCTCTGGGACCATCCCAGAGAAGGGAGAGCCCGCGGCTCCAGAACATCAGACCAAAGCAGTCGATATTCCAGCATGGACGGGCTAAGTAGCCCTCACGCTAACTGAGGAGCTGACAGCCGGTGGTGTCTGGGAGAAGGAGAGGTAGCTTTCTTTATGGATGTGAATCCAGTGGATGGCCCCACAGGAGGAGTCTATGGGAAGCACAGACTGGATCAGTGAGAGGTGGGGAGTGGATGCAGGAGTTGGGGAGGAGTGGTCAGTGAACATGACCACAACACAGTATGGATTCTCAAAGGACTACCTGCAAGGCTGACAGGGCACATGAGGGGAACACAGAAGACTTACTGTAACACTGGATGCAAACTTGGTCTAAGATATTTGAGAACTTGGGTGTCAGTGGTGGCAGAGGGTCCAGTTGGATTCTCTTGAAGTCCTCAGGACAGTCCTTCTTTAGATGGCCTTCTCGCTTACACAAGCTACACACTACTGTGGGAGACTGCAGGGATATGGAAAACCAGAGCAAGTGTGAATAAGAATCTTTGCTAAATAAAGGGTGCTAGAAAAAAAATTAACTACACATATACCCTAATTTAAGCTACTCCAAATGGCCTGAAAGATGGGACGTGGTGCTGGTGACGTCAGGAGAAATGTGAACTGTCTGTGTCCTATGCACTTCTAAAGGAGGGACATGAATCAAGTGGTGTGAAATGGATCAGAAAGTGTGAAACCACAACCAGATGGGAAGCTGCTGTTCTAGTGCACAGACATGGAAACCAGGCTGACAAACAGCTCAGCTGGTAAAAGGAGCCTGCAGCCAAGCCTGGTGACCCGACCTCAATTCCTAGGACCCACACAGTGAAGGAGAGAACTGACTGCCACATGCAGGCAAACGGCACACACGCCTCTTCCTCACAGGAGATAAATGGGTAGGTGTAATAGAAGAACACCAGTAACGGTATTCATTAGAATTATCCAGAGTCCCCAGATCTAAGACCACCAGCGACCATTACCTTGCCTTTGGTGAAGGCCAGTTTTCTAAATTCATAGAAGAAGTCAGACTGGTCCCTGGGTGAGTTTTCCTCAGGAAAACTTTTCTCGTTAAGACTTATTCTGTTTAGGTCTATGAGTAAAGTCCCATCCATGGGTTCTCCACACTCGTCGAGATCTTTGCTCTTAGCAGGCTCAGCCAAGTCATCCTCTTCAGAGAGGACATCCTCCTCACCCGACCCAGTGTGCCTGTTGTCCTCCTGATGTTCACTAACAACCCCCTCCTCATCTTCTGTGTGGTTCATGCTGAGCCTGGGCTCCTCATCTTCCTCTTCTTCCTCCTCCTCCTCGTCGTCATCATCGAAGTGCATGACTGCTGAGGCCTGGCCCTGGACTCCCGGGGAAAAGCAGTTCAGAGACTCCTCCAGTTCATCAGCATCGTCTGTGTGTCCTTCATTTATGTCAGCCTTGTCATCCAAGGAGGCGCAGCTGTCCCGCTCCTTGGCTCCAGGGCTCCGGAGCCCGACTAACTCCAGAGTGTTGTCTGCCTGGAGACCGCACAGGCCGCCACAGTTCTGAAGTTCTGGATGCTTGCTGCAGCTTAAGCTGTGATCATCGCTGCTCCAAAGATGCCCGGCCTTCCTTCTGACTTTCTCGTTGCCACTTTCTGTTTCTTGATGCTGTGCCATGGCATCCTCACAGCCCTCGCAATGGACCTCTGTCTGGTGTATCTCCTTTGGCGGGCTTCCCAACTGCTCAGGGGTACTTTTAAGAATAAGCGGTTGTGCCTTGCAGGCTTCTGAGGTGGGCACACCAGGACCTTGGGCCACAGCTGCTTTCCCCGGTTTATCAGTTTCTGTAGTTTGGAGCTTCGGGCCACAATTCCTTGCTCCTTTATCTGGGTCTGAAACATGGGTAACGGGACTAGGAGGCTTTGTGAGGTTGGGTTTTGTGACTCTATGTGGAAGAGCAAAATATTTGTATGTTGTCCTCAAACAATGAAGTATGTACTCAAACACGGGTTGGTTATTCAGGGTCCTTGCCACATTTCTTTTAACAGAATAGGGGTCTGTAACAGGGGGGGAAAAGAGAGAGAGAGAAAAAAAGAGAAAGCCACCACTTCATACTCTTTTATTTCACCATGCTTAGAACTAGACTTTAAAAGGTAACGCAGGTAACAACAGTAAAATGGATCATGCACCTTACATGCTTTAGTACATTTAAAAACAACTCGGGTGGGAGTGAGGGCGGCAGTTTAAGAGCTGAAAGCAATGCTTCTGAGTCTCCTGCTCTCCCCGGGAACTGGTTCCCTTCCCTAGCTGCTCAGTGACTGGAGGGAGGAAAGATACTACCGTGGCTCTGGGGAACTCAGACTTCCCGACAGGCTTTGTGACCGAGCGCTCTGCACCCTGCTCAGCCAGCCTTGCAGTGTGTCGAGCTTACCTCCACTCTTCCGCCCTGGGAGGCCCCATCACTGAAGTGGCTGGCCTGAGTTTCAGGGGCGAGAGGGAGGCACCAGGAGGAGACACCACTTCTCTCAATCTTTTCTCCTCCCCTAGAACTCCAGCAGGTTAGGCAATTGGCCAGAAGAGCTGAGCCACAGAAACTGCAGGGGAGGGTTTAAAATGTGAGATTCCCTAAGACTGCACATAGAATTTATGCAAAAAGAAAAAAAACCTTATGCAACATAAAGCTTGAAAAAAAAATCAAGCAAAACCAAGATTTCCATGTAGGAGTTTTGCTGTTGCTCTTAGGTTAAAGCAGGAGAGCTAAGATTTCTAGACGGTTCCAACCTCCTGACTCTGCAAAGCGGAGAGGAGTTCATCCATTCAGTGACGCCAACAGGACATCAATGTCTGGCTGACTCTGCAAAGTGACAGCCTTCACTAGAACGTGGTCATGACGAAGCTACTGTTTTCTGCTTCAAAAATAACTCTCTGTTCCCTCCACTGGAGTCAACCAACGTTAAGAACAGTGCTTTTCACGAGAAAAATATTTTACTCATCTTGGTAAACTAACCCTCAAAAGGAATTCCTGAGATGTAGGAGTGAGGGCAGCGAGGAGAACGGCGTAAAACCACGGGGCACTGAGAGAGCCATGTCCCTGCACACCCTACACAGCGGGGACTCAGGCACCGTTAACCAGTCACTTGCTAATTAAAACACTGTACCTTAGGGTAAGCCCTTGGTCCCTCAACCCAGTGCAGTGCATGCAGGGGCCTAGTGTTATTTTACCTTCAGACCAGGCCTGCCTCTGGCGGCAACTGTAAAGAGAGATGTGATAAAAGCGGGCTGTTGGTTGGCACCATGTAAAAAGTAACTGAACACTATTACCTTCAATGGCGATGCGCTTTTTGGGCCAGTCCTTTGATTCCCGGGATATCAATTCTTTGACGCGAATACTGATCACTAAGTCAGCCAGATTAAACTCTAAAGCATAGAACCGCAGCAATTCCACCCAGAGCTGCCCAACTGGCACTGAAGGCTGGTGTTTTATATTAAATGTCAATGGCACCTATGGATGATAAAGAACACAGAGGTTAATTTAGATGCCAGCTCAGCCTGAAAAGTCAGAGATCACTCAAACTTAAGTGAAAAATCTGAAGACTTCAGAAAAGCATGAGCTGGACAGTCCATCTAGGTAATCTTTGTAAGTTCTATTTGGTCAGAGGCGAACAGCCCTGCACCCTGGGGTTCGAGTGTGTTAACACTCAGCCACTGTCCCCAGAATGTCACCACAGGAGCGGACAGCACTCGGTGTGAGGCCCCTGAGGAAGGCTGCTGGTGTGCTCAGGAAAGGCCTCCTGCTGCTGCTGCTGCTGCTGCTGGCAGAGGCACCTGTGCAGGTGGGGTACTGCTGAGGCAGGGGAGGAGGAAGGAACTCACCCTATCTGCCAAGTGGGACTGCATCTTAAGTCAGATAACATTAATATCAGAAACTGACACATGTGTGTCATCACAGACTCTGACAAGTCAAACAACATACGTGACAAAATCAAAGTCCACAGGACCTAGGATGGAAGGGAGCAGGGGAAAGTCCCACCGTGACTGCCAGCGCACAGCTCTTAGCTACTCTGCAACTCACTTTCTCCACTCTAGGAGAAGTGGCTGTGTGACAAGTCTAGTTTAAAACCCACACTCTGCCAGGTACTAGCTGTGATGACCTTGGTCGAGGTCTATAGCCTGTCTAAGACTTGAATTCCTCATCTGGAAAATGGGGATAGCAGTACCCACCTCATAGGGTTGTTGGGAAGACTGAGTGAGATAGTGTCTGTAAAGGGCTTAGCACAGTGCCTGGCAGACAGTGTTCAAAAAATGGTCGCTATCATTATCTGCAGAGAAGGGATGGTACACCTATAACACAGGACAGTGATGAGGATTAAATCAGCAGCGAGGGAAAGCAGCTGGCAGATGTGGCTACTCTCGCACTCTTTCTCAGGAGCTATCTTTGGAAGAATGCAAACATCACTGAAACGCGTCACACTGTAAGATGCTCTTTAGAGGTAACTTAGTTCAACACCCAAGTGCTACAAGAAGGACCTGAAAGGCGCTTCCATGATTGGTTGGTGACACTGCTTAGCAGGAAGAGTCAGGAGAGGCTAAGCATGCCACTGCTCTGAAGTTAAGGATGTTCTAGAGGCTGCTTAACCTCTCAAAATATCAGTTTTAAAATGAAGCATTAAATGGACACATAACAGTGGGCTCACATTTTTCTCTACTACACAACGAATAAAACATTTTCAATATATAATATATAAATTTGTCTACAATCACATTTCTAATACCATGCTTCAAAATAAGCAGTGTGATACTACATTAATTAGTAACCCTCAGGCACATAGATTCTGCCAATCATGAAAGGCCATGCTGCGATTCCTGACTGGAACGGGCATGGTCTAAGTACCACACATTGTACCTGAGGACAAAGAAAGCCTGAGAGCCTTGCTGAATTGTACCTCTTTATCCACAGCCATTTGTCTCTCATGAAGGATTTTTAAGTCTCTCACTTAAGCCTTCAAAGCTTCATAGCAAGGAGCTCAGAAGCTGTGAAGTGTCTACACCACTGGCATTAACCTTTCTTTCCATAGAGAGCGTTCCTCTCCAAACAGGAGCAGCATAGTGCTGCCAACCGCACTACATCCCCAGCACTGAGCTAAACTCTCTAGGAGTCACTGACTGCTGGAGAGGGCCGAGATCCCTTGTGCGGAGGAAGCCGGGGCACGGGAGAGTTAAGAGACCTAAGGACACAGCTGGGAAGGCAGAGCTGGACACAAGAGCCTAGGCTGCTGCCCACAAACAAGTCCGCAGCTCACCACTGTTCCATAAACCATGGACTAGAGGAGTGACATGGCCTTTTAGTACACACTGGGCTCAGAACCACAAGCCCAGTCTCAGAAGGATTTTATGGCGAGTACAGCCATCTTGTATCAAAGGCTTCTTCTACTCCGTGTCTTTAAAAGGTCTCTGCACATAGAAGAAGCCATATAAATAAATGGATTCGTGATGTTAATTTTTCAACCTTTCTCATCACTTGTTTATTCAAGAGGCGGAATAGACAAGGAAATGAAACAGTCATGAACTAATATATAAATACGTGAGCTCCTTAAGAAATAAACGGGGCCAACCATATGACCCAGACCTACACTCAAAGTCAGCTTACTATAGAGAAGCTGCACACCCATGTTTGCCAGTGCAGTACTCACACAGGTCATGCTATGGAGTCAGTCTAAAAACCCACGTGGATGAAAACAATAGGTCTCTCTAAATGACATGAGATCCTATTTGTCCATAAAAAGGAAATTATGTTGTTGGCATGAAAATATATGGAATTAGCGATTATCACACTAAAATAAGCCAGTCTCACAAATATGGGAATCCCATTTTGTCTCATATGCAGAGCAGAAGAGCGGAATAAGGTAGGTCAGTAAAAAGGGGTCTATTCGGGATACAGAGAAGGAACAGTAGTAGGGGACAGGTGGACCAAGAAATGGTAGAGGAATGAAGAAGATCAAAACATATTACAATCACGCAGAGAAACGGCATTTGTAGTGAGACCCACTCCTAGGTACAATGAGCCAGTCACGATAAAGCCCCATCTGGCAGCTTTGAGAGGCTGGGGCTGGAAGACTACCACAAACTCCAGACTACCCTGGGGCAGCCTGGGAAACAGACCCAAACCGACGTAAACAAAAGACAGTGAGGACAAACAAGACTGGGGACAGACTGACGGGTGAACACCACAGCCGACACCAGGGAGAACAGACCTGCCCCGTCTTCCTGGGCGTCTCTTTGGGGGCCTCCTCTTTTGTAGTGCTGGCGCCCCCTGTGGTGTCATCGGTGTACTCCCAGACCACGGAGTCTTTCTCAATGTCTTTAAGGATGAAATTCCCTAATTTATTTAATGAGAATTCTTCAATCTAGAAAAAAATAATTAGACATATCTTACTATATAGTATGAACAATTCTGATACAGAGGGTATCAAAATATTCATAGGAGTAAAAACTCAACACACACAACAGTTCACTGAACGTAAAATTGGGGATGGCAAGATAGCTCAGTGGGTAAAAGGCCTAACGATCTGAAGTCAATCCCAAGGTAGAATGGAGTAGGGTTCTTGAAAGTTGTTCTCTGACTTCTACACACAATAATGAAAAAAATTAGAAAAAGAAAAAGAAAAACAAATCAGTTCACCAACTACCTTTAAGATTTGATAATTTAAGTATCTTTTCAGGGGTAAAGAGCAGGGTTTTGATTTGCAAAAGCCATGGTGACTTTGCTTAAGTTTTCAGTATCCTGGCATGTCTAAGACCTGTCACAAAACTGGAAACAAACAAACAAACCAAAATAAAACAAAACCCTTGGAGAAAACAAAATAGCCTAACAAGTATTTGAAGCTGCTGGTTCTAAAAGTAGAACTGACACTTTAGCCTTGGCTCCCTCTAGCTATGTGCCCTTGAGAGTTTGGGGCATCTCTCTAGGCCTCAGCATCCTGAGAAGTGGAGTTCCGTTACAAAGTACTGGTGCTATTATTTATCTGCTAATGGCACAATGTTCAAAAAATTTCAAAGGAGGCCAGGAATTGCTCCTATCAGCACTGTGAGGATATGCAACTATCATCTAGACCACCTTCATTACAGAACAGTCTTCCGGGGGTGACTTGGGTAGGTGGTGTACCTGGACACACATGGAGTCCAAGCTTCTCAGCGAAAAGCAGGAGTTCAAGGAGAGTCTGGTCAGCTTGGCAAGATTGTCTCAAAGCCAAACAGGGCTGGAGAGACGGCTCAGTGTCTGAGAGCACTGGTTTCTCTTCCAGGACACAGGTTTGATTCCTAGCACCCATGTGATAGTTCCCAAACACCGGTAACTACAGCTCCAGAGGATCTGATGCCTCTGGCCTCTGTAGGCGCCTGCCTGCATGCATGCCCGCACATGCACACAGAGGCTAGGGAGACGCCGTGGCAGAGCATTTGTGATGGTAGCATGTTAATTCCCAGAATTACTACCCCATAAAACATTAGATTTCACAAATTCTTACTAAGTCCAAAAGTATTTATGTATATTTTTTACATTACTAATGAAAATGTCAGTGCATTGCGGAAGAAAAGGTTTGGGGTGCTAAGCTCAGAGAGGCACTATGGAGCACTGGACAGTTCTCTCCCTACACAATGTGGGGTTCATCAGTCATAGTGCCTGGGCTACTTTTCCTACCACTGAAAGAAGCAATGTGAGTAACAACATGTTTATTCTAGCTCATAGTCGATCATGGCAGGGAAGTGAAGGTAGCTTTCTCCTTCAACCCATATCAACCTGATGAAGACAACCCCTCTAAGCATGCCTAGAAGCTTGTCTTCCAGGTGATTCTAGATTCTGTCAAGTTGACAACACAACCATCACATGTAATCAACAAGTTAACGAACACACTAAGATGTGGATTGTTCCCGAATGTACACCTACTGGTTGTCAATCAATGGCTTAGCTGACAGCAATTCTGCTTTCCTCTTTACCCAAGAAGTCAGTCTTCTCCTGGCCTTCCTAACACCTCTATTCCCAGTGCCACAGACTCCACCCCTTGCCACCTCTCTCATTTCTCAAAGACAGCACAATCTGACAGACATGCACTAGAGCATGAGAAAGACCTCACCCAGGTGGGTATGCACGTTTATGACATGCATTGTTTGGTTTGCTGCTCTAACACAGCACCCAGAATGGTTGGAGAGAGCAGTGCTCTATAACGATTCTCCCAGAAACACTTTGGAAGACAGAGAGTGATACTGTGTCTTCGTTAGATACATGCATTCAGTGTTCTTAAAGTCAGTGCTATTATTTCTGGTCTTCATAATTTTCTTCTTTTTTTGTAGGACCAGGAAAAAGCTCTACCATGGAGCCTATCCTGTCCTTAATGTTTTGTAGAAAACAAAATTTTTAGAACTTAAAATGTTTTTATTTATTTATTTATTTATTATGTATACAATATTCTGTCCGTGTGTATCCTGCAGGCCAGAAGAGGGCACCAGACCCCATTACAGATGGTTGTGAGCCACCATGTGGTTGCTGGGAATTGAACTCAGGACCTTTGGAAGAGCAGGCAATGCTCTTAACCTCTGAGCCATCTCTCCAGCCCCTAATTTTTAAACTTGATATAGATTATAGTTTTAGTTTTCTTAGAAACTCTTACTATGAAGACTTCACTTCTGAGCATTCCAGTTTTGACTTTCCGTAGGTGTCTGACCCATTCTGAGGTAACTAGGGAGTACAAGGGCTTAATGTCTGCCCTTTCCCCATGGATATTTGGTTTTTCTTGGTATTTCTTAAAAAGACATGTTGTAATCAAACACTAATATTTCGGTAACAAAAGTATGGTAGAATAATCAGATACTTCAGATCTGGTTAAGTGTTTAGATTTTTTTCAGAAGTAATTTAATAAGATCACTATTAGGCAAAACCAGAAAGTGTCATACCCATGATCCTAGATAAACTGGCAAGAGAGGGTCTTTCCTTTGCTGAAGAAAGAAAACGGCCATCAGTGCAAACACGTATGGCGGCAGGCCTCCTTCTTCAGGGCGGTCGATGCTACAAAGCTGCAACAAATCAAACCCACATTAGTGACACTTGTTTGGGGGTGGCTGGAGACTAAACCCACAGCCAACTTGCACTAGCAAACTCTGTCCTGAGCTACACCCCAGCTCCTGTAAGGTTTTTCCAATTCACCAAGTTAAAAATGGGGAAACCTGTTTATCCCAGATTTAAGAAGTGGAACCTTCTAGCATGGCTATACCTGAATCAGTAAAGCCTTGGCTTATGAACCCTCTGTTTTTAACTGGGTATTTTATTCCTGGGCTGTCTTTTTGAGACAGGGTCTTGGTATGTAGTAGCTCAGGCTCCTGTCTCAGCCTCCTTAGCACTGAGACTATCGATATGTGCTAACACCCAGCCAGCCGTCCATTTTATCACCATGATGTGATCTTCGTTTGGGGCTGCTTATGTTGACACTGCAACTCAACAACTTATCTAGAAAACTACGGAACTGTAGGACAATTACAGTACTTTTATCTTTCTGGAGTCTCTGAATATGTTTCTGAAAATAGTCTAAGAAGCTTTATGTCAGGGGCTGGAGAGATGGCTCAGTGGTTAAGAGCACTGACTGCTCTTCCAGAGGTCCTGAGTTCAATTCCCAGCAACCATATGGTGGCTCACAGCCATCTATAATGAGACCTGGCGCCCCCTTCTGGCTTGCGGGCACATATGGAAGGAATGCTGTACACATAATAAATAAATTTTTTTTTAAAAAAAGCTTTATGTCAAATATTACTATGCCTCAGAATAAAGAAGTTAAAATAGAACTTCTTTGGTTACATTCTACAAGTTTGTCCCAAATCTGATTTTTTTTTCTTTTCTTTTCTTTCTTTTTTTTTCCTTTGGTTTTTCAAGCTAGGGTTTCTCTGTGTAGCCCTGGCAGTCTGGAACTCATAGGGATCCACCTGTGTGCCCTGCATGCTGGGATTAAAGCTGTGTGCCACCACTACCGCCTAGCTCCAAATCTGATTTTTAATAAGCATTATAATTCATTTTATCTTCTGAGGAATAATGTCACACTGAAGTAGAAATGCTGAGCTTTTCTTCTGTGTATGTTCAAGTTTCTAGTAAATATTCTGACATCCACTCTCTTGATGCCTGTAAATACATGTCTGACATCAGGCACGGTAACACATATCTGTAATTTCAGCACTCGGGAAGCAGAGACAGGAGGATAGCTGCAAGTTTGGGAACAGCCTGGATTATGTAGTGAGTTCCAGGCTAGCCAGGGCTGCCAAAACTAAACAAAAACAATCAAACAAACCCAACAAAATCCAAACAAACAAAACCAAAACAGATACTCACACACAAAATCCCCCCAATCCTACCTTTGCCCAGTATCTAAATGCAATCACCAGAGGAACCAGCCTTGGCTCTAGTTTTCCAAGAGCCGTTAGGTGCTTTGTGGTCAGACAAGCATTTTCATTTCCTGCACTCACTTTACAAAGAAGACCACTAGTGGGGGAAGGAGAAGGATGGGAGGGAAAAGAGAAAAAATTGTGTTAAATAGGGATACATCAACAAATTTACACCAACAATAAAACCTAAAGAAGAGCATAAAATCATGAGCAGCTTCATTAAGATGCTAGATTTTAAAAAAAAAGGAGTTTTATTTTATGCATGTGACTGTCTTGTCTAAATGTAAGTATATTGTGTGCCGTGCACATGTATGGTCCCCTAGAAAGTCAGAAGAGGGCTCTGATTCCTGGAACTGGAATCCCTGGTTCCTGTAAGCTACCAAGTGGATGCTGGTCATCAAACACAGCTCCTCTGCAGGAACAGCCAGTGCTCTTAACCTCTGAGCATCTCACCAACCCCAAAACTGGATTAAAAAAAAAAAGGCAGCTATTTTTGAGTATTAAAAATATCTTGGAAAGAGCACAAGAACAGAGAAGTATTATCCAAGGCCTGCTTTGCCCATCCTAGTAGTACAAGAGTGTCCTGAGAGTCAAAGGGATTTGCCGGTAAGTGGCAGTGTCCGTGCTTTCCACACTGATCCCTAGCTCAGATGCACAAATGCTACTGAAGACAATGGCAAAGGTGCTACAAGGAAGCAACTATTCAATCAGGCCAGGTTAGCTGAAATCTGTTAAGATACTTCCAACACTTTATTTTCCTTTTCTTCTAAAAATAAAAGGACAGGGAAGATGCCAGCAAGTACAAGTAACAGCCAGGTTAGGAACTTACAAGTTAAGCCTGAGATTTAACCAAGTACTTGTGACTTTGGTGATCTGAGGAGCTGGGCATAGCGGTACATTCCTGTGATCCCAGCACAGAAGCAAGCACACAGCCATAAGCTGGAGGCCATCTTCAGCTACATAGTAATTCAAGGCCATCCTGGGCTACATATTGTTAGACTGTATCTCAAAATAAACCCAAATACAATAAATCATATAAAATAGCTTAAAGACATGAGACCTTTGCTTATCTCTGCACACCACCACTGGCACCCGGGCATGGAAGTCAGCATCAACGTCAGTAAAGGAGTCTGAGGAAAGAGGAAAAGCAATCAAGAGGGTTAATTCAAACCTTTGAGATGCAGAACTGGGAAAGCTCAAGAGCAGTGGGGCCTGAGGCCACTACACAAACCACCCTCAGGTGACTTAGGAAGAGAGAGCACTGTGTCCAAGAATGCCCTAATCTTTCACAGCTAGTGTTTGACCAGGACTGCAGCGTTGAAGCAGCATTTAAATGCTATGTGGACAACGTAATTAGAAATATGCACAGAGACTAAAGACAAAGTGATGCGAAAGCTACTAAATCATTGTGTCAAATATGTACCGATTGAAACAAGATGAAATGTTTAAATGTTTCTTATAACAAACCGAGAGAATAAGAACACCTAACTCAAGGGAAGGTACCATCCCCGAAGAGGCCAGAAGCCCCAAGGGGACATTGTATTGGAGAAGACAACTGAGGAGCCCATTGGGAACAACTGTCTTTGAGTTCAGTAATCCGGATGGGGCCATACCTATTCACCACTTGAAAGGCTGGTTTAAACCACACAATGAAGCAGATCACTATGCGTTTACTCCCAACAGTAAATACCACAGATTTTTGAATTTTTCACTCAGTCTAGGGCTCACTAATCCTGAATGCTGTCAACCTAACCACTGGCTGACTGCTGGTCCTGCAGAGTGCTAGCTGGACTCTAGCTAATAATTCAAGGGTGTTTACTTTTATTTTTGCTTTGGATTTTACCCGTGTAAGTAATTTTTAAAAGTGAAATTCCTACTTGCAGTTTGGTAGTAAGATATATTCAAATTTATAGACAGAAGACAAAATCAGAAGCAAAATGTGGAAGAATTTGGCCTTACCACTGTTCTTTAAACATTCTTGAACAAGTAAGAGGACATCTGGCTGAGACATCTAGGAAATAAATGAATGAATACATGAAATAATCCCTGAGTATTTTTGTTTTTCTGGTATAATACAGTTTGAAGTTCCCCAAATTGCTTTCCAAATAAGAAATGCACATTGCTACAAGTGAAGAGAATAGTCATTAGCCTGTGTGTAAAGCCACCCAAGAGTCCGTGAGGAGGCATGGGTGTGGGTAAAGGACTGGCTAACTATGTAGAAACTCGTTCCTGAGGTAGTGATCCCCTAGCTGTCTCAATGGCGGTTGGAAGATGTTCTACTGCAACAATGTTCCTCTCACTCTGAAACACTGTTGCAATACACAGCTACACGTTCCAATATCAATATCCCTTTCTCTAATCTTTGTTCCACATCGGACCAAAACCCTTCAAGATTCTCCAATGGATCCTTTAAATTTAAATTTGTTTCTTATGTTGTTGGTTTGAGGTGTTTTATTTTTAGATTTGTGTGTGTGTGTGTGTGTGTGTGTGTGTCCCTGAAGAGATCAGAAGAGGGTGTCAAATCCTCAGAACAGGAGGCATATGGCAGTTGTAAACAGGAGGCAGGTGTAGGCAGTAGCAAACACCTGATTTGAGGTCTGGGATGCAAACACAGGTACTCTGGAAGCAGCATCAACACTGAACAGCTGAGCTGTCACTCTAGCCTTTTTCCGACCAGGTCTTGTTCTACAGCTCAGCCTGGCCTCAAACTCATAGGAATCCTACCACTGCCTCTCGAATGCTGGGATTACAGGTGTGAGCCACCTTCCCAATTCATAGGTTCTTAAAATACTTGCTAATATCATACTGTTGTTAGGTCAAGGTCAAAGTTTTACTACACAGTCTTCAAGATCCTGTACAACTGGCCCAGGTCTCTACAGGCTAAGCAGAATTCTGTGGAAATGTGCCCTCTTTGAGGAAGCTAAGACTGTTCCCAGAGCTTGTCCCTGAGTCCTGCTTCTCTGCACAGCAGTCACTGAAGAAACAGCGTATGTCCTGACTAGCTACAAGTGCCAGAGACCCAGGCCTATTTTGTCCTTTACAAACTAGCACAGTGCCTACATGCAACAGGGACTTAGTGAAAATTTGCTATATCAATGATACCAGATCAAAATAACTACTATGGATTTACTCTGATAAATCACTTAGTAGAATTTGAAACTTAAAAAAACTATTAAGATTGGGGCTATAGATGGCTCAGCAGTTAAGAGCACATACTTCTCTTCCAGAGGACCTGAGTTCAGTTCCTAGCGCCCACATTAGGCAGCTCACAACCACTTGTAACTCCAGTTCCTATGGGAATCTAATACCTCTGGTCTCTGAAGGGACACCTACACTCACACGCCTATACCTACATGGAGACAACAGACAGACAAACACAGACACACACACACTCTAAAATAAAGTTTTAAAAAAAGAAGTAAAATTTATGGGTTACCTAATCAGGTAGCTATAGAATCAAGCACAGCAAGGAATGAGAGACTATGAGCAAGACCATCAAGGAATCCAACCTCAGAATCTGGTGGTTGTTTCAAAGACAGGGTCTTACTAAGGAACCCTGGCTGGCCTGCAACTTCACTATATAGACTGGGCTGGCCTCATACTCACAGACTCACCTGCCTCTAGGACCAAAGGCATGTGCCACCCACCATGCCTGGTCTCAGAATCTGTATTTTTAACAAACAGCATAGACCAAGTTGTGAAAAAGACAGTGGGAACCAGAGTGGGCAAATGGATAATCTAAGTTTTTTCTGTGCTTAAAGTTCTGACTTATCCATGTCTTTGGGAATCACATTTTACCAAAACAAAGGCTTACATAGCTAGTTTGCGAGTATGTGTGTGTGTGTGTGTGTGTGTGTGTGTGTGTGGTCCTCACTTTATGCTTGCCTCCAGCTTGCTTTGTCTGAGGCTAGCCTTGAACTCCTGATCTTCTTGCCTCCAGTTCTCTAGTACTAGGATTACAGGATTCCATCATGAAGTTGTTTTAAAAAGCCTATTTTTTAAATTGCATGTATGCATTGTTCCTATGTGTGGGGACATACATACATGTGGCCAGAGGACAGTTTGTGGCACCAGACATGGAGCTCCAGTCATCAGGCTTGGGGTCAAGCACTTTTACCCACTGAGCCATCTCTCTGGTCCATCACTATTTTATTATTATTATTATTATTATTATTATTATTATTATTATTACTACTATTAATGATACATAAAAGGGGAACTGGGCGCTAATTAGGTTTCCAGACCATGTTTTCAAACATACACTATTTGAATATCTGCCTTCCTGTCATAGAAAGGTTGGTTTTATGAGGGGAATTTAAACCTTCTGAATTCATAGACACATACACACCCTCGCAAAAATCCATACACCTCAAAAGTAAGTAGAAAAGATCTGTAGAAAAATAAACATGAAAATCTGTAAAGTAAAATAATAAAATTCTGAAGCTGCAGACAGACAGAAGACATAAAAATGAAAATTCTCAGGGAGAGCTGTCACGGCCACACTTTAAGTCTCAAAATATATTCACATCCAGGTCACATTGGAAAGAATTTACACTTTTTGCCATCAGACAGCCAAGAGTCTAGAGCACGCTCTCTGGAAAAGCCTATGCCACTGTGCACCACAGCAGGCTGACACCAGCCAAAGCTAAAGTCCTAGAAAGGAACATGGTGACAAAGTGGCTTCGTGAGGCCTGATTTCCTCACAATCCATATGAGCCCTAGGGACTCGCTCATCAGCAATCAAATCCTGAGAATTCTCAGATCTAAAAGCCTTGCCCCTGATGTCCCCAAGAACACCCACCACTCCATTAAGAAAGTGGCTTCTGCCAGGTGCACACCTTTAATCCCAGCACCAGGGAGGCAGAGGCGGGTGGATCTCTGTGAGTTCAAGGCCAGCCTGATCTACAAGAGCTAGTTCTAAGACAGGCTTCAAGCTTTCAAGAAACCCTGTCACGAAAAACAAACAAAACAAAGAAGAAAGTGACTTCTGTGTACATTTTGAGAGGGACAGAAAAGATAAGGACACCAACTGGCTTGATATTCTAAGACCAAGCAGGTCTGCCCAGCCAAATGAAAATACACACAAATGTGGCCAAGTTCTCCGCAATAAAACAAGCTTAAAATAAAGACAGGGGCTCAGGAGTTAAAGCACTTCTTCTTCTGGAGGACCAGAGTTCAGATCCCAGCACTCACACCAGGTGGCTCACAAGCTCCAGGGGATCTGATGCTCTCTGGCTTCCATGGACACCTACACACATGGCATTCATGCACATACATGCACACGCGCGCACACACACACACACACAGAGTAGGAAGGGCACGTGAGTGAGTTCATACCAGCATGTAAACATAAAACCTTTCTTAAAAGCTAAACAAATAAGAGAATTCTTGGTGACTGCAAAGTCCAGCACATCATTTTGTACTTACGGTAGCTGGAAACTGAACATCAATGTTCACATCTGAGTCTTTGAAGCCGAGTCTGCTACAGGAAGATCCATACAGCCTAAGAGAACAGTCTAGAAACAAGTAAGTATATGGGAGTCACAGTTAAAATCTCTCAAAAGCTGTAACCAAACACTGCTGTTTAAAACCCAAAACCATCAAAGCTGTGCCCAGAAGCAAGACCATCTGAGCCCAGATACTCGCAGAGGAGGACTACAAAGCCATTGCTCAGCCTTTTGACTCCAGCCACCCTGCCATGGGCTCTGAAGCATCTAATGATCACATTGTGATCACGATCACATTTTAAAATCCTGATGTGGAATGTAAAAAGTCCCCTGGTTTTAGAACCTCAGTACATCATGAGCTACTACAAGCATTTCTTTCTAGTGTCAGAATGCACAGGGAGCTCTGACTTAGTATATGGAGTAGGTTTCACTAAAAAGTAAGGGTTCTTGCTGTTGTTCAGGTTTGCCTTTGTGGTGATACTGTGTTTGTTTTAAAAAATAAAGCTTGCCTGAAGATCAGAGCCCAGATCTAAGCCACTAGAGTCCAGGCAATGGTAGCACACACCTTTAATCCTAGTACTTGGGAGTTCCACACCTTTAATTTCAGCACTAGGGAGATAGAAACAGAAAGGGAGATGGCTGGGCTGAGGGAGAAATATAAGGTGGGAGGAGACAGGAGCTCACTGCAGTCTGAGGTTTGGTGGAGACAGATGCAGTCTGGAGATGCAGTCTGAGGACAGGATCAGTCCTTTGGTCTGAGCATTGGTAGAGGTAAAAGAATTCTCTAGTGACTGGCACTTTGCTGCTTCTCTGATCTTCAGCATTAACCCTATATCTGACTCTGGGTTTTTGTTTTTAACACCAGTTAGAGTTTGTGCTACATGCCTTGATTCTGGGGCAATCATTTTGCTGCACCCTCCCAAAAGCTGGAACCCCAGGCTTGTCTACTACACCCAGCTAACAGTGCCATTTTTGTGAGGGAACAGGAGGCAAGGCCTCAAGTAGCCCTGTTGGCACCTAACTACCTCTGTAGCCGAGAATAACTGGGAACTTCTTATGCCCCTGCCCCTACCTCCTCCTAGGCGTTAGACTGCCACCATATAAAGCTCTGAAGTGACTTTTCAGTAGGAATCACCACAGCATGAACAAAAGCCTTGAGCAGAACACAACCACTTCTGAAAATCATTTGCAAAATACTACAGAATAATTTAAACTGTGACAAGCTGGGTGTGGTGAGGCTCACACCCAAGTCCCCACATTTGGAAGGTTGAGGAAAGAGATGGAGTTCACTCATCCCCTCATGAGGGCATCTCCTGGTCATTTGTAACTTTAGTAAATTTTATTTGTAAAATTGAATATACTTTGTTACGGAAAACTGGTGAAACCCAAGAAGTCACTCAAATCATTTAATTTTTTTTTAAATGATAAAGCTCCCCTTGATGGGCACAGTGGAAGAAGCATTGAAATTAACGCTATAAACGCACACAGGTGACTCACGTCTGCACCCACACCTTGCTAAAAGAGCAGTGTGCCGGGCGGGGTGGGGCACGCCTTTAGTTCCAGCACCTGGGAGGAAGTGGGCAGCTCTCTGAGTCTGAGGCCAGCCTGGTCTACAGAGTGAGTTTCAATCCAAACAGGGCTACACAGTGAGACCTTGTCTCAGGGGAAAAACAAAAGAGGAAGTGCTTTTAATTTTGGTAGCTTGTTATGACCGTCATGTGCATAACTTTGGTACGAGTAGTTCAGAGTCGTGATGTAATTAAGCCATGACTCCAGCTCTCTTCCCTCCCTCGCCTGCAGCTCACTAAGCAGTCCCAGGTAGCCTGGACGTCATGATCCTCTTGCATCAGCCTTCCAAGTGCTGGGGCCTTGTGGGATTTTTGGACGGGATTGTCTGCTATTCACTGGCAATTCTGCCATACAGGAAAGACTCCGGAGCCCACTAAGCTCCTCAGTCACTTGCCTACAGAGGCCCAGCCAGTGTGTGGGTGAGTCTGCTGCTGGGCAGGACTGGACAATGACTGTCAGGCAGTAACTGCCCCAGCCTTAAATGTTACAGACAGCTTGTCCCTCGAAAGCTAACCCCATAACTCGATGACTCTAAAATTAAAGAGGCAGCTGGGCAATGGTGGCGCACGCCTTTAATCCCAGCACTTGGGAGGCAGAGGCAGGCGGATCTCTGTGAGTTCGAGACCAGCCTGGTCTACAGAGCTAG
>NC_022018.1:60596481-60598225 GCF_000317375.1 Microtus ochrogaster
AAAAAAAAAAAAAAAAGAATAAAGAGGCAAAAGACAGACACAACTTGGAAATCATTGCAAGAGTAAACAAAACAATAGCACATAATATGCACTAGGCTTCAAAACCCAGTTTCTATACAATTCTTTCATGTACATTTGAATATAATTCTATTTTGACACATATAACCTAAAAATTACTTCAGGATACCTTTTTGATGAACTGGGCTAGGGCTCAGTATAGTGGAATTTCCTAGTATGTATGAGGTTCTAGATTTCATCTCTAATGCTATAAAAATAGTCTAATAAATAAGGCTAGTTAAAAAATAAGAGCTGGGGATGTGGCTCAGCCAATATCAAAGCACATGTCTAACATTTGCAAAAGGCTCTGGGTTTGCTTTCAGTACTGCAAAACAAACAAACAAACAAACTTAAAACCCCTATGCTAATTTTAATGTTCATTTAACACTACCCCTCCTCTTCCCCACTGCCCACACATACCAAAACACCACCAACACCAGAACACTAAAAATGGGCGTTTTCTGATGTAGCAAAAAAAGTCCTAGTAATGCCTTGTTTCTGGAGATGGGATTGGCTATGTAGTCCAGGCTGGCCTCAAGCTTGGGACCACTGACCTGAGCCTTGGTAAGCTGGTATTATAGGCAGCAGCCCAGTGCCCAGGCTATAAGTTAATTCTCTCCCTGCCCCTCACCCCAAGACAGGGTTTCTATGTGTAGCTTTGGAGCCTGCCCTGGAACTCACTCTGTAGACCAGGCTGGCCTCAAACTCACAGAGATCCTCCTGCCTCTGCCTCTCAAGTGCTGGGATTAAAGGCGAGCACCACCATCGCCTGGCCTAAGTTAATTCTTATTAGGTGAAGTACGTTAACTGTGAGGTACTCTTGCTAAACAGAAACAATGAAATCTAGAAAATACCTGGTAGTTTGTGCTGGAAGACACTTTCCATGACATGCTTGATTTCTAGCCTTTGATCCAGGTTTTCATTGTGTAAACCAAACTCCTGCACCACTCTGTCAACGGCACTGCCGACTGCTTTTATCTGGGAGGGTGTGGGCGGGGGCAGCGTGGTGAGCAACTCTTCCTCCTGCTTTTCCTGTAACGTCAATGGTAAGATTAAAAAGATTCATATGTACTTTGGCCTTTCACTTCTCACTGAGACAGTACCCTGCAGAATTTTCTGGACTCTTCTGTGCTTTCCTTATCTTAGACATGGTGGTCTTCAGCCTACCACACCCACACCCAGGCACGCACCATGTAGTTAATATGGACAGGAAGGAGCAGGCAGGAATAAGGAGACAAGAACATGGATGAACAACAGACATCATGTGCCTCCTGCCAGGGGCTTCCTACATCCTGACTCAGTACTGGGGAAAGCACAGGGCCACCCTGCAGTCTCTGGGGTGTAAGGAAGCCAGACTCACCCTGAGGTTCTTCTTGTGCCTCTTCTCCTTGATATGCTTATGAGCAAACGGGATGGAGTCGATCAGAGCATCACACAGCTTGCAGGTGTACTTTGCTGTAGGGCAATTTCGTGGTCGCTACAGTTTGAAAAGATTGACAAAAAGATGTATCTCCAAACATTTAGAGAAACAAAAAATTAGCCAGAAGAATGGTTTCCCCAACACTTCAAAACTGAACATCACTCTTGCCTACCTACAATGGTGGTGACTCTTTTTTTTTGTTTTGTTTTGTTTTGTTTTTCGAGACAGGGTTTCTCTGTAGCTTTGGAGCCTGTCCTGGAACTCCCT
>NC_022018.1:60599350-60609085 GCF_000317375.1 Microtus ochrogaster
AAAAAAAAAAAAAAATCAAAGTTCAGATGAAATAAACATTATGAATTCTTTGTTAGTTCTATAATCCTTACAACAAATAAACAAATTCAAGCTAATTACTTTTCAACCTGTGAAGCATACAATAATTGTGGGACTGAACTTTAAAAACTACGGGGCGTGGCCTTGGGACTCCTATCAGGTTCTGAAAGACAATGCATGCTAAACATAACGTGGGGCTAAGATAATATTTATCCCCGAGCTAAGCCTCTGAATGAGGGCTGGAGAGATGGCTCGCTGGAAGGAGCTCCTGCAGAGACCTGGGGTGTGCTCCCAGGACCATAGAGCTTATGCAGGCATCAACAATGCACAAACCCACATAAACAATAATACAAATCTATTTTATAAATAATAAAATAAGTCTATTTAAAAATTCTGATTAAATAGATGGAATGGTTGTTATTGACTTTTCATAAATTAGTGCTTGGGAGAGATTTTGCATAAAGCAACCTCTGTCTGGCCTTCAGAGGAACTTGTTACCAGTATAGCAATTGCAATGCACTAGCTAATTTCAGAAGGGAATTCTGGATAGAAAAGGAAATGCAGGACTTCTAATCTTTTTTTTTTTTTTTTGGATTTTTTCGAGACAGGGTTTCTCTGTGGCTTTGGAGCCTGTCCTGGAACTAGCTCTGGTGTAGACCAGGCTGATCTCGAACTCACAGAGATCCGCCTGCCTCTGCCTCCCAAGTGCTGGGATTAAAGGCGTGCGCCACCACCGCTGGGGCTAGAGATGGCTCAGCAGTTAAGAAGGCTCACAGTCATCAGTAAGTCAAGTTCCAGGGGACCTGATGCCCTCCCTTCCACGACAGGCTACTATATATGGATGGTGTACAGACAGCCATCCAGGTGTGCACACACATTCACATCTTACAAAAAATAAAGAATGCCACTGCCAGATTGGGAACTTAGCTAGGTGGCAGAACACTTGCCCAACATGCACGCAGGCACCGAAGACCTCACGATGTGCAGCCTGGGGAAGACAACCCATCAACTGGCAATCAGCTGTGCACTCTGCTACACTGGGACACCGAGGCAAGGGAGAACAGAAAAGGGCTGGGTGATGGCAACAGCAAGCATCACCATCTCATTCCACGGTGGAAGGAAAAAGCAAGTGCTTTTGTGTGCCCTGCCTCCTGTGATCGCTACAGTAATCTCCTCATCAGTGCTGAGATTACCCTATCGTGCAGTTGGTGACAAGAGCCGACTCAGAGAACTATGCGACTTGCTAAGGACACAGGGCCAAGGTAAAATAAAGATCTAAACTGCAACTTAAAATATACCAGAAATGAGCTTTGTACCTCCCAGTATGCAAAATGAAGAGAAATCCCCACAAGGCCCCTGTGGCACACACCGTTCCACATCAGGAACAGACAGAACTGACAGGGCCATCGAGGCTCGCAGTACCAACTGTGAGGAAAGCTCCCTGGAGCAGCAAAACAGCCAAGAAGGCTCCCCTACCACTGACAAGATTTCATGCTCCCTGGGTGTCAACCCCAGCTGTCTGTGAGCATTCCAAGTCCCTCACATCTTATTTGCATATGGACATCAACCCAGTCACAGAGGACATTTGAATGGATGCCTCCAGTCAGCCTATGAATGACTTTGCCCCAAATACTTTACACTGACAATTAGACATTTGAAGGCTAAGGGAGGGGGCAATAATGTAGAATTAAAAAAAAAATCAGTACTTAAAAAGTTTTAAAAATCAACTTTAATATATTTTTTATCACATCTCATAGTTTGATTGCTCCTTATTATTGCAGGCCATGGTGGTGTACCCCTTTAATGCTGGAACAAAGGAGGCAGAGGAAGGTGGATCTCTATGAGTTTGAGGTGCCCTTATCTACATAGAGCATTCTAGACCCACCAATGCTGTAACAGAAGACCCTGCCTCAAAAGGGAAATTTTCAATTTCTTCACTTGGGAACTTAAAACTCACGCCTAGACTTCATACAAACATACGTACTTAGATGAGCTTCTGCAAATGCAGGGACAATGTACCCCACTTCGCACCTGCTGAGGCGCCTCCCTAGTTATTCCGAAAACGGGGATGAGCATGTGTAAGAGGGTTTAGGTCTGCACTCAGCCCCTTTAATATTTCTAGTTGCAAAACACTGATCCATAACTATGTCAGCAGCAGCAGCAGCAGCAGCAGTAGTGATTTTAGACAGGGTCTCACTAAGCAGCCCTGGCTGGCTCACTAGGTAGACCAGGCTGACCTCAAATTCACAGATCTGCTAGCCTCTGTCTCTTGCACTCTGAGAATAACAGTATGTGACAC
Source organism: Microtus ochrogaster (assembly GCF_000317375.1). NCBI lineage: Eukaryota > Metazoa > Chordata > Mammalia > Rodentia > Cricetidae > Microtus > Microtus ochrogaster. The sequence continues at coordinate 60,601,668 of NC_022018.1, forward strand.
TCAGCTTGGCTTAACACTCACCTTTTAAGGTGGGTCGTCCAGCCCAGTCAGTAGGGTACGAGACTCTAAAAGTCCCTTTCCCTGCCCTTTTTTTATTTGTTTGCTTTATTTTTTCTTGAAACCTAGACTGGCCTGGAGCTCCAGATCCTCTGGCCTCCACCCCCGAAATATTACGATTAGATGAGTGGGGCCACCATGCCTGGCCTAAAAAGGACTCTTAACCGTCCCCTCTCCAAGGTCTTGTCATGTAGTCCAGGCTGGCCTCAAATTCTCCATCCTCCCTACTTCTGAGATCACAGGAATGTGATACACACATCTTAATTTTTTAATTTCTGTAAGACAAATGTAATTTAGTGTCCACATCTACATGAATGCTATAATATAGAAATACTTAAAGTATGCAAAAAAATTATTAAAAAAGAAACAAACAAATCAAAATACCAATAAATATTCAATTTCCTTCTCAGGACTCCAGGTCCTACAAGACTGAAGGAATGGCCAGAGTGATAGAATGAACACCCAATTTGTGTCAGTTTGGGTTTCACTTTCTCACCCAGCACTGTATAAACAAGTCTGCACAGCCTGACCTCTCCAGTCTGCACAACTTCCAACAACAGCCTTTCTAGTTTGCCCAGCTCTAAGATTTGTAGGCTATGGTTCTTTTTATGGTGTGTGTGTGTTTTGTTTTTGAGACAGGGCTCTTTAAACCCTAGCCCAGGAAGAAGCAGGAGGATCGTTGTCAGGCCAGTCTGGTCTACATAGAAAGTTCCAGGTCAGTTAGCACTACACATTAAGACACTTGTCTTTAAAAAAAGCAATTTTAGTCCACTTTCATACTATAAACAGTTTTCACATTTTTGCATCCAATTTACGACTTTTATTTCACATCAGTAAATACATCAATTAAATAAATAACTTTCTTGTTTTGAGGAATAATTGCTACACAACATCTACTTGCACCTTTTAGAAAAATGTACAACCATTTGTATAATTATTATAAAGCATGTGAAGTTAGCTCTGACTACATGAAACTGAAAAAGAAACAGATTTTGATTTTTCTGAATGGGAGCAGCACTGTTTTTTATCTGCATTCTGGGCTTCTAAATACCCATTTTCAAATTCTGTCATAATGCTTGTATTCCAACTTCCCAGGCCCCACGTGACTTTGTTTAACAGCAGCTCAGCTTCCCTTTTCTCCCCAAACCTTCTCTTTCCCCACCACCTCTTTTTTTTCTCTCTCTCTCTCTCTTTTTTTTTTTTTTTTTTTGATTTTCAAGACAGGGTTTCTCTGTAGCTTTTGGTTCCTGTCCTGGAACTAGCTCTTGTAGACCAGGCTGGCCTCGAACTCACAGAGATCCGCCTGCCTCTGCCTCCTGAGTGCTGGGATTAAAGGCGTGTGCCACCACCACCTGGCTGCACCACCACCTCTTCCACCCTCTCTTTGGAATATATGCAGCCTATACTGTCTTCACATTAAATATTTTTAGTTTGAAATTGTCATGTACATTATGAACACATTTTAAAGTTAAAATTATGAACATAAAAATACATATACATTACTCAGAAATTACAATGTGACCTCCAAGGTCATATGACCCCCCTCATCTATAAAGTGTTTACTAATAATGTAAAATGGGAGCCTTACTTTTTTTTTTGAGTTTTGGGGGACAGTACCCTACTCGGCGGCCCAGCCTGGATTTGAGCTTGTGACAGTCCAACGTCTGAAATATGTTGAGTTACCCAAGTATAGCACTATAAACCCTAACATAATCACATTAAATAGCTCATTACTGAAAATAACAAAACTAATTTGGATGAAAAAAAGAATACAGACACGTAACCTAGAGACGTGAAGCGTACCAGGGCTTCCTGCTTCCATCTCTGACATGGCTTCCAGGCCGGCGATGTCCTTCTGAAACAGCCTTCTGGCTGCTCTGCAGCCTCTGCCGTCCGGCCACCTGTAGCACTCGTCATTTTCTTGAAAGGAGTCTTTCCTTGACCGGCTTATGGTGGGAATCCTAGGTCCCGGCTTGAGCTCTCTCCAGCTATCTGCATTACCAGCAAGTTCATCTGGCAGCCATCTCTTATTTTGATCTTTGTGGTTGTCATTCATCCAAACAGGCTGGCTGTACATTGGGTTTTTAAATGCATATGGATTGCTGGAAACCGCATATGGTCCTTTCCTGGGGGTGTTCCCATAGTTCCCGGGCGCTATCTTTTTTTTGGGAAGGCCTTTTTCCATTTTACTGCCGTGGCCTTTAGCATAATCATCCATTATTAAATAATCTTGTTGGGGATGACCCCTTCTGAAATCATCATCATCACTAATTCCACGGTCTTTAGTGCGCTTCACAAAGTAAGGTTTTGCTGTATCTCCCATGGTCTTTGACTTCAACTTTCTTACTTTGTACCTGGAAGGAGGCATTGTGGCAGAAACAAACAACTATAAAATGATATCATACCAAATACTCTAACGCATCCCCATTAAAAAAATAAAACTGCTACACATTCCTAATAATTAGTGCATTCCTGAAGTTAGGAGGCTTAGCCCTTTAGTGTCCACAAAAACCAGTCTTTAATGTTCCGACCAAACTTGAAGATGCTTCTATAACCTCACAAACTAAGGTAGCAACTTGGTTAGCTTCTATGTAGCAAAAAAACACCTCTCGTCAAAGTAAACATCCTAAGTCAACAATGTTACAAAACTCCCCCAAGTCTATTAAAAAAAAAAAGTTGGCAATTACTTTCAAGTGTCAAAGTAGCCGAAACTATGTGAACAGATTTAGACCAAACCCTCTCTCGGCTTTCCTTTTCACTTCAGACCCGGCGCGACGGCCGGGCGAAGGAAGGAGCAACACTCCCCAGCAAGGTACCACAGTCTCAGGGCCGGGCTCCCGACCGAGGGGCAACGCCAGCTGACTTACCCGATTGCTTAGCCCAGCCCCGGACAAGTCCGGTTTCGACACCAACCACAATCTTCCGCGGAATGACACTCCTTTTCCTTCCCCATTCGGCTGCCCCACCCCTGTGTGCCTCAGTTTCCACAAGCGAAGTCCCCAGGCGATGGAGGCAGCGGACCCGCACTACCGGCGACGAAGGCGCCGTGGGGACTGGGAAGCAGGAAGCGCCCGGCCATTGACAAGGTTCCGGGGGTCCCTTCGGGGCCAGGGCCGGAGCCCCGACACAAAGTGAAGACACGGACTCGAACCCGAGGGCTCCGGGCGCGCAGCCGGGCCGAGGCGGCCCGAGAAGGACGGCGCCAACGTACCTCGGGGCCGGGCAGACGGGCTCCTCGGGGCCCGGGGTAAGCCACGGGCCCAGCCCGGAGGCTAGTCCGGGAGGGACGCGACGAGACGGCGCCCCGGAGCACTCACCGAGCGCCGCTGCGGTCCCCCGCCGCTTCCTGTCCGGGCCGGGCTCCTCTCCGTGTTTTCCTTCGGCCCCACTTCCGGCGCTCAGCGCCGTCTCATTGTGCGCGATTGGAGGCCGGCGGTGCCCCGCCCCGCGCTCCGCCGCGGGCCGGAAGCACGAGCCGCCCAGGTTCCGCCCAGCGACGGGCGCGCGCGGCGGGTGCGGCCCGAAGGGTCCGGGTGGCTCTCTTCTTGCGGGCTCCGCTGCCGAGCGCTCTCGGATTCCCCTGAGGCCCCTTTGTGGCTTCCGGGGAGACTGAGCCAAACTGTTCCTAGTGACTCAAGGTGTGAGCGAAGGCTTTGTGGCCGACCTTGAAGAAAGACCTAAGCCTCTGGCTTACCCAGCTCTCATGCTCCAGGGTACACGCCTCCTCTTTTCTTCCGGTTTCATGTGATTTAGTTTGACTTTTATGAAAAGTCACATTTTGGCGGAGACAGACAGGAGAATCTCTGAGCTCGAGGCCAGTCCAGTCTACATAGAGGAACCTTGTCTCAAAAACAAAACAAAAAGGTTCTATTTTGAGGAATACATGTATTGGTCAATTTTCTAGCCCAGCATTCATTGTTATCCGAAGTGTTCTAAATGCCTCAAAAACATCAAGCAACTAATATATAGGAAGTGTTGGAAAAAATAAAGCCGTCTTTATTTATATGCTTACTTACCACATAACAAATTTAAATCCATTGGTTCTGTAGCCAACAGTCTTAAAATGAGGAACATACACCAGCCTTGGCTATTCCAAGACTCTGTCTTGGAAACTTTGTACATAAATATTAACTCAGCCGGGCGACGGTGGCGCGCGCCTTTAATCCCAGCACTCGGGAGACAGAGGCAGGCTGATCTCTGTGAGTTCTAGACCAGTCTAGTCTGGTCTACAGAGCTAGTTCCAGGACAGGCTCCAAAACCACAGAGAAACCCTGTCTCGAAAAACCAAAAAAAAAAAATAAATCCATAAATATTAACTCAATCCTACTGATTTAGGGCGTCAGGATCATGATACAATGTTGCAAAGCAAAGGGACACGCTAAGTAGTAGGTGTTCTACAAACAACTTGTCGGAGTTGGTTTTCTCCTTCTGCTCTGTGGATCTTGGCAATCATCTGCCGCCCGTCCACGCTTTTACCTAGCCATTTCCAGAGGCCTACAAAGTCAGTACCTGGTCTGCTAACATAAATCGAGTGTTCCTGTCACTCTGTAAAAGTTACACCCACTGGCATGTGACCACCAAGCAACCTAGAGTATGCCTCTGTTAGATGCGGTTAAGGAACGAAGTGGCAGAGAGAATGAGTTACAGCCGTAGCTGGTGTTGCAGAGGACCAATGTTCACTTCCCACCACCCACGGTGGGTTGCTCACAACCATCTATGACTCCATCCCAAGGGGATCTGACACTCTATTGGATTCCATCAACACCTGCATGGCACAACACACACATGCAAGCATGTACAGACACACACAACCTTTTAAAAATGAGGAAAGTACATTAGGAACAATTCTAGGGGAAATCCAATTATTCGCATTTTTGAGATGGCAAAGCTTAGCCCTTAAAGAGACCTGACTGAAATCCAAACCTTCAACAGCTGGAAGTTTTCATGTAGCTGTGTGTGACTTGAAACACACTCTTAAAAATTTGTGATAGTCTCTTATGTAGACGTTTTGGTTCTGAAAATTCATGGGAGCCGAACTAATAATCTGTTTGCCAGGCAGACAGTGGCATTTCATAAAGTCCAAAAGGAGTTGCTGCTACATCATTACATTTATTATGGGCCACCGCAGCGTCACCACGCCCAGGTGAGTAATCCCTGTAAGCCAGCTGTTCCTGGAATCCTAGAGGAAGGACACAGCATACACGGTTTTCAGGATTTAAAATACTTTTATCTGCATTTTCTTCAATATATTTCACATATTCTTTTCCTATTCTAAATAGTTGCTTTTAAGCTCCTGAGTGCTATATAGATGGCTCAGTGGTTAAGAGAATGAGTTACTCTTGCAAAAGTCCAGGTTCGATTCCCAGCACCTACACGTCAATTTATGACTGTCCATACTCTAGTTCCAGGGTCTCCAAGACCCTCTTCTGGCTTCCATGGGCACCAGACACACATGTGTATAGAGATACATATGAACAAAACACTCACACACATAAAAAATAAATCTTAAAAGGAGGAAAGGTTCATCTTCAGGGACTGTAGAAGTGACTCAGCAGTTAAGAGTAGTGGCTGTTTTTGCAGAGGACTCAAGCTCACCCATGTTGGGTGGCTCACAGTCACCTGTACTCCAGCTCCAGAAGGATCTGATGTCTCTGGCCACTGAGGGCAACTACACTCACCTGCACATGCATGCACACACACACACACACACTAAACAGAAACAAATTCTTACAAACATCATTCATTTGAGGATGCAGCTCAGTTGGAAGAATGCTTTCGATTCCTTCCCAGCACTCAAAAAAAAAAAAAAACATATTGAGGACCTAGTACTAATCCAAAATTATTACTGACAGCAAAATAAACCTGTCAGAATATATTGGAGATTTATATTGGTCATGGAAATTCTAATGTAGTCGAAATGTTTGGTTTGGATTTTTTTGGGAGGGGAGTCCTTGGGAGGAAATCTGAATTTCTTGGAATATTTGTGGCATTACTTCAGTAACCTGGAGAAGAAACGTGGGGGCAGGAGACAGTAAATGTTCCAGAACTGTTCTTAGAATAGGGACACTGCTCTTCATGTTACACTGTATCTTCTGTCGGGAAGAGAAGTGGTTTCCCGAGATACATCTGTAACAAACCCAGTACCCTTTGTTCTGTAGCTCCATGGCATCAGAAATGCAGCTGTTAGCTTCATAGTTTTATCAGTTAGGACTTTTTTCTCTTTCTCTCCAGGCTTTTTGTCCACTTTGTTAGCAAATTAGGGCCACTATTACTTAAATACACCTAGGAAAGGAAACCAAAAAAAGGCAAACACGACCAGAGTCCAGTGACTTCTTACATCTCCAGCCTGAAACCTGGTGTGACTCTGTCAGTTACCAGTCTGGCTTGGCTGGCTTGCCTCAGCAGTAACTTCCAGAGAGTTATGGCTTGTGTTACTTTCTTGTTGCTTCTAAGAGTAAACACAGGTTCTTAAAATGTCCACACAGCTCCATTTACCTTTAGATACACATTTACTACTCTTGTGAAGATAAAACATGGCCTGTATTTGGCTTTTGTTTCCTGCCATGTTTTGCTTTTCTTTATAGGTTGATAAGATGAAAACAAATCAGAAAGGTCAAAAAGATTTTTAATACAAGTAGGCCATACAGACATTAAGACATTTAAAGCCAGTTTTCATGGTGTATACCTGTATGTGCTCACAGGCTCTGCCTATACATACCTATATGCTTGGCACTCAGGAAGCTGAGGCAGGAGAATTCTGTGAGTTTGAGCACATCCTGGGAAACACACACACACACCCCACACATGTGTGCACACAGATATAATTCCAGCACTTGAGAGTGGAGGATTACTACAAATTCAAGGACAGTTTGGTCTGCAGAATAAGTATCAGGCTATTCAGGCCTGTAAGATCCTATCTCAAAAAGAAAAGAAAGTTTAAAACAAAATTGTTTGATCATAAATGTGGTTTACGGCTTTCTTTGTGAGCTTTGAAGAGGAGTACAGGTTTACATAAGGAAGGGGAAATGTTAAACTTAACAGACACACACGTTTTTACCTTAGGTGGTGCATTAGTAGTCACAAAAAAGTTTTTGCTAGTTGTGTGAAAGTTGACCTTCAGCCGACAAGTAAGATGTTCCTTCCCATGTCCCTTAAAGTCCCATCCATTGGTCCTGTCTCAATCTTCCTTCGGTATCTAGTTCATATCCTCTTGGCCTTTCTTATTTTTACTCAAAAATCATGTTTCATTGCAGCCCCCTCTGAATCTCCTCACCCCCGTGTGTGCACGTGCGTGTGTGTGCTGGGAGATACACAACTCAGGTAAACCAGATTTTTTTTTATTTTTTTATTTTTATTTTTTT
>NC_022018.1:60610847-60611695 GCF_000317375.1 Microtus ochrogaster
GTGTGGCTTTGTTGGAGTGGGTGTGGCCTCATTGGAGGAAGTGTGTCACTGTGGAGGTAGGCTTTGAGGTCTCATATATGCTCAGGCCATACCCAGTGTCAGACCACTTCCTGTTGCCTGTGAGTCAAGATGTAGGACGTCTCCAGCACCACATCTGCCTGCACACCACCATGAAGCACCGTGATGATAATAGACTGAACCTATGAAAATGTAAGTTTTCCCAGTTAAATATTTTTTCTTATAAGAGTTGCCAAAGTCATGGTGTCATTTCTTCACAGCAAAAGAAACCCTAAGATAGGATTTCCCTGTCACAAAGAGTCCCTAGCTTCACCTTCTCAAACACTACTGTGTCCTCTCTTTTGTTTTTGCTGTTTGTGGAGGGTGATTTTTCTTGAGAAGTTCTCCTGTAGCCCGGGCTGGCTTTGACTAGCAGCTATGTAGCTAAGCATGGCCTGAAACTACTGATCCCCTGCTTCGACCTTGCAAGTTCTAGGAGTACAGACATGTGCCTGCACACTCCTGCTTCGACCTTGCCAGTTCTAGGAGTACAGACGTGTGCCTGCGCACTCCTGCTTCGACCTTGCCAGTTCTAGGAGTACAGACGTGTGCCTGCACACTCCTGCTTCCTCTCTTTTGTAAGGTATGAAAGCACCAAGGCCAAACTAACATACAATAGAATTTACATGATTTTAGGGGATGAGTATGACGGCACATACCAGTCCCAGCATTGCACATGGGTACCTGTGTGTCTGTGTGTATGGGTGTGTGTGTCTGTGTGTATGGGTGTGTGTATGGGTGTGTGTATGAGTGTGTGTGCCTGTGTGTCTGTGTGTATGGGTGTGTGTATG
>NC_022018.1:60612177-60616504 GCF_000317375.1 Microtus ochrogaster
AATTTTTTTTTCAGGTTGGTGCAGTGGGATATATCTGGGTACAGTGGAATATATCTGTGTGCAGTGGGATATATTTGAGTACAGATGTAATCCCAGTATTCAGAAGGGGCTGAAGGTGGAGAATCATGAGTTTGAGTCTAGTCTGGGCTACAGAGTGAAGCATTGTCTAAAAAAAAACCCTATTTAAATATTTTGGTTTCTTTATTTTATTGTAAGTGTATGAGTGTTTTCCTTGTGTGTGTGTGTGTGTGTGTGTGTGACATAATGTGTGCTTAGTAACCACGGATGTTGCAAGAGGCCTTCTGATCCCCCTGTAACTGGAGTTACAGACAATTGTGAGCCTTCACATGGATGCTGGACACTGAATCAGGCTTCTCTACAAGAGCAGCAAGTGCTCTTAACCACTGAACCACTTAATCACTTCAGTTCCTCAAATCCTTTCTTCTCATTGAGAAATCTGTCTCCCAACACCCACTCAGGCTCCCTTCCACTTTTCTTGGCTAACACTTAGGGATATGATTGTGTGGGCTCACAAGTAACAAGAGAAGTCCTTGACACCACACACACACACACATGCGCGCGCATGCACACACACATGCATGCACACACACAGAGAGAAATATGCACACACACATACACACAGACATGTGATACAAACATATACACACTGACATACACAGATACACACACACGTATATACACACACAGAGAGATAGAGATACACACAGACATACAGATACAAACATATACACACTGACATACACAGATACACACACATATACACACACACACACACACTGAGATAGAGATACACACAGCTGTCTGAGTGGCATTCTTGCCTCTCTGGTCTTTGCAGATGAAGTCAGTGTTAAGGAGGTCCCTGGAGCAGCCAGAGAGCAGGTGAAATGTCAAACACAGTCAGCTGACATCCCATTGCACAAAACTGAAACTCAGGCACTTTCCCGGCTTGGATCAACCATGATGAAAGAGAAAACAGCCATTTTTCCAAACAGGGTAGTTTAACCTGATGTGGTTATGCATGTTCCCTCTGCGTAGTCCTTACACAAAACGATGTGCTCAGGTGAGCCAACGCTGGGCATCCGTGAAGGTCTCTGTTCTGCCTGCACACTGTAAAGTGACCCTGAAGAGACCAGCTACTTCACTTTATCCAACCTTGCTGGGTCTCTGTGAGAGACCCCTCTGGTTCATTCCCGTGGGAATAGTTTTTCTTTTTGCTTTCTTAGTTCTCTCATTCATCCTTGTTTCCTGTGTGTGTCTGTTTGTACATGTGTGTGGAGCTCAGAAGACAACGTTCAGGAGTTGCTCGTCATCTCCATGTGGGTCCTGGGGATGGAACGCAGGTTGTCAGGTCTAGCAGCGAGCCCCTTTGCTCACTGAGTTATCTTGCCAGCCCTGAAACATTTTTTTCAGTTTCATGGAATTTAACAAAAAATACAGCCAGCTACAGTGGCTCAGCCACATATTTATGACTTTATATTTTATTATTTTACTTATTTGGGGATGATTTTGCTTGTTTATTTTGGAAATGGGGAGTCTCATTTTGTAGTATAGGCTGGCCTCGAACTCACTAAGTAGTCAAGACTGACTCCAAAACTCTTGTAACCCTCCTAGCTCAGCTTCCTGGGTGCCAGAATTATAGGTATGAATTACTATATCTGATTTTGTCTTTTTTCCCCTGTGTATGTGTGTGTGTGTGTGCATGTACATGTATGTGTGTACGTGTGTGTGTGTGTGCACATGCCTGCAGGTGCTCAGGGAGGTGAGAAGAGGGCCCCTGATTCTCTGGAGTTGGAGTTCCTGATAGTTGTGAGCCACCCAATGTGGGTACTGGGAACTCAGATCCTCCGCAAGAGCAATGGACTCCCTTACCTGATGAGCTAGATGTCCCTCCAGCCCTGGTTTGTCTTTCAAGCCCAGCCTCTCTTCGTGTTGTGCTCTCTGCTCCCTGGATCTGAGCTTGTCCAGCCCCCATAGTTTGCACCCACTGACTTGGACTCATCCTTCACAGAATGTCATCAACATCCCTCTTGGAGTCTGGCTGCAGCTCAGAGGTGATTTTTGTCAGGGTTGTCATCATTTTGTCTCGGTTGTGACAATTCCTGGCTACTTTGCCTTTGGTCTTTCTTAGCACCAAAAAGAAGCTAGAAACACCTGGACTTCTTCTGAGGACATGTGGCTTCTCAAATTGTCACGAGCCATCTTTTTGAGGTGACTTCTGCTGTGATCCTAGCAGGGGTGGGTTCATATATTCCAGGTTAGGGGTGTGAGGATTAGAAATGTTGGAAGAACAGAGATAAGAAACAAACACAGAGACACAGGATAGTACCAGGTGGGCAACTCAACAGCTCCTGAAACCTGAAGTTTTTGCCCACATTCATTTTCCATACACTTTTACACCCCAAATATAAAGGGGGGCGAGAAGAAGGCAAAAGACTGCTTTAACAGGACACAAAAGACAACCAGAACAGTTACTTGTTTTAATACTTGAGACATCAAGCCTTTAACTCCTGATTTGATACTTGGTGCAGTGAAAACATCCTAGACCAAGTGTCCTGAAGGCAGCCACTCCCTGTGTCAAACCTCCTATTTCAAAAGGAGGGTCAGGAGTTTGCTTGAATTCTCTGACCTTTGGTCAGGGTGGAGCCGGTCTACCTCTACGGGCCCTCGACTTTCAAAACAAGTAACCACACCCTAGGTCAGCGTATCTTGTTTTGTAGCCACGCCTGTTGTCAACAACTTTGAAAAAGCAAAAATAAGCTCAAACTCTCTGACCTTTAGACAAGGTAGAATAGGCTCATGGTTTTGAGTTCCCATATCAAATATGTCTGAGGCTTCCAGTACCAATGCTATACAGCTTGACTCTGAGTCATTATTATTTTTAAAATGCTGAAAGCATGGTAGGTGATTTTTTTCTCTCTGGTTCCAGGCTTGGGTCTCATGCTCAGAGGTTTCCCTGTCAGCCATCACCCTTCCAAGATGGCGTTCTCTTCCACTGCCTTGTGGACCACCACCCTGCATTTCACTTCTCTTTACTTCTAAGTCTCAGACATTGCTCTGTAAACTGAACACCCAGGTCCAGGCTTCTCTCAGATGACATTGCTGGGCCCCTCAAACTGTCCCAGGGGAGGAGAATGGCTGTTATAATTCTGCTGGCATTCCCTGTCACCTGGGTACCCTGTCCCTTTAAGATACAAGCTCCTCCCACCCCCAATCTACCCCTCCCAACTGAGGCAAGCTGATCTCTGATCCCAGGCCTCCTCTCCTCCTTTCTCTATCCCATTTCCTTCTGATGAGGCAGCTTCTGCCTTCTCCTTTCCCCTTTCTTCCCCCCCGCTTCCTCTATAACTCCCTTACCCTTATACCCTTCCCAATATCCACTAAATAAACTCAGTACCCAAACTCTCTTAACATGGCATATCTGTCTCCCCACCACCATAAATCTTTCAATGACCCTCTATCTCCACCCCCACTGAGACCAGACCTCCCCTTCTCCTTGGCCAGGCATCTACAGAGGTTTCCTAATTGTCTTCACTCAGTCAGGTATTTGAACTGGCCACGGACTGTCCCCTGAAGAGTCTGCACCTTTCCTTCATATTTCTAACTAAAGCCATTTTGGGAGTCATGCCTGAGGCCGTCCAGATGCCCTTAGATTCACTTGTAGGCCATTCACAGTTTATAACCACGATCCCCAGAAGCTAGACCGCCCCCCTTGCCTCTGAGCAGCACTAAACACCATTGTGGGATAGGGAGAGCTCAGGGCTGGAGTCTTTTGTTTTTTAAGGTTTATTTAATGTATATTTATGTTTTTGTGTGTTTCTGTGTATATATGTACCTGCATGTGGTTGTTCCCAAAGGCCAGAGAGGATGTCTGATCCCATGGAGATGAAGTTGCCCTACATGGGTGCTAAGACCTGAACTCCAGTCCTCTGCAAGAGCAGCTGTTGGCTGCTATGCCATCCCTCTCTTCATCCCTAATTAGTGTTGTTTTTAAAAGGAAAGAAAATGTTTCTGCTAAAATTACACGCACCTTTGGGTTTTGATTTTTCTCTACTTCTTCCGCTGGTTTCTCTTTATAGGTTTTTAAAATTTCAGATGGATTGATGCTATTAAAAATTATTAAAATACATTGAAACTTTCAACTTTGTGTGGATCATGTGGCCTCCACCATCAGCAGATACTTGACATTACACTTTGTTCTGTGCCGTGACTGCTGCATGACACTGTGTTCTATACCATGACCTGTTTCATGACTCTGTTCTGTACCATGGCCTGTTTCATGACTCTGTTCTGTACCATGACCTGTTTC
>NC_022018.1:60616743-60618458 GCF_000317375.1 Microtus ochrogaster
TGACTCTGTTCTGTACCATGACCTGTTTCGTGACTCTGTTCTGTACCATGACCTGTTTCATGACTCTGTTCTGTGCTGTGACTCCTGCATGACTCTGTTCTGCACTGTAAACTGTTGCATGGAGATGCTGTGTAAGGATGTTGCTGGCAGGTGGAGTATTTACTGCCAAGTTCCTTTGCTTCACCTGGTACAAAGGAACAGTGATTACTGTAATGTGTGTAGCATTTGTCTTGGAACCCATGAGTGAAATTTGTTCCTGAATGGAGCTCCATATGCAAACTCTCAACCAGTGGCCATGCCAAAGACACCCTCCTTAGACAGTTAGACTAGGTAGAGCCGTATACAAAAGTTACTAGGCTTCCACACAGAATTGAGTGAAAAGCCTGCAGACTTTAGGAGCTTCTTGGAGGTAGTGTTCTATCACTCATCTGTGTCCTCAGCCTTCTTTTTATTTCTCTTTTATTTTATTTAGTTTGGGAAATGGTCTCACTTAATTGCTCCAGTCTAGGCTTCAACAGACTGGCCTTAAACCTGTGATTTCACTGCCTTAACCTCTTGAGTAGTTAGGCTTGTGTTACCAGGCCCAGCTAAAGTGTTTTATTTAATTTTTATATTTTAATTTGTAGGTATTTGCTTGACCTCAACATGATGAAGCTCACAACATCATGAAAACAACAAGAAGAAATATGGATGCAGGTGCTATGACAGAAAGTCAGAACGGGGGGGCGGTCAGTCCTGTTTGGTCACAGGGCCTTGTATTGGGCAAGGGTTTCCAGAGGAGCAGAGTTTACACATATCCTAACAGGACGTCTACCAGAACAGCTCACTCCATAGGGCTGGCGAGTAGCTGGCTTCTGGACGCTGCCCTGGGGAGGAGAGCTCAGGGCTGGAGCAGTGTCGAAGGTGATAGCCTGATAGAAAGCGGGTGGCCTTGGCAGTCCCCATCTGGTATCTAAAACCTGGGAGGTTCTGGGAGACTTGTGGGTCTTCAGCCCACCTTGGAAGCTGAATAAACTGGGTCTGATGCCACCAGGGGTTGGCGGCAGCAGCGGCAGCAGCAGGAGAGAGAGCTCAACAAGAGGCAACAGGGTGGCCACACTGCAGCTGTCAGGGAGGTCATTATTTCCAGACTGCCAGCTGCAATGCTCCCCTCAAGGAAAGTGTCTTCCCGCCTCAGAGAACCCTTTCTGGAATTGTGCAAAGACATTTCTCAGTTAATTCCAGATCTCGGTAAATCGCTAATCCAGATTAACGATATGATGTCTGTCTAATTTTTCTTCCTGTAGTGCAGGGCTGCTCAGACGCTATGCCAATTCTCTTACACTGAGCTACGACCTGGTTCATTTGATGCTTTCATATCTAAATTTATTTTATGTTTTCTTATTATTTCAAATGTAAGATAAAAATGAAATTTTACCCTGTGACTTCTACTTTTATTGCTTTGCTTTTTGAGACAGGGCCTTACTCTGTCACCCAGGTTATGTTACATCTGAGCTCAAGTAACCCTCATAACCACTTTCCTTAGTACTTGGGGCAGTAGGTGCAGGCCTTTTGTAGTGAGCTATGTTGCCACGTACAGTTGTGCTATCATTTCTCTTAAAAAACATGGATTTCGGGGCTGGAGAGATGGCTCAGAGGTTAGGAGCATTGCCTGCTCTTCCAAAGGTCCTGAGTTCAATTCCCAGCAACCACATGGTGGCTCACAACCATCTGTA
>NC_022018.1:60618963-60622049 GCF_000317375.1 Microtus ochrogaster
CTGTGAGTTCGAGACCAGCCTGGTCTACAGAGCTAGTTCCAGGACAGGCTCCAAAGCCACAGAGAAACCCTGTCTCGAAAAACTAAAAAAAAAAAGAAAAATGTCTGGAGACCGAGTGGTGAAGAGAGGGTGTGGTGTGGGGCTGGAGAGAGGGCTCAGAAGCTAAGAGTACTTGCTGTTCTCACAGAGGATGCTGGTTCAGCTTGCAGTGCATACACACACGACGCATGTACATACATGCACATAAAATAAATCTAAAATGGAGGAAGAGGAAGCAAGGCCTTTGCTCTCAGCTGCTCTGAACTGTTGGTGTCCTGATAAACCCACAGTGCTATGTCAAGTCACCCTGGGGAGGAAGCAGGTGCTGGCCAGTCTAGGCCAGAGCCTTTTCTCTAATGACGCTGGACAGTTAACACAGTGACTCTTCGTTCAAACAATCCAGACTCATTGTCACCTGTAGCCTTTGGGTTGTCAGCGCCTGGGCCAAAGTGGTAGAAGTTTTGGAGAGGAAAAGGTTGTGAAGGGGGCAGGGAAGGAGCGTTTGGATGTTAAAGGTGCCAGTGGTAAAGGGGAGCTTGTGGTTTGCTAAGAAGAGGTAAGCCGAAGTGAGTTCTGGATGCCCACCATGCCGAGGGCGTGCCACTTGAAGCCTTCTCTAGGGAACATACATTTTGATGAGCTAAACAGCGTAAAATACAGACAGCCCTACCGTAAACTGTCATGGTTGATATGCCTGAGAACACCCTCCTCCTGCCCCCGAGACACCCTCCTCCTGCCCCAAGACACCCTCCTCCTACCCCCAAAAAAACCCCCCCCGCCCCCCAGACACCCTCCTCCTGCCCCCAGACACCCTCCTCCTGCCCCCAGACACCCTCCTGCTGCCTCCAGACACCCTCCTCCTGCCCCGAGACACCCTCCTCCTGCCCCGAGACACCCTCCTCCTGCCCCCTGAGACACCCTCCTGCTGCCCTGAGACACCCTCCTCCTGCCCCCGAGACACCCTCCTCCTGCCCCCGAGACACCCTCCTCCTGCCCCCGAGACACCCTCCTGCTGCCCTGAGACACCCTCCTCCTGCCCCTGATATACCCTCCTCCTGCCCCGAGAACCCTCCTCCTGCCCCCTGAGACACCCTCCTCCTGCCCCCGAGACACCCTCCTCCTGGTTGGTCTGGGGAATGGGACCCTCCCATGTGACTTTCCAGCCCACCCTGGCTCAGGGCACTGCTAGTTCAGGGAACACAGTACAGAGATTACATGTTCAATCCGCCCTGTTAGGTAGGACTCTAGTACAACATCAAGCGAAGGGCCGGCGGTTTAAATACATTTCAGGATTACCCGGAAAGTGCAGCTGCCAGTTCTAGGCGTCTTCACGGTTAACCACCTTCCCTCAGGGCGTTTGAACATGCCTCTCTGTAGCGTGAATTCTAACTGATCTTAATAAATAAAATCTGGAGTCAGATATTAGGCTGTGAAAGCTGAAGGATCAGAGAAGCAGCGGGACCAGTCACTAGGGAGATGTTTTACCTCTCCTGAATCCTCAGACTGAAGGGGCAATCCTGTCCTCAGACTGCATCTCCAGACTGCATCTGTCTCCACCAAACCTCAGACTGCAGTGAGCTTTTGTGTCCTCCCTCCTTATATTTCTCCCTCAGCCCAGCCATATCTCTCCTGTCTTCACCTTCCTAGTGCTGGGATTAAAGGCATGGGATCTCAAGAGCTGGGATCACCTTTGTGTGAGCTCTGTTTCTCTTTTAGACAGATTCAGTCTTGTGTAGTCCAGGGTGGCCTTGAATTAGTAGAGATCCTCTGTCTCTCGAGTCTTGGGTTTAAAGGTGTATGCTACCACTGCATAGCCTCTAGTGGCTTAGCTCTGCACTCGAATTTTCTGTCAAGCTTTATTTGTTAAAACACAAACTACTTTCCCCCTTTTTTGTCTAAAATAAAAAAGACTATAACTATTATAAAAAGTTATATGCAATAAGTATAATAACTATATACAATGTATACAGGCAATAAGTATATCAGCAATGTTCTAGTCTATTTGCATTTGACAAATTCAGAGAAAATACTCCATTATCTATCCTGTCTTGGTGGATTCAAAGTCTTGTACCTAATTTGCATTACTCTCCAAAAATTTCTTTGATATCTTTTCATCTTATACACTGTATACCTCTTTAGTGTTTTTTCTCTGCATCTGATAAACAAGGAAAACTATAACTATTTAGTCTTCAACTCCCCCAGAGACCTGAAAAGGAAATAATATTACTTGAGTAAGCAGGAAGTGCAAGAAAGTGACTTCCAAAAACATGTGAGAAATGACAGAAACAGCTAGCTGCCTGCACAGACACCCAAAGTTCCTCTGCAACATTGGGGCATCCATTTTGGCCTACAGGCTAGAATATTCGACAGACTTTTCTATGAAGCAGGATTTTTGAAGGACCATCCTACCTTGACTTGATAAGGTTTTATAGTCACTCTCTTCTGTGTCCTGCTTGTCCAGTTTGGATGGCATACTGTTAGCAGTTGATGGAAGAGCACTTTCTTGCCCAGTGGCCTACTATTGCCACAAAGAAAGTAAACTCCATGTGGGGTTTCTTCAATGCCTATTATTGTCTCTGAAGTAGATTGGTGTTGCCAGGAGCAGACATATCTCATTGTCACAAAAAGAGCCTATGCTATTTAAATATCTTAAATGCCATATTCTGTAGATCTCTGAAGTTTGGAGATGCCCTGTCTATATAAAATATAACTTTGTTTGACCTTTAAAACACCTAATGTGACTACAAGTTTGATTATAATAGGTGACTAATTACTAAGATGCATTTCCTTATTATCCCAAACAGCTGCTAATAATAATTTTCAAGGACTAGATATTTGCATCACATTATTAAATGAGCTGTATAGGTACAATATCTTGAACAAGATTAGAAATGTATGTACAGTATATGTATGTACAGTATATTTTAACAAAATTAATCTACAATTTGTATCAATATACAAAATTTTTATACAATATACAAAGGTCCAATCCAATGTAAAACATTTAAAACTAGTAGTTGATTTTTTTTTTTTTTTGATTTTCGAGA
>NC_022018.1:60622504-60624091 GCF_000317375.1 Microtus ochrogaster
AGCTCTTGTAGACCAGGCTGGTCTCGAACTCACAGAGATCTGCCTGCCTCTGCCTCCTGAGTGCTGGGATTAAAGGCGTGCGCTACCACCGCCCGGCATAAATAAATATTTGAAAAAAAAATAATCTACCTTTTAATCTTATCATATCTATATCCTCCCTTTTTTTCTTTTTAGAGTAGATTCAATAATCTACCTTTATATCCTATCATATCTATATCCCTTTTTTCATTTCAAAACAAGAACCTTGAATCTAATTTCCTTGTTAGTTTTTTTCCTGACCATTACTAATAATAACTCGTCACCAACCTCCCTAAACATCGATAAACGTCCATCACCATTGAACGACCAAAAAACCACCCAACCCACCTCTTGGGAATGTGGACATCATTTTCTTAAATTTACTTCTTGCTGTCTGGGGGTGATAGTATCTTTAGAAGATCCTGAAAAGAAAAAATTGGGTTAATTGTTAAGTCCTGGAACAGATAACTATATCATTTGTTGTCCAGTCTCTGCGTATTGGGAAAGTGCAGGGCTCATCTCAAGTGTCTGCTAGAGTAGTCTGTGAGACTGGATCATCTCAGTTAGCCACCTTGAAATTGTTCCAAGCAACTTGTAGTCCAAAGCCGATATTTTGGTGGTGTTTTTCAACTTAGTGGTGTTATCACAGTCCTCGGGGAATCATCATTGTGGGGTCTCATCCTCCCTTTGGCAACTTTAAAGGTCACTGTTAGGTGTGATCATAGTTCAGTGCAGAAAACTGAAGAGACTCATACCCGAAATCATGTACAGGAAGTTACATTAGTTAGTACTGTTTCTAGAATTAGTTTATACTCTATATGACCATAAATATCATGACAAAAAGTTTAATATATATTAATCATATATATTTTGAGATAATATTTATACCTTAAGAAAAGCTGTCAAAAATTCAAAATAAAACCACAAGATTATGAGATTAGTGGTAATCTAATAAATAGTTCCTAAATTTTGGTTTTTCTTCTGTCCCATATCAGGTGGCTCTTCTGATATGAGAGAGATTTTGGATTTTACTTTAATAAGCATGCGTGGGTTTAGAGAAGGAGAGAGCCACACTCCCCAAAGCCAGTTCTAATCTTTAATTGGTCTGGGACTACAAAAAGATCATTTGTATTATATGTCTGTAGAGAACAGCAGAAACAATCATGTGGAAACATTTATGAAATTTTATCCTGTTGGAAATGTGATATACCAATAGACAGATTTACTCTTTTTCTTGGGATATTTTTCCTGAATGATTTGTCCTTCTTGGAGTGACTCAATACAAGATGTTCTTGAGCTACCTGGGGCAGTGCCCAGGAAGTGTCAGAATCATCTGTTCTTATAGTTTCTTCAGCTGCTTCTCTTTTTAGGACAACCTAGGACACGTCAGCTGAAAAATATACCAGCTGCTGGAGTCAGAGCGCATTCTCTTTCTCCCTTTGCATTGGAATATGGGGGAGGAATATATGCAGGGGAGGAAATACAGGCAGGGGGATACAGGCAGGGGGATACAGGCAGGGAGGGGATACAGGCAGGGGATACAGGCAGGGGGATACAGGCAGGGAGGGG
>NC_022018.1:60624292-60636119 GCF_000317375.1 Microtus ochrogaster
GGGAGGAAATACAGGCAAGAGAATGAGCTAATGAGAAACAGGGACCTGATGGATGCAGATACTTAGCATAAATGGAGGCCTAATGCTAACCTTGGAGGATATAAAATGAGCCTGTGAACTTTTAATTGATAATTAAAATGATCAATTTTAATAACTTTAATAAGTGTATACCAATGCAAAAGGAGAAGAACCAGAGAAACCTGAATCTGTTGGCAGCCCCACAAGGAGAAAGTAACTGGGTGTGGTGTGACTGCTGTAAACCATTTTTTGAAGAGCGCCCGGGGATAGGCCACTCCTTACATCCTTTTCCATTCGCAAGTATCTCAGGATGGCAGACGAGATTCAAAACTTGCAATCCTCCTGCCTCAGCCCCCCAGTACTGTAATGCAGGCGTGCTGGAATTATAGGCATGCACTGTTGCACCCAGCAATAGCTTTGCTTTGGACACACAGGCGACGTTGAGTACAGCTTGTTCACGCTACGTCTAGCATTGCAGGCTTCTGCGATATCTCTGTGCTGGGCAAACAGAAGTGTTTATTAGAGCAGAAAGATAGCAATAGCCACTCTGTAATCTTTAGAAAAACAGCAGGAGTCGAAGGTCAGGCAATATCTGCAAACGAAAATGTGCTCTGCCCGTGAGAAAGGGTGCCAACTGCGAAGCAGAACAAACCGCACAAATACACTTGCTCAGTTCTAGAGTGGACCCCGTCATTCCCTTGTTTATTTCCTTCGTTCCCTTATCTCATGAATACCTATCGCACGCTTACCACGCCTGTGCCAGGGTTACTCTGTTAGTGGACAGAACAGGAAGGAAAAAAATAAGAATGGTCAAAACCTCCGCCTTCCTGTGCTAATGCTCTATCAGGAAGAGCAAGCAGAAAGATAAACCAGTTATCTTAGGGAAGAGGGCAGTAGGTAAGGGCCAGCAGGGAAAGGCAGCGGCCCAGCATGAACGGCCAGGAGACCAGCAGTACTGGGCATGCGTGGACTCTGAGGCTGGGTGGTGAGTGGAACGGGGTATTCAGGCTGGAGTGGGAGGTGGGGTTGAGGTGGAATGGGAGGTGGGGCTGGAGAGAGTTGAAACTTTTTTTTGTAGTGTTAAGGGAACTTAAGACCTTATGTGTATTAGGGAACAATCTACTGTTGAGCCCCTGAGCTCTTTATGTTTCTCTGTCTTTACAGCTTCCTAGGACTCTTAATTTTTTATTTTATTAAAAATGTAGAGAGATTCATTTTTTCATGTATTGGTGTTTTACCTTCATCTATGTGTCTTACACACGTTGAGCAGTCAGTGCAGGGGACCAGAAGAGGGCGCCAGATCCCCAAGGACTGGACTTGTGGATGTTGTGAGCTACCATGTGGGTGCTGGGAACCAAACCCTGGCCTCCCGGACAAGCAGCCAATGTTCTTAACTACTGGGCCATCTCTCCTGCCCCTGATTTTTGAGGCAGGGTTTCATTCTACTTATTCAGTAGCCCAGCCTGCTTTGAACTTACACTCATCCCCCTGCTTCTGCCTCCTGAGGACTGGGATTCCAGGTTCTTGATTTATATATATTGCTGTGTATGAAAAACATTCTTGACCAAGTCACTTATGAAACAACCTTGGCTGAATTACATAAAACAATGCTTTCAAGCTCAGTGTTCTGGTGGTTTCAGTCTGTAACCAGGTGGACACCAACCAATCCTCACCAGGAGGCCTTGGCTCTGCCCCCAGTGGGGAATTAGAAAGGACATTAGCGAGCTGCAGGGGTGATCACATGTACAAAGGAAGTTAGACCCATTCAGGACCAGATATTCTCTTTCACTAATGACTTGATGTCATCTGAGAATTACATTAACCTCTTTTAAGGGTGATGCCCCTTCCCAAAATCTCATGGTCTCCCACTAGGCTCCTCATTTTAAAGGTCCCACTGCTGCCACACCGAGGACCAGATTTCCAGCATGCAAAGCTTTGGGGGAATATGTGCAAACCATCAGCATTGGCTTCTGGAACAGCCCAACTTTCCTGCTTTCCTTTCTCTTCTCCTTAGTTCACTTTACTCTGAGCGTCTCCCCTTCATCCCTCCTTTCTCCTTCTCTCCGATTCCTTCCCTTCCTGCTTTCTCTGGCGTCTCCTTCTTTCTTCCAACTGATCACATTGGAAACTAGGAACAGAAGCGAGACCAAGTTCTGAGAATACAGCAGGGACCTCTTGGAGAGATCAAATGGATAAGTGGGTCCCTGAAACCTAAACTGTACTGTCTATACTGTTTTTGGGAAAATGTGAAACACAGTATATGTTTTGAAGTACCACTTTATTATAATTTTAACTTAATCTAAAGCAAAGCAAGAAGACGTGGGAGTTACAGAGTTTGTCTTGAAGTGAAGGACAAGTTTTGCATTTTAGATAAATGTCTTTTTTTAAAAAAAAAATTCTCAGAATTGTTTGTCCACTAGGTGGCAGTAGAATAAAAGAAAAGAAACAATGAAAAACAAAAACCAAAAACCCTCCAAATCACATTCACCACCAGTCGTTCCAGAAGCCACAGGGAACCAGATAACAAACTCCAGGACCAGGCGTGGTGTGCAGTGACGTACTGGGAAAGATTCTGGTGTCTTTCTCCTTCGGCAGCTATGTGGCATCCCTTAGGCTCCACCTACTCTCCCTGTATCTCTGTTTGGATTTCCTGCCTGGCTTTACTCTGCTAAGCCATTGACTGAAGCAGTTTTATCAACCAATAAAAGCAACACACATGCAGGACATCCCACATCAAAGAAACCATTGCTAAAGACACCTACACTATGGTCCCAGGACATGGAAAAATTATGTTGCTACTGTCCAGAAGCTACTCCCTGCTGGCTGACATTCACAGCAGCAGAAAGCGTTGTGCAGGCTGCTGGGAGATTAAGGCCAGCAACAACCTCACCCATCCCTGAACCCTGTGAACTGCAATAACGATTGCCATGGTAAGACATGTTTGTGGGTGTAGTAGTAGCACCAGTGTTGCCTGGGTAACCAACCGCGTTCTCATTGGATTCAGGGCCTGCTCCATAGGAGGAAACCCATGTTTAATATTGTAAATCTGACCAATAACCCCACGGTTGGGAAGCTCCAAGGTCCTGGGGAGAACTGTTATTCTGTTAAATGAGCAAAGCCTCAAGATTTTCTCTTATTAATTAATATCTTTCTACTCATAGATTCGTTCTGCCCTCAGACCTAATCAGAGGGATTTCTTTGTTCATTGGAGGCTGATTAACACAACAGCTCATAACTTGTTAAGTATAGAGAATAGGCATTTGTGGACTGCTCAGCCACAGATGTGGCTTCTATTACACCCTGCACCCCGCAGACTCAGGGATCATCACAGAAGAGGGAGTGAAAAGAGGTTGGGGAAGACCAGAGAGAAACAGTGTCTTCTGGAAGTTATGGGACCTCTGCACTCACAAACGTACAGTAGCTGTGGTCACCTGTGCGGTCACTCGTGCAAGATGAAGACAATTAGCATTCTAGCATGGAGGGAGGAGGGGGTCACAGGCCCCCACACTCAGCTGAGGATATGCAGACAGACGGTGGCACCCAAGGACCTACAGATGTGAGCCTGTTCCACCTGGACTGGAGGTCAGGGAGTTTGAACTTATTTTTGCTTTTTCAAAGTTGTTGACAACAGGTGTGGCTACAAACAAGATATGCTGACCTAGGGAGTGGTTACTTGGTGTCTAGGACATTAAGATGGCCCGTAGAGGTGGATTTGCTCTACCTTGACCAAAAGTCAGAGAATTCAAGCGTATTCCTGCCTCATTCATTTTAAAACAGGAGGTTTGACATAGGGAGTGGCTGCCTACTGGATACTTGGTCTAGGGCATATTAACTCCATATCCTGTCCAAAACATCAAATGCTTTATTCAGGAAATAATGGTTTGATGTCTCAAGTATTGAAACAAGTAGCTGTTCTTGTTGTCCTTGGTGTCATATTAAAGCAGATTTTTGCCTTCTCCCCCCCCCCTTTCCTATTGGGGTGTGTGGAAAGAAAACACAGGCAGATTCAGCATTCACTGAGTTACCCTCCCGGTTCTCTCCTGTGCTCCGTGTCTCTTTCATATCTCTGTTCCTCCTACCTAACATTTCTAAGCCACACCCCCTAATGTACGAACCCATCATGACTTGACTGCAACAGAAACCACCCCAAAATGTGGCTTATGACAGTGGCTTTTCAGAAAGAGGAGGAGTCCATGTTCTTTAGGGTTGGTCCCTGTTGGGTCAGCTATGCTCCAGTGGGTGGCCCCACCCAGGAATAACTGAGTAGCACAAATTAGATGCCAGAGATTATTAAAAATAGAAGGTTGGAGAAAGGGATAAAGGCGAGGGATAGAAGTGGGTGGTGAATAGGATTAAAATAAATTAATCAAAGAATTAATAAAAATACTCAAGACAAAGCTGAAGCAAAAAAAAAAAAAGCATTCAAAGCTTCGGTGACCCTTTCCACAATGCTGCAATGAGGATCGAGTTCCAGCAGGATCTGTACAAAGAAAAAATTACACACTTGGGGGTGGAGGCAGGAGGATTAGGAGTTCAAGGTCATGGTGGCTGTGGAGCAAGAATGAGGCCAGCCTGGGCTATTTAAGACCCTGCTTCAAAACCGGGTGTGTTTAATCTCAGCATTTAGAGCAGGTGGCTCTCTTGAGGTCGAGGCCAGCCTGGTCTACAGTGCAAGTTCTAGGACAGCCAGGGCTGCAAAGAAAAATCTTACCTTGAAAAACAAAAACAAAACAAAACAAAATTACTGTGGATGCATAGCATGAGCCTCTACCGTGACATGACACTCTAACATGCCACAGGCTTATTTTGGTACAACATATTCTTGAAGAAAAATTCTTTTCTTCTCTTTGTCTATGTGTTTTAAGAGATTCATTATTTTTAATTATGTGTCTGTGTCTGTGTGGGTGTGTGCAAATGAGTGTAGTTGCTCTAGGAGGCCAGAAGAGGGTGCCAGATGTCCTGGTGTTAGAAGGACAGGCAGTTGTGAGCCACCTACTGTGGGTGCTGGGAATTGAACGTGTATCCTCTGTAAAAGCAGCCAGTGCTCTTAACTGGGAACCGGCTATGGTGTTGGGGATTGAGCACAGGCACTGCACCTGCTAGGTGTGAGTTCTAGTGTTGAATGGCATTGCAGTCCGCCCTCCCCCCACTTTATGGAGCTGTTTAACTGACTCATTTTAGTGTGGAAATTGGTAGCTCCTAGGAGGCCAGTTCTTTAGAGGACTTTGGATGTTCAGAGAGAAATTCAAAAGGAGAGTTGTTAAGATCCATAAAGTAACAAATCAGAAACAAGGAAAGAAGAACGTTCCGAGCTGTTGCTCATTGAAGAGCCTGCTGAAGGCAGCACACGTTTATTGAGTGGCTAATCAGTGTGCAACTCCTGGCAGGTGTGAAGACTGTCCCTGCGGTCCTGTTCTTCACAAGAAAGAAGAAATAGGAAGCCAGGACTGCGAGTGGAGGAGCCTTGCGGTTTCTGTCGGAGTTTTGAGGGAGAGAGATAGGCTGTCCTCTTCAGATAAAAGATCTCGCACACAGTGGTGTGCGGAAGAGTCTCAGGCCCAAGAGACAAAGTAAGATGTCCTTTTTCTTAGGCCCTTTGGGGGAGGAAAGGAGTGGAGGAAGCGGAGGCTGAGTTAACGCGAGATCTGCATTGCGAGGCACAGTGATCTAGACTATGTGGCCCCTGGTCACGTGGGTAGGGAGGTGTGGCTGGCTAATGTGTGACAGCAGTCAAACTACCATGAACCCCAGCGGGTGGAGGGGATTGACTTTGCTCCCCACTCCGCTTGTTGTCCTATCTCCCCAGGGCTTAGTTACCTGGAAGGCCCCTGCTTTCCCAGCATTACCCCAGGCTGGGTGGTCAGGGTGTCACAGCCTATGCCTCAAACTACGTTTTCCTACCCAGCCCCAGTGAGACAATTAAGAGTCAAATTAATAGCGAAAGCAAGATAAGGAACTCGGTTAAGTGTGGTCACATTGGGAAGGTAGACAAAGAAATTCAGTGAACCGCCCTTCCCCAGGTCTATATTTGGGATCCAGAAGTGAGACCAACATTTAATTAGAGATCCAAGGATGTGCAAATCCAAGGATGTGCAAATCCAAGCAGTGCCAATCAAGGAAGATGTGGTCCCGTCCACCACTGACCGATCAGTGTCTGCATGATGAACCCATGGGGCTTCTCTCTGCAAGGTGTTCTGACAAGTTGTTAGAACTGTGTGAAATCTATTTCTGGGGCATAAGTTTCCTGTCTGGCTGGTGCCTTTTCCTCCTCCCTGCTTGAGACTCCAGGAGAAATTCCCACTTCTTTGGGATACATTGTTTCAATAGTCTGATGTCAGTTTGAGAGACAAACATCCCTTTAGAATATCTTCATTTTTGCCAAGCTGGTTTCAGTGACATTGGGTATACCCCAGGGAAGTCCAGGGTGGGCCCAGTGTGTTTCAGGGAAGATTTGAGGCAGAGGCCATGTGTCTGATGTGTCACACGAGCTAGAGGCCAACCGACTTGAAGCAGTGAGGAACAGGAGCCAGGTGGGGGATGGTGTGGAAGGCACCATGGCCAGATCAGTTTGTTACTATGTGGGAGAATGTGGACACTCTGGAAATTATTATTCATGCCCGATTTCTGCTATTAAATATCTTTTGTTCAGAGAATAAATTAATGGTTCCTCAGAAAGTTAAATATGGAATGATCACGCGGCCCTAGTAATTCCATTTCCAGATCTGAACCCCAAAAAGGCAGAAGGCAGAACCACAAAGAAGTATTTGCATGCGTTCTCCGTAGCATTCCTTACAGCAACCATGAGGTGGCAGCAAACCATGTCAATTGACAAACTGTTAGGGATGTATCCAGGGTTGGGCTAAGGCTTAAGAAGGAACAGGAGGGAGCCTTGAGAAGGTTCCCTCCAGCTAAGGGAAGAAAGCTGGACGAAAAGAACAAACATTGTATGATCCCGCTACATGAGAAGCCTAAACCAGGCAAGTTTCCTGATAGAGAGGGTAGAACAAAGGTTACTGACGGCTGAAGAAAGGGAGAATGCAGAGTTGTCTTTGTTTTCAAATTAATTTTTTAATATACATGAGTGTCATGTCTGCATGGATGCCTGCGCACCGCACGTGTGACTGGGAGAGACCAGAAGAGGGCATTGGATCTCCTGGAACTTGAGGTATAGATAGTTGTGAGCCACCATCTGGGTGCTGGGAACTGAAAGGAGGTCCTCGGTAAGAACAGCCAGTGCTCTTAACCACAGAGCCATCTCCCTAGCCTGGGAACTGATTTAGAGATTAAGAAAAAGTTCTAGCAATGGCTAGCAGCCATGGTTGCAGAACACTGTCAATGTCCTTACCGTTAACTGAGCTGTAGTTTCAAAGGGTGTGTTCAGATAAGGGATACATCACCACAACTGAAAACCTTTCCTCCGTTTTGTTATCCCTGCTATTCTCTTCAGCCGTTCAAAGGTGGTGATTTTGGAGGGCCCAGCTCACCATGGGTAATACTGCCCCTGGGCTGGTGGCCCTGGGTGCCTTAAGAAAGCAGGCTGAGCAAGCTGTGGGGAGCCAGTTGGTAAGCAACACTCCTCCATGGCCTCTGCATCAGCTCCTGCCTCCAGGTTCCTGTCTTGAGTTCCTGCCATGGCTTCCGTGAATGATGAGCTACAAGATATGGAAAAACAAACCCATTCCTCCCCAAGCTGCTTCTGGTTATGGTGCTTCGTTACCTCAACAGAAACCCTAAGTGAGCAGGAGTACCGAGTCTGGTACTGAGATTTTAATTTAATAACCATGACATGATTTCCAACAGCAACTTTGTCATTCAGGGGACGTATGGAAGGTGTTTGACAAAAGCAAGTTTCAGGATGAAATCTGATGTGTTTTCAGGTTGGACAATAGATACAGCCCTGGTGGTGGTATTGTTTACTGGTGGAAGACAAGACAGGATACTGTACTTAAAATGACTTATAATACATCCAATAATTTTCTGTTTATGTTGGGGGTCCAACCATATGTGTGCTACTGCTGAGCTACCCCTCACCCCTCTGGCTGTCTTTGAATCTGGGGGATTTGTACTTAATCGTTGGTTATACTATTCCTTGGACAATTTCTGTGCATGATCAAAAATTTCCATGGTAAAAAAAATAATGTATACGTCACCATAGTAACAGGCTTGACTCATGACCTACATCCACTAAGACAAATTGTGTTTACAGTATGTCTGAACCCTGAGACTTAGAATTGAAGAGTGTGTGTGTCCATGGGGATTTTTATTTTTGAAGGAAGAGACACAGCAGTTAAGTCAAACTAAACAGAAAGCCTGGCTTGAAATTCTGAATGGAGTTTTGAGAACAGGATACTCTCTCTGGAAGTCTTATTTTGGTAAATAAACATTGTGTGTATGTGTGTGTGTGAGAGAGAGAGGATGATGTAAATCATGTGTTGAAGTCACCTGATTTAACTGTGGTGTAACTAAGTCTGGAAGGCTCAGTGGGGAATGCGTGTTTAACACCCCCCCCCTCACCAGGCATGATTGTGGTTATATGAGATTTGGGGTCTTGAAAAGGGAGATCTGTGACCTACAGCTCCAGGATTATTTAAACCATGTATTTTGAAAGCTCATCTTTGTTTTGTTTGCCCCATAATGTCATGTCTGCTTCCACCACAATCACACGGGTAAGGACCGGGCGGGTCAGACTCTCTCTCAGCATGCACTGTTGCTGAACCTGCTCTGTGCAGGCTTTGAAACAACATATCCCATCTTGCTTTAGCAGGGGCTCAGAGATAAGATTCTAGCCTAGTTTAGAAAATGTGGAGACAATCATGCTGTGCCTACTATGGAAAGTTTTAGTAATAAAAACATTGGGGGATGCAGGGCTGTAGCTGCGTCGGCAGAGTGCTCACCTGATGTGCATGAGTTCCCCGCACTGCGTGGACCAGGTCTGGTGGCACACACCTGCAATTCAAAAACTCAGGAAGTCAGGAATTCAGCGCCATATAGAGCTGCGTAATGAATTCGAAGCTAGTCTGGGGTACATGAGATCTTGTCTCAAACAAACAAAAATTTAGAAAGAATTACAACGAAAACTACTAGGTCTAAAAATGAGGTAGTGAACTTGGTCTATAACTCAGAGTTCATGCACTCACCCATAGTGCTCACGGCTCTGGGTTCATTTCCCTGGCACCGAGAAAAACATTAACAGAACATTTGAAAACTTTAGGAAAAAAAGGAAGCAAACTCATCTAAGAGAACTACATGGCAGGAAATAATCAAATTGAGAGCTGAAATCAACAAAACATAAACAAGGAAAACAATACAAAGAATCAATGAAGCAAAGAGTTGGTTCTTGGAGAAAATCAACAAAATAGACAAACTTTTATCCGAACTAACCAAAAGGCAGAGAGAATATCCAAATTAACCAAATCAGAAATGAAAAGGGGGACATAACAACAGACAAGGAGGAAATCCAGAGAATCATCTGGTCATATTTTGAAAACCTGCACTCCACAAAATTGGAAAACATAAAGGAAATGGCAGCTTTCTGAATAAATATAACTCACCAAAATTAAATCAAGACCAGATAAGCAACTTAAACAGACCTATAACTGCTGAAGAAATAGAAACAGTCATCAATAGTCTGCCAACCAAAAAAAGCCCAGGACCAGATGGTTTCAGCTCAGAATTCTACAAGATTTTCAAAGAAGAACTAATATCAATACTCCTCAAATTATTCCACACAATAGAAACAGAAGGAACATTGCCAAACTCTTTTTATGAGGCTACAATTATCCTGATACCCAAACCATATAAAGACATTACTAAGAAAGAGAATTACAAACCAATATTCCACATAAATATTGATGTAAAAATACCAAATAAAATACTGGCAAATCAACTCCAAGAACACATCAGAAACATCATCCACCATGATCAAGTCAGCTTCATCCCAGAGATGCAGGGATGGTTCAACATATGAAAATCTGTCAACATAATCTACCATATAAACAAACTGAAAAATAAAAACCACATAATTTTCTCATTAGATGCTGAGAAAACTTTCGACAAAATACAACATCCCTTCATGATAAATATCTTGGAGAGAGCAGGGATACAAGGAACATACCAAAACATAATAAAGGCAATATACAGCAAGCCAACAGCCAACATCAAACTAAACGGAGAGAAACTCCCAGTGATCTCACTGAAATCAGGAACAAGACAACGTTGTCCACTCTCTCCATATCTATTCAATATAGTTCTTGAGGTCCTAGCTAAAGCAATAAGACATGAAAAGGAGATCAAGGGGATACAAATCAGAAAAGAAGAAGTCAAACTCTCACTATTTGCTGATGATATAATAGTTTACATAAGCAACCCCTAAAATTCGACCAAGGAATTCTACAACTCATAAACACTTTCAGTAATGTAGCGGGATACAAGATTAACTAAAAAAATCAGTAGCCCTCCTTTACACAGATGATAAACGGGCTGAGAAAGAAATCAGAGAAACATCACCCTTCACAATAGCCACAAATAGCATAAAATATCTTGAAGTAACACTAACCAAACAAGTGAAAGACTTGTATGACAAGAACTTTAATTCTTTAAAGAAAAAAATTGAAGAAAACACCAGAAAGTGGAAAGATTTCCCATGCTCTTAGGTAGGCAGAATTAACATAGTAAAAATGGCCAGAATCTGGAAACAACCTAAATGCCCCTCAACCAAAGAATGGATAAGGAAAATGTGGTACGTGTACACAATGGAGTACTACAGAGCAGAAAAGAATGACAGCTTGAAATTTGCAGGCAAAAGGATGGAGTTAGAAAACATCATTTTGAGTGAAGTAACCCAGACCCATAAAGACAATTATATGTTCTCACTCATAAGTGGCTTTTAAACATAAGCGAAGAAAACCAGCCTACAATTCACAATCCCAGAGAACCTAGACAACAATTAGGACCCTAAGAGAGACATACATAGATCTAGTCTACATGGGTAATAGAAAAAACAAGATCTCCTGAATAAATGTGGAGCATGGGGACCTTGGGAGAGGGTTGAAGGGTAGGGGAGAGGTAAGGAGGAAAGCAGAGAAAAATGTATAGCTAAAAAAAAAAAACAACTCCCAAACAAACCAAAACCATAATAGTTACTCAGTTATTGTATCTCCACAGATTGCAGCAAAGTCTCGCGTGGTTCCCCAGCTGGTGACTCCCAAGTGCTGTGCTTTTAGGCAACTGCCACTGTTTGGCTAGTTCACTTTTTATATTATCATTATTTTTATCTTTCTATTCTGCTAGGGATTGAACCTAGGACTCTGCATGCAAGCTGAGCCAAATCTACTGACTCAGCTATAACTCCAGTCCTATGAACGCCTTGTCTGGGGCTGGCCCGTGGCCAGTGGGTAAAAGAACTTTGTTTGCAAGCTTGAGGACCCGAGCTTGAATCCCCAGCATAGAGGCAGAAATCCTGGTAGCTCATTGGTCGGCCAGCGCAGCTCAAATGGAGAGCACGCGCACACACGAGATGAATGCTTCCCAGCCCCACTGCACCGCATTTATCACAGACATAAAAGGAGAGACAGCTTTTTTTAAATTTAAGTTTGATCTTATTTTAAAATAATAAAAAGCAAAGCAATTCTATAAACGAAACAAGAAATAGTTGTACAGGCTCCACCATGCTTTCTCATAAATGTAAAAGTCTAGGATTGCTGAGGGGCCAAAAGGGCTTTCTTTGGTAGGATGGAGCTTTGTAAGAGAAGGGAGGTGAGGAGGGAGGGAAGGAAGGAAAGAGGAAGGAAGGAGGGAGGGGGGAAGGAGG
>NC_022018.1:60636219-60643672 GCF_000317375.1 Microtus ochrogaster
GGGAGGGAGGGAGGGCAGGCAGGCATTCCGCACAGGCTTCCTCTTAGGGTGATGGCCACCTTGACAATTTGGGATCATCAGGGTTACCAAATGGATTGTTGATGGATCTTGTTGGGGGGTCCTTGGTTTTATTTAGTGGCTGTTGGATTCATTGCATTAAAAACAAATGATAAATAAAACAAAGTAGAAATAAAAAGGCATGAGCCAAATGAAACCTGGCGAGCGGGCAAGAGACACACAGTGTTGTTCATCTACTTGTTTTTATCTGAGGGGGGAAATTTGGAAGTGAGACAGAGCGGGGAAGAGAGAGAAATTAAAAGAATTGACATGATTTTGGAGGGAACAAACTGAACAAACAAGCCGGGAAAACAGCACATTTCCAAGGAAGATGGGGACGGATGAGAAGGCTGAGAGACCCAGGGCTTCGCGGGCTGAGGCAGAACAAAAGCCGCCTAAGTGGTATTTGTGAGCCGCGAGAGGGACACTCTGTCTCCACAGGAGAGTGTCAGCCAAAGGGCTGGATTCCAGGAGAGGGTGATGTGGTTAAGCGACACACCAAGGCCTGGCCTGATGCGCACTGACGCTTAGCCAGCTGGGGTTTTCCAAAAAACTCAAAGTGTTGTGGTCACTTCTGGCTTCTTTGATAGGCCAGCCTATTAATCAAGAGCAACCGCGAGATTGACCTGTGGCCGTAATCACCTCTGATGAGAACTTCTGCTTCTTGTGGGTAGCTGAGCAGACTCCTCTGGGAGCTGCCATCTCGGTTTAGCCCTGATGTGGGAATGATGCATGCTGGGAGCAGGCAAGGGCACTGGGTTTGCAGTGATCTGCCTATTAAGGAAACTCATTGCTCCTACAACCTCTGGGCGTACAGCTGTGACCTGTCCGCGAGTGGCCACTAGAACATACCACAGCTATGCAAGATGGCTGAACCGTGCCAAAGTTTGCTTTACAGCAAGGAAAGGCCTCACGCTGAAGGGGAGTTGGAGGCAGTGCTCTCCCCCAGCTGATTTAACACGTCCTAAGAAAGCCTTCCAGGACCTGTGATTTCTGCCTGTCCTGTTAGAATTTTCCGTGGTGGTCTCTCAGTGAAGCTGAGACCTTGGGCTGATAAACTGGTGCCCCGCCCCCGTCCATCTATTGGCCCCAGGCCATGGTTTATTTACATATCCGGCTTCCCTCTCTTGAGGACAGAGAATTAAAATCCGTTCTCAGTCCAGGTCTTGGAGCTCACGTGATAACCCCAGCCATCAGGAGGATCAAACAGTAAATGGTTAGGCTCAGCTTCACGAAAGCGAGCCTGGGTTATATGAGATCCTGTCTCAAAACAAGACAAAAACCAACCAAATAAATGAATGAGTTCCACGCTCAAGAGCCACGGTGTGGGGTGCAGAGGCAGGAGAATCAGGGTTCAGGATTCCCCTCAGGTGGCTCATGCCTGTACCCTCACCGGTTGCTGTGCAGAGGCAGGAGAACCAGGGATTCAGGATTACCATCTTCAGCTGCATAACTGAGGCCAGCCTGGTCTACAAAAGACTTGCTTCAGCATCTCCAGACACATAAATGTATGCCTATTTATTTATTTATTTATTTATTTATTTATTTATTTATTTATTTATTTATATTTATAGGAATCTGTGTGTATCTATTTCTTCATATATGAAAAAAAGCCTAAAATCCCAGCCCTGGAGAGAGAGAGGCAGGAAGATCATAGGGTCAGGGTCCTCCTTGGTGACGTAGTAAATTTGAAGCCAGCCCAAGCTAGATGAGACCCTGTCTCAAAAAATAAAAAAGGCAAATTGTTGTTAAACATAGTTTGTTTTTATACAATTTTTGGATTTATTATGTAATTGTGTCAAGTTGTGCATTTCTTGTTTAAAATACATTTTTATTTATTTTATTTGAAGGGAAAACAGATATATGTGAAGTCAAATGGGAGTAAAATATTAGCGAAATATTTAAATGTTTAAGCAATGCTCCTGTAACTGCTCTAGGCTGGAAACACAAAGCAGTTTAATGATAGGATGTTTGGTCAGAAATGATGTGAGACCCATGGCCCCAGTTAGTAAAGGAAGAATTCACGGAATCTGAATTTTTAAAATTCAAATTATTTGTGTTTTTTGAGAGCCTCACATTTGGGTACTGCGTTTACATCATCTCCACCCTTCCCCTCGAACTCGTGACCTCTTCTGTAATTATATAGACTGAGTTCATTTAGGGTTGCTTGTATGTACACGTGTTTGGAGTCTACTACTAAGGACTGGATAACCCCCTAGGGCCCGTTCCTTGTTCAGCAGACAAGCTGAAGACTTGATTATCTCTAGCTCTTCACCTAGGGGCAGGGCCCTGGGAAATTTCTCCCGTGCATGCTCATGGCCATTGTTGTGGTCTTGTTTAGACGACTAGATTGCTGTGATTTCATGGACACAGAATTCCTGCCACATCTAGAAGAAACGGTCTCACAGCAGGCTGTCTGGCCCTCTTGTGGGATTCCCCTCTGTATGTTGTGAATACCATTGGTGAATAAAGAAACCGTCTTGGCCTGTTGATAGGGCGGAACTTAGCTAGGGGGGGGGACTAAACTGAATGCTGGGACAAAGGAGGTGGAGTCAGAGAGAAGCCATGGAGCCCACTGGAGACAGATGCCAGAACTTTAAGCCACGGCCATGTGGCGATACACGGATTAATTGAAATGGGTTAAATTAATATGTAAGAGTTAGCCAAAAAGCTAAAGTTAATGGGCCAAACAGTGATTTAATTAATAGAGATTCTGTGTGATTATTTCGGGTCTATAAGCAGCCAGGAACTAACTAGCGGCTTCCTTACAACACACCCCCCCCCCCCCCCGTTCTCTAAGCTTCAGGCTTGAGGTTTGTGCTGTACCTGTGCCAACTGGGGCTGGGCACCCAATGCTCACTTCTCAGCATTCTGACCACTAGTGGATCTCCGGAACAGTCTCTGTCTGAGGCAAAAAGGAGCCTCTTTGATGACGGGTGAGAGGTGGACTTAGCTGTGAAGATAAGGATATGTTCTTAGAATGAAGTTAGCAGCTGCATCTATTTAGAAAAATGTCAGCAGTAGGTTCTTCTCCAGAGTCTGAGACCTCTCCACCTATGGGTAGTTAGCTGGGTTTACAGTGCCAGGCACGGGCTCCCTCTTGAGTGGGTCGAAGACTCACGAGACAGCTGGTGGTTACGCCTGATACGTTGGTGCCACCCTTGCACCCTTTGGGATATCTTGCCATGCTGGCATCACTGTGGTTCCTGGGTTTTATGGGTCAGCTGCACTATTGCTTGTCTTTCCCCTTGGCAAGCTAGCTAATGCGATGAGAGTTGTCCTTGGGGAAGAGCTCAACACTAGTGCACGCGGGAGTCTCCATCCTCACAGAACCGTGAAGAAAACAAACTCACCTCATCAGCCCCTTTCTTCTCAGGGAAAGTGGGTTGGTCCTCCTGTCTCCATAGCATCTACAATGTGGCCTGAGACACTGAGTATGCGTAGGAAATGCTTATCGGGTGCTCTGGTGAATGTCTGTTTGGATAAATCAGGGGAACTGGAGAATTGGAAGAGAGAACACATATCCTGGACCATTTGAGAGACTATTTGTGGGTTCAAGACCAGCTGCTCTACATAACAAGTTCAGGCTAGCCAGTACTACAGAGTGAGACCCCCATCTCAAAAACAAAACAAGACAACAAGCTACCCTCCGAAACTTCCCACAAGTCCTAAAGTAGTGAGTAACAAGCACAACAAAAAACTGAACAAAAGCATTTACTGTCGCCTGCCTTTTGGTCATTAGGGGAAAGTTGTGTCCTGCGGAAACTGACTTCCTTGACCAGTAGAGGGAGCTACGCACCCACCCTGGATTTCCGGATTTGCCGCTAAGTGGACAGAGGACTCACAACCCTCAGACAGCCCAGAGAACACAGACTCCTAGAGACAAAATGGTCTGGGACTATGATTTGGGTTTTTGCAAGTCATGATTTTCCGTTCAGTTATTCACAGAGTTCTAGAATTACCTTATTACAGTTGGAGAGTGTTGGGGGCGCAGCCTAAACATTGTCCTTCCGCCGCTTCTCCTCCCTTAAGAAAGAGTCATCCGAGCATTTCATCCCAAGTCCACAAAAATCTGGCTGGGGTGTTTATCCCATCAACTTGGTTAGATTCTCAGGGTCCAAGATCGCTTGTGCAAGGGTTGGGTTGAACATTTTTTTGGCTAATCCTCGAGCCTTTTGATGTGGCCGTGGAGTGGGAACCGGGATGAGTTCTTCCTCCCTGACTCATCGGCTACCGCAGCTCGAGTGTCTCCTGGGTCCTCCCGGCGTCGTCTCTCTTGCTGACTTTGCAGACACAGCACCCATCCTGTCCCACCTCACCCCACTCCCTCCCACACCGTTCTTCTTTGGCAACAGGGCTATGGTCGAACAGTAACCCTCCTGTCGCAAGGGCTTCGGCTTGTTCTCTCTCCATTCGGTTTGTCCCAGGCTTGCGTAGGACTGTTTTGCGTATCTATTGGAGATTCACACTTTAGCATGCTCCAGCCCTCTCTGTTAGCATTTCTACTGGTCTGGGAGCATCTCTGTTAGTTTCTCTTTCTTTTAAAAATATTTATATGTTTTAATTTTATGTGTATGAATGTTTGCCCGAGTGTATGTTATGTGTACCATGAGTATGGAATGCCCAAGGAGGCTGGAGGAGGGCGTTGAGGCCCCTGGAGCTGTACTTACAGGTGGTTGGGAGCCATCCAGTGTAAACCGCTGGGGTTAAAGGCATGCACCACCACACATAGCCTGTATATCTATATCTATATCTATATCTATATCTATATCATCTATATCTATATCTATATCTATATATTCCACTAAGTCTGGTTGGTGCTGCCTGTACATTCATGGGTGTAGGGCCATCCTTTGGACCATGGGAAACCTGTCGGTGGCCACATCCTCAGAAAAGGATGCCTTTCCGTTCTCAAGAAACTATCAGTTGCCAATAGCTCCTCCATGAATGGTGGGGCCCAGAGGTCATCGCCGCATCTATGCTTGGGATT
The DNA here is from genome assembly GCF_000317375.1 of Microtus ochrogaster. Classification (NCBI taxonomy): domain Eukaryota; kingdom Metazoa; phylum Chordata; class Mammalia; order Rodentia; family Cricetidae; genus Microtus; species Microtus ochrogaster. Next base: position 60,641,267 of record NC_022018.1, read on the forward strand.
TTTTTTTTTCTGGCTCTTGTGCAGTGTGGTTGGGCTTCACATCTCATCAGAAACTGGGTAGTTACCCCTTAACATCAGTGCCACGATTACATCAGTGGGCACACATTACTCGGCAGGTCCATACTATAGCATTTAGGATTCAGTGCTGGGGAAGACATTGCTGTCTTTTTGTACCCAGTAGGCTACATAACTACACAGGCTCAAACACATAATCACACACACAATACACATTTTTGCATACACATGCATATACACGCATGTGTGCACACATACACAAGGCCTGCAAAGCTGTGCCGTGTCATTGATGTCATTTACTTCCTGTTCTTCTGGCAACGGTTGAGTGTGCCCTAACAATACACCTTCCAATATAAACACTTTGCAACCTAGGCGGGAGAAAGTCATCCCCCAGCCACGGTCATGTCATGCCATGATGGATACACACAGCTGTGGCAACACCTCATAATTACTTGATTTGTTTTTGACAACTCCCGTTTGTAGAGGAAAGGAAAATGTGAACTCGCATGGCAAGGGCTTTGACGAACGTCCAGATTTGCTTGCTTGTGAATACTCTCACATTTTCTTGGGAAGGGGTACAAAGTATGAAGTCAGCAGTGCCCTTTCCTCAAGGTGTCTGCTGTCTGTGGAGAAATGAGCCAAGGCTCCCATCACCAGTCTCTGAAGCAGGAGGAGCTGAGATGAACCAGAACTTTCCATTCTGCAGGAGCTAGGAAGAGAGTCTCCCTCATGGAAGAGCTCACTTTTAATGAGGAAATGGGGGCAGGGCAGTCATAACTTTCCATAGTTCTGGCCTCCAAGGAGGCTGGGAGAGGGCATTGGGCCCCCTGAAGCTAAAGTTAAGGAGTTGTTAGCCACCCATTGTAGAATTGCTTGGGTCTTCTAGAAGATCAGTAAGTGCTCCTAACCTCTGAGTCATTGCTCTAGGCCCAAGTTTTCCCTTCTTTGGTTTGTTTTTGGAGCAAGAACTCACCAGGTATACCTGGCTGGCCTGGAGCTTGCTAAGTATGTATACACATGAAATAAAAATATCCTGAAAAAAAGAAAACTACCAAACAACTCAGGAGGCAGAGGCAGAGGTAGAGACAGCTGGATCTCTTTGCGTTCCAGGCCAGCTAGGGCTACATGATGAGACCCTGTCTCAAAAAAAAAAAACAGCCAGCTAGGGCTACATGATGAGACCCTGTCTCAAAAAAAAAAAAAAAAAAAAAAAAAAAAAAAAAAAAAAAAAAAAAAAAAAAAAAAAAACAAAAAACAAAAACAAAAACAAAAAACAACTACTATATAAATTAGATAAGTCTAATTAGGTAACTCTAATCTATTTAGGACCACGTCTAAATATTCTTGCAAATGAGGGCAAACATTAGTCAAATACACAGAAGAAAAAAATCCAAATAAACATTTTAGATTGCTATCATCAAACCATACCCAAACTCTGAAAGAGTATCTAGGCACCACGTTGATCTGGTATCTGCTGTGGTTTGAGACTGTTTGAGTCTGTCCCCTGTGGATTCATGTGTTGGAGGCTTGGCAGCAGAGGAGAGGCAGCAGGACCTGTTGGAGGTGGGGCTTAGTGGGAGGACTTTGTTAATTGGGGGTGTGCCCCCAAGGGATGGTGGGACTCCTGTGTCTCTGCATCTTACTTTCAGGTGAGATACTTTCTTTTCCACCTTCCACGTGTGTTCCCTCGAGCCACGCCAGGATTGGTACCTCAGATTTCTGGAGCTGTGAGCTGACAACCCCACTTTTCTTTTTAATGCTAGTGTGCTTTGGCCCTTTCATCAGAGCCATGATCTGGGGTTACCATGCTCTCTACTGCTCTTTTAGCTTTTTTTTTTTTGACAAGAGTAATAAGTGAATATTATAGATAATGAAACAATAAAATTGATGCCCCTAATTCTATCTGCAGTAACTAAATGTTAGTGTCCTAGAACAATGCTTTCTTTTATTTGTTACTTTCTGTACTTGCACACAGAGAGACACAAACACACATGAACCCATGAAGCAACATGGGGATTTTTGTATTTATGTAAAACTAAAATTATTGTACACACACACACACACACACACAGAGTAATATACAGATCCTACAGTGAATTTCTTTTTTAAAATTCACCTAATGAGATGATCATAGATTTGAACTTATAATAGCAGATTAAAGGTATGGCTCACCAATATGGCAAATTTAGTCTGCTGACTCCAGTTCAAAGATTTCCTTCCACTCACTGTACGGTGATGTAAATGATCCAACAGGAAGCGCGTCAGAAGCAGACTGCACATTATCCGTTCTGTGAGCATCGCGCCTCGAAAGGTTGCTAGGTGGCCGTGTGAAAACACGCACATAGAATCAGTAGAAGAACAGTTAATTGTCACACTATAGTATGTAGTGTA
>NC_022018.1:60644432-60648475 GCF_000317375.1 Microtus ochrogaster
CACGCACGCACGCACACGCGCACACGTGCACAAAGCAAAACAAAACCCTAAGTTGGACTTGTTGCAAACATAATCAAAGCAGTCTCAAAGATGTGGAGGCTGGGACTGGGGAGATCAGGAGTTCAAGGTCACCCTTAGCCAAATAATTTGAGGTCAACCTGGGCTACCGGAGACCCTGTCTTTAAAAACCCAACCCAACCCAACTCAAACCCAAACAATAACAAACACCCAAGCGAATTAAGGGAGGGGTGGGGATATAGGAGGAGTCTATTCACACAAGTTCAACTCAGGGCCAAGCTAGCCTGCTATCAGTGTGCAACGCTTTATGTAAACCTTGCGATAACCACAGAACTAAAACCCTTAGTTAGACACACAAAAGAGAAAAACAGTTCAAAGCACGCCACTTGTGGTGAATCTTCCCTTCAAGCTGACCTGCTTCAGAATTCCCATGGAGAGGAACGCCAGGGCGTGTCTGGGAGGGTGTTTCCAGAGAAGGTCTGCTGGAACAAGACCTTGCCTGGATATCGTGCGGCACCTCCAGGGTTGGGTCCTGGATGGAAAGAATACAAGCAGAGGGCCAGCATCCAACTCTCTGTTTCCTGACCGAGGACAGAATGCAAACAGCCCCTCCCGCCCCCCCCTGCTGCCGCATCTCAAGCCTCTTTGTCTGCCACAAGCATTTGCAAGTCAACAACTCCTTCCTTACATTACTTCTAGACAAGTGTTTCACAGTGACCGATCCGCCACTGTAGTGGGAGTTTAGGGACTGGACAGTTGAGCCAATGAGTTTTTCTCGAGCTACATCTGTCTGTAGTGTTGATGCATACCGCAGAATAAACGTCCTCACATTCCTGAGGCAACTGTGCAATACCCTGTGTACCCAGGGATACTGAAGCACAAGAAGCAGACACACCGTAGGCCATGTTGGTCAGAATGGAGCGAGCGTCCGCTCAAGGCCCAGTGAATACCCAGACCAGCCATATTTCAGTGTGCTTGTCTGAAGATGAGCTGGATAACTAGGTCGCTTAGACAGGTCCCTCGGAGACTACAGACTGGCAGTGTGGCCCAGGAGTTTGCTCAGGAGTGTCTCCATTCAGACACACCTGAATACAACAGTCTGGGTTTTGTTCACTGGTGTAGGAAACTCACTTAAAAAAATCTGAGTTAGTTGGATTTAGGGAGGTTTGATGGTTCATTCAATTCCTGATTGAATTAATTAATCTTAATTCCTAACTAACCCTAATTCAAAGTTTAGGATTTGGAATTACCTAAGAGGCTCAGGTCTGGGCAGGTTTTGAAGATGTTCCCAGAGTGGCTTCGTGGAGAAAGGAAGACCCATGCTGGACATGGGTGGCACCACCGGACACGAGGGTCCCAAAGGGAGAAAGTTCATGGGTCCCCTCTCTCATCTTCCACAGACCAACCGCATGCTTCCCTGCCATTATGGCCTGGATGGCCTGGAACCCTGAGTCAAAAGAAACCCCGTCTTCCTAAAGCTGCTTCCCATCGGGTATTTGTAACAACATCAAGAAAAGTAACTGAGTCTGTGGGGGGAAAAGACGAAAAAGCCACCAAAGCAACAAGGATTTGGTTGATTTCTAAGTTGTAGCCTCCCAATCGACTGTGGGAGCCAACAACACTGACTGGCTCTGCCTGGTGCAGTTTGCGGCGGTCTCTGCTCCTGAGTAGAACGAAGGGAGGCTTTTATTTTTATTTATTTATTTTTTTTGGTTTTTCGAGACAGGGTTTCTCTGTGGCTTTGGAGCCTGTCCTGGAACTAGCTCTGTAGACCAGGCTGGCTTCGAACTCACAGAGATCCGCCTGCCTCTGCCTCCCGAGTGCTGGGATTAAAGGCATGCGCCACCACCGCCCGGCGAAGGGAGGCTTTTAATGGAGGGTGGACAGATGGACGTTCAATCCTCCCTATGGTGTGGTGCCTGAGGGGATGGGCTGAAGAATTCCCTAACGGACAGTATTAGACTTAGATGAACACCAGTGTGCATTTAAAAAAAAATCACTGCCTGGTAGGACTGAGTGTTCCTCTCACCCGAAGTCCACACCGTAGCTCTCCCGTCGGCGAGGTTTGGTGTTGGAGCTTTTACGAGGTCATCAGGGTGTGAAGAAATCACAAGAGTTGGATGAGGTCCGTTCCCTTTAAAAAACAGTGTCTGTCTGTCTGTCCATGCGGGGGGGGTGGGAACAGTCTCGTGAACTCGTGTGAGAAGGTGTCTGACAGATGGCAAACTTAGAACTGACCACACGGGTGCCTCTGTCTCCTTCCGCGCCCTCGCGGCTATGAAGAAACAGACCTCTGCTGTTTAAACACCCTGGTGCGGACTCTTTCACATGGGAACCTGAGAAGACCGAGACACCATCTTGTTTCAAACTCACTTCAGCAACATCTTCTCTCTTTCTTTTAATCCTTGCAAAGGTTTGTTTTACAATTTAAAAGGTAGATTTCAAGGTAGCCAAATATATAGCCCCAAACTCTGGGACAACGCCCGGGGCAGAGATCAACTGTAATACTCGATAATTTATTTTACAAACCCATCTACTTAGTGTGGCTCATTGGGCCGCTCTGGGAATGGAGAATTTATTTTTCAGAATTACATATCTGTATGAAGGCAGTCTTTAAGCCCAAAATGACCAATTTTTAAAATTTTATGATAAAGTGTGGAATAAGAAATCTCTACCTTTATTTCTTTTTAAAATTTGATTTATTTTGTGTGTATGATAAATATATGCGTGTATATCTCACACACATGATGAACGTCCGTGGAGGTCAGAAGAAGGTGTCAGATACCCTGGAGATGGACTTACTGAAGGCTGTTAGCCACCATGTGGGTGTCGGGAACTGAACCTTGGTCCCCTGGATGAACAACGGACAACTCTCCAGTCCTGAGACATTCCTGTTTCATGAGTCTATGCATATTTCCAGTGAACAATCTCTCTCCGACTCCATGCCTCTGTCCGTCAGAGTCCTTACAGTGTGACTCACAACGGTTCCCATCTATCCTGGGAAGTGTGAAGTGGGCAGAGGTGGGACCTGGCCCTCCAGAGGTGGTTGGAAGAACTGTAGCTACTCTTGGTTCCATGGGGAAGTGGTCACCAAATAAGGGGGTGTCCCTAATTTTCCAAGGATCAGCAGTCTGGGCAGGAAGAGAAAGCTCCAGGCCCTGTGGGGCTGGAAAAGATGAGGCTAAGCAGTCAAAGCCCAGGGGACACCGAGTGGCAGAATCAGACTGGGAACTGGTGTGTGTAGGACACAGTAAGGCCATCGCCTCCACCAACCTCAACCAAGGCCCTTTGCTTGGCTTCCTGGAGCCCATAACTGAGGGGAGGCTCCTGAACAAGAACCCGGGGGAAAAGTGCCCTGGTCATGGAGAAAGCTGCCTCCTAAATTCTGGTATTAAAGGTGCACACCACCACTCTCTGGCTTCCAAGGTGAACTAGTGTGGCTAAATTGGGATTAAAGGCGTGTGCCACCACTGCCTGGTCTGTATGGCTGACCAGTGGGGATTGTTTTACCCTCTGATCTTCAGAAAAGCTTTATTTATCGCTACATCTATAACCCCCACGAGTCCTGCATAGCTGAGAAGCTGTCTCAGCTGTGCCCTGACTTCCTTCATACTCGTGTGTGTAAATGCCTGAGAGTATAGGTAACGGTAAATGTGTAAATGCAGTTATCTAAAGGGTCGCTAGTTAACTTTACACATAAACCCAAGACACAGACAATAAATGGCTACTCCCAGGCCCCCCAAACACAGCAATGAAAAGTGCTGAACCCGCTGTGGAAAAACAGCAGCTGCAAACTGAGCTCTCCCTGCACCAGGCTGTAGGCGTTATTAACACAACACAGTCTGTTTACCCAAGAGACCGAGACACTAGATTCTCCATGGCCACATGGTTAAATACGCACTTCTGGTATATCTGTGTGCTCCTATTTATGTTCATGTACAGACTAAGTAGGTGAATATTGTTTTGGGAAGAGCTTACCTAGAACCATGTTAAAAAGATGCGATTGTTAGCCGGGCGGTGGTGGC
>NC_022018.1:60649415-60652586 GCF_000317375.1 Microtus ochrogaster
TGAAGATCAGAGTGCAGAGCTAAGCCACTAGAGGCCAGGCAGTGGTAGCTCACACCTTTAATCCCATGACTCTGGGGGGACAGAGGCAGATAGATTTCTGTGAATTCAAGGCCACCCTGGGCCACACAAGATTGAATCTATAAAAGAGAAACAGAGCTCACACAAAGGTAATCCCAGCACTTGGAGTCCCATGCCTTTAATTCCAGCACTAGGGAGGTGGAGACAGGAATGATTTGGCAGGGCGGAGAGAGGAATATAAGGCGGGAGGAGACAGGAATTCAGTGCAATCTGTGGATGCAGTCTGAGGACAGGATCGCCTCTTTGGTCTGAGCATTGGTAGAGGTAAGAACTCTAGTGTCTGGTTGCTCTGCTTCTCTGATCTCTCAGCTTTCACCCCCTAATATCTGACTCTTAGATTTTGTTATTAAGACCAATTAGAATTTATGCTACAGCTCAGCCCTGGAGGTTTGATGGCAGCTCACCAACCTTGTGTGATTCTTTCATTTGGCTCCGGTGTCATTCTGAGAAGGATATAACTATCAGACATTCCGGTAAGGAGATCAGCAGCCGTATAAGCCACCATTTGAATTTGCAATCTCTGGCCACCTTGATGCTGTAAAGTCGATCTGGACTTGAGTCCTAGCAATGGATCACCAGCCTCTGGCTGTGCAGCCAAGGGAAATGATTGAGGCGTCTGCTTTTCAAACAGCTTACGTTCCCCACATTGCATGAAGGTGGGCCTTTTCTGTGCCGTTGCATATGGCCCTGATGTCACTGTGCTCAGTGCTGAGAAGCTGGTCTTACATTATAAAGCGCGGGACTAGTATATGGAGAAAATGCAATTTGACTATTAAGTCTTAAGCTCTAGTTCCCGAGGAGATGGCTCAGTCAGCAAAGCAGCTGCTGCAGACGCATGAGGACATGAATTTGACCACCAGCACCCTTGTGAAAACCAGAGCATGGCGATGCAAGCTTGTGATGACAGAACTGCTCTGCCAGTGGAGACCCAAGGCTTCCTGGGAGTCAGTGGCCAGGCAGCTGCCTGAACTGTAAACCTTTAGATTCAGGGAGAGACCCTGCCTCTAAACACAAGATGGGGGCAGGCAAGACGGCTCATGGTTGTGGTGGTTTGGCTTTGGCATTGGAACACTTTTGTCTCAGTTGGTGGTCCTGTTTGGGGAGATCTAGGGATGTGGCCTTGTTGGAGGAAGTGCATCACCGGGAGTGGGTTTTGAGGTTTCCAAGGATGGAGCCATTCCTGCCCGGGTACGTTCTCTTTCCTTGCAGTTGGAAGATGCGAGCCCTCAGCTTCCTGCTGTAGACACCACACCTCTACTGGACCATCATGGACTCTTATCCTTTTGCAGCCCTAAGCCCAAATAAATTCTTCCTTTCGTAAGTGGCCTTTGTCGTGGCGTGTTGCCCCAGCAACAATGCAGCCGAATAGGGCCCCCATTACTAAGCCTGAGAACCTCAGTTTGGTCCCCAGTCCCATATGACAGGAAGAGAACAAGCTCCTGCAAGCTCCATGGCTTCCACATGCATGGACATATGTGGATGTGCATGTGTACCCGTGCACATATAAACAGAGGAATAAACAAAAAGCAGGATAAGGGCTGAAGATGACCTCTGGCCTCTAACGCATGTACGTATGCACCCGAATACCCACATGGACCCCACCCGGAGCCTATATCCCTCTCAACCTTCCCACAGAATATATACACTTACACGGGCTACCCTGAAGCTTGTGCTTTTCTGACTAGAACCCCGTAGCCGTCAAGGGTTCAGAATCCATTTCTTCTCTTGTTTGGTTCCCACTGCTTCCATATCAAGTGTTCCACAGCTGCTTTGTGTCACAAGTTCCTTGGCTGGTTTGGCCTTGGCCTCTTTCACCCCGTGAGCTGGAACTCTGGTTACCCTCTGTACTCTTCCTCTCTGACCTAGAGCGTTTTCCATCTTGGCTCTGTGAGGTGGTTGTGTACTCTTCTGGTCCCGACCTTGGTACTTCCATTCTGGACTCTCTTCTGCTTCGCGAGTGTTCCTTGAGCCTTCAGCCCTGCTCACATTCTGACAGTGCCTGAAATTCCACTTCGAGAAACATGGATTACCTCTTTCTCTTGTCTTTTGGTAAAAGGAAGCAGAAGCTGCCGTGTGTATAGGGCTTAGCTTGCTGGTGCAGTTTCCCGGCTCCTGGTGCCGCCTCTCGCTGTCCGAGTGATCTCTGCGGAGTTATTTCAAATGACTGTTTTATAGACAACCTTTCTGTTTTGAAATATTCTTTCCTGTTTGCAAACCAGCTTTTCTTAAGAGTGGGCTGCTGCCTTATGCTAACTTATTCCACTTTAACAATAAGATGTCTTGTTTTCCCCAGACTTTTTCAAAACCCGAGAATTGAATTTCCAGAAATGCCAAACCACCACATTTCATCTTGCCTAATCTGTCACGTGGGCCGACTTCCCACTGCAAAATCAGCTTGGATTCCCGCCCCCCTTTTCTGAGTTTGAAGAGATTTTTAAACAGATACTTAACTCTGCTTTTTCAGTAACCCAGCAATCCCACCACTCTGTGCCCCCAAGACAGACCTGGAACTAAACTTCAAACTTCTTTTCCTACTGGGTTTGGGAGACCAGGTCTTCCTGTGGACAGGTTGATGAGATTGCATTCCTGGGCTTCTCAGGCTGCAGAGGAAGCATTCCTGAGTTTCAAAACTATCTGTGAAGGGAAGGAACTTAATGTCACTTGATTCAAACCCCATTGCTGTCCAGATTTCCCAGTTAGCTTGAGGGCAGGGTCTGCTGTTGTGTCTCAGGTGTGCTTTGGTTTTTCTGGGGAAGCTTCCTCGTCTCAGGAGTGAATCCTTGAAGGCTTTGGCTGTCCTCCTTCTGGTCCCCATGGCTGCGGGGTGGTGAGGGAAGTGCCTGAAATGAAAAGAAAATGGGACACAATTCTATTTTATTTTCAAATAAATAGAATCTATAGCAGAGTAATGATTTTATGTACATTAAAAAAGTTTTATATGTATTTATGTGTCAGTTTGTGTGAATGTTTGCCACATGCATGCAGGTGCATGTGGAGGCCAGGAGAGGGCACCAGATTCCCCCTGCAGCTGGAGGAACAGGTGGTTGTCAATCAAACGATTGGGTCCTGGGAACTGAACTCGGATTCTCTTAA
>NC_022018.1:60652686-60663547 GCF_000317375.1 Microtus ochrogaster
ACAAGATGGGGGCAGGCAAGACGGCTCATGGTTGTGGTGGTTTGGCTTTGGCATTGGAACACTTTTGTCTCAGTTGGTGGTCCTGTTTGGGGAGATCTAGGGATGTGGCCTTGTTGGAGGAAGTGCATCACCGGGAGTGGGTTTTGAGGTTTCCAAGGATGGAGCCATTCCTGCCCGGGTACGTTCTCTTTCCTTGCAGTTGGAAGATGCGAGCCCTCAGCTTCCTGCTGTAGACACCACACCTCTACTGGACCATCATGGACTCTTATCCTTTTGCAGCCCTAAGCCCAAATAAATTCTTCCTTTCGTAAGTGGCCTTTGTCGTGGCGTGTTGCCCCAGCAACAATGCAGCCGAATAGGGCCCCCATTACTAAGCCTGAGAACCTCAGTTTGGTCCCCAGTCCCATATGACAGGAAGAGAACAAGCTCCTGCAAGCTCCATGGCTTCCACATGCATGGACATATGTGGATGTGCATGTGTACCCGTGCACATATAAACAGAGGAATAAACAAAAAGCAGGATAAGGGCTGAAGATGACCTCTGGCCTCTAACGCATGTACGTATGCACCCGAATACCCACATGGACCCCACCCGGAGCCTATATCCCTCTCAACCTTCCCACAGAATATATACACTTACACGGGCTACCCTGAAGCTTGTGCTTTTCTGACTAGAACCCCGTAGCCGTCAAGGGTTCAGAATCCATTTCTTCTCTTGTTTGGTTCCCACTGCTTCCATATCAAGTGTTCCACAGCTGCTTTGTGTCACAAGTTCCTTGGCTGGTTTGGCCTTGGCCTCTTTCACCCCGTGAGCTGGAACTCTGGTTACCCTCTGTACTCTTCCTCTCTGACCTAGAGCGTTTTCCATCTTGGCTCTGTGAGGTGGTTGTGTACTCTTCTGGTCCCGACCTTGGTACTTCCATTCTGGACTCTCTTCTGCTTCGCGAGTGTTCCTTGAGCCTTCAGCCCTGCTCACATTCTGACAGTGCCTGAAATTCCACTTCGAGAAACATGGATTACCTCTTTCTCTTGTCTTTTGGTAAAAGGAAGCAGAAGCTGCCGTGTGTATAGGGCTTAGCTTGCTGGTGCAGTTTCCCGGCTCCTGGTGCCGCCTCTCGCTGTCCGAGTGATCTCTGCGGAGTTATTTCAAATGACTGTTTTATAGACAACCTTTCTGTTTTGAAATATTCTTTCCTGTTTGCAAACCAGCTTTTCTTAAGAGTGGGCTGCTGCCTTATGCTAACTTATTCCACTTTAACAATAAGATGTCTTGTTTTCCCCAGACTTTTTCAAAACCCGAGAATTGAATTTCCAGAAATGCCAAACCACCACATTTCATCTTGCCTAATCTGTCACGTGGGCCGACTTCCCACTGCAAAATCAGCTTGGATTCCCGCCCCCCTTTTCTGAGTTTGAAGAGATTTTTAAACAGATACTTAACTCTGCTTTTTCAGTAACCCAGCAATCCCACCACTCTGTGCCCCCAAGACAGACCTGGAACTAAACTTCAAACTTCTTTTCCTACTGGGTTTGGGAGACCAGGTCTTCCTGTGGACAGGTTGATGAGATTGCATTCCTGGGCTTCTCAGGCTGCAGAGGAAGCATTCCTGAGTTTCAAAACTATCTGTGAAGGGAAGGAACTTAATGTCACTTGATTCAAACCCCATTGCTGTCCAGATTTCCCAGTTAGCTTGAGGGCAGGGTCTGCTGTTGTGTCTCAGGTGTGCTTTGGTTTTTCTGGGGAAGCTTCCTCGTCTCAGGAGTGAATCCTTGAAGGCTTTGGCTGTCCTCCTTCTGGTCCCCATGGCTGCGGGGTGGTGAGGGAAGTGCCTGAAATGAAAAGAAAATGGGACACAATTCTATTTTATTTTCAAATAAATAGAATCTATAGCAGAGTAATGATTTTATGTACATTAAAAAAGTTTTATATGTATTTATGTGTCAGTTTGTGTGAATGTTTGCCACATGCATGCAGGTGCATGTGGAGGCCAGGAGAGGGCACCAGATTCCCCCTGCAGCTGGAGGAACAGGTGGTTGTCAATCAAACGATTGGGTCCTGGGAACTGAACTCGGATTCTCTTAAAGAACAGCAAGTGTTCTTAGGAACTGAGCCACTGTGCCAGTTGCTTGTGTGCGTATTCCTTTTGGTGAAAGGATTCTCTCTCTCTCTCTCTCTCTCTCTCTCTCTCTCTCTCTCTCTCTCTGCAATTCTGCAGAGCACACCATGCTTACAGATTCAGAGGCTTACTCCATTACCATCATGGTGGGAAGCATGGCAGCATGCAGATAGACATGGTGCTGGAGATAAAGTTGAGAGTTCTACATCCTGATCCACAGGCAACAAGGAGAAAGAACTGGCCCTGGCTGGGCCTTTTAAAACCTCAAAGCCCACCCCCAAATGACACACTTCCTCCAACAAGGCCACACCTCCTAATCCTTTTCAAATAGTTTTGCTCTCTGAAGACTAAGTGTTTAAATATATGAACCTATGGGGCTGTTCTTATTCAAGTTTCCACAGTGTGTTTCCCCTTTTTGTGTAGAGAAAGAAGATCACTGAGCCACTCTTTTAGAAATTGTTTAGCTGAGCTGGGCATGGTGGCGCACACCCCTATTCCCAGCACTTGGGAGGCAGAGGCAGGCAGATCTCTGTGAGTTTGAGACCAGCCTGGTCTACAGAGTGAGTTCTGGGACAGCCAGGGTTGTTATACAGAGAAACCTTGTCAAAAAAATTGTTTAGCTAGAGAGGTGGCTCAGCAACTAAGAACAAGTACTGCTCTTGCAGAGGACCCGAGTTTAGCTCCCAGCACCTACGTGAAACAACTTAAAGCCATCTGGAAAACCCTCTGGTTTCTATGGGCACAAGGTAAGCATATGGTGTACATAAACTCACACAGGCATACGCCTAAATAAAAAAAAAAATTAAAAAGAAAATGTCAGGTGGTATGGTACTTGCCTTTATCCCAGCACTTGGGAGGCAGAGGCAGGTTCATCTCTGGGTTCGAGGCCAGCCTGGTCTACAGAGTGAGTTTCAGGATAGCCAGGGCTACTCTGAGCTATCCTGTTTCAAATAACCAACCAACCAACCAACCAAACAAACAACAAAAACTGTTTAAAGTCATCAGTGATAGCTCTTTGGATTACATGTCACGTTTAGCCAGTTTGTTCCCACTGTCTTCACACATCCACAGTTAAAGATAAATTCTGGTTTGTAGCCTTCGGGGTTTCAGACCGTGGTTGGTTTGCCTGTTGCTTCCTGCTGTTTGGAGCCTGTGCTGAGAGACTACCTTATGGCAGGAGTGTGTGTTGGAGGAAGCTTGTTAATTTCATGGCCTGGAATGAACCCCAAACCAGGGTTCCTAAAATTCCCTTTGGTGACAATGTCCCCAGTGACCTAAAATTCACGTTGGCCCCCACCTCAGAATCTACACTGTTCTCGGTAGTGAGCTAAACCTTAACACACCGCTCTTTAGGAGGATCTAAGTTAGGGCTTCTCAACTTTCCCAAGGCTGCAACCCTTTAATACAGTTCCTCATGTTGTGGTAACCCCAAGCATAAAATTATTATTATTATTATTATTTTGGTTTTTTGAGACAGGGTTTCACTGTGGTTTTGGAGCCTGTCCTGGAACTAGCTCCTGTAGACCAGGCTGGTCTCGAACTCACAGAGATCCGCCTGCCTCTGCCTCCCGAGTGCTGGGATTAAAGGCGTGCGCCACCACCACCCGGCTAAAATTATTTTTATTGCTACTTCATAACTGTACTTTTGTTACGGTTATGACTAGTAATATAAATATATCTGTGTTTTCCGATGTCTTAGGTGACCCCTGGGAAAGAGTCGTTCAGTCCTCTGAAGGGGTTGAGACCCATACTTTGAGAATCACCGGTCTGGTCACAACTCCAGCACCTGAGAATATTTCACAGTGTTTAAGAGGGGGAGTGGGCCTCAACTGTAACTATCGCTCAAGAAACCAATACAAATAGAAGGAAAATCTGCTTACTGTCTGCTACTCAGTGCAGCTGAACATCACTTTCTGCCGCTAGCTTTAGTCAGCTTGACACAATCTAGAGACAGCTGGGAAGACGGAAACTCAATTGAGGAATTGCCTCCATCGGATTGGCCTGTGAGTGTGCCTGTGGGGCATTTTCTTGATTGCTAATGGTGGAGGAGGGCCCCGCCCACTGCAGTTGGTCCCACCCCCTCCCAGGCAGGTGGTCTTGGGTTGTAGAACAAAGAAAAGTAGGTGGCTCTAAACCTGGAGCAAGCCAGCAATCTGCATTCCCCGGGGCTTCTGCTGCTGTTCCAGCCTCCAGGTTCCAGCTAGAGCTCCCGTTTTGGCTTCTGTCAGTGACGGGCAGTAAACCATAAGCCACACCCCCAAATTGCTTGAGTTTGGTGATGGTGTTTATCACAGCATCAGAGAGGCAGACTAACTCTCTTTTGACTGTGCTAGGGATACAGACACTGGAGAGAAGGCCTTGAGGAGATGGTACCCCATTTCTGAAGCTAGATACCATTTTGTCTATAAGCCTGGGCTACCTCGGAAGGCCTTTCTTCACTGAAACATGACAGCTAGCTGTTTAACTGAATCCATTTTTGGTGCAAGTGACCAAAACCAGCACATCAGCTTCTAAGTCTTCTGCTGTAGACTTGATGATGTCTACGAAGATGCTTCTGTGCGCCTTCAGATACACTGAAGTGAGTCATTGAGCTGCTTGGGTAGAATAAGGTAGAAACTGTCTCAGGGGCTTCAAAATGTAGGTTCTCCTTGTGGCTCTCACGTTAAAGTGGGGTCTTAAGTCCTAAGACTGTGTAATTATTATAATTCATGTTATGGTTGAGTACAGAGGTAACTTTCTAAAGGCAAATTCCACAGAGAATTCACTGAAGAGATTAACAGGGCTAGAGGAGTTTAGTGTAATCTCGTGCTCTGTTGCGAATAAATTTGCCCCATCTTGCTGATGTTCAACCCTTCTTACGAGCAATTGAAAGGGAAGAAACTTCATGCGACTGTGGTCTCCAGGCAGGGGATGTTGGAAAGTGATTGGGGCTGGGTAAGACTGAGGTACAGTTCCCGTGACTGAGTCCTGAAAGACTCAGAGACCAGAAGAAGCACACATGCACGCTTCCTGACTCCCACCCTGTCACCCTTGGCCTCATTCCCTTCAGGACTTGATGACTGTCTCCTCATGCAACCTGTGACCCCGGAGCCGAGCTATGAGCCCAAAGAAGCCTCTTTATAACTTCCTAGTCAGTGGGATTCTGTGATTAGCAGTAAAGAACAGATCAGACACGCAGAGGTGAGACCTTCATCTTAAATCTCAGGACTTGCTTTCCTGCCCAACAGCTATATGAGTTAAAAACACTGGGACTTGGTGTTTCTCGTGTGTGAAACCGAGTGACAGTGCGTGTGAGGTATGGAAGTGAGGGAGGTTTTAACGTTCACTCTCCTGTAGTGGGGATGTTACCACTAACCTCTGGGAGCCACAGGGCCAGTAATGGTTGGAGCTGTCTGTGGAGCACCCGGCCCTGGTGACAGCACTCAGATATTGTGTTCTAACTTCCAGACCATTTTCCCCACAGCTCTGTGAACTCCTTCAGGGCAGCTCAGGCCTTAATCGTCTCTGAGGTCTCAATGTTCCTGATGTACTTTGTTAAGCTAATAAAGGAGTGAGCCCAGATCCTTTCGCATCAGTTGGACTTGAAATCATTCTTTTTAAGGAAATAGATTGAATGAGTATAGATACCAGACATTTCCCCACCTTCTTTGGCCAAAAAAGAAAAGAATGTGTTCCCTACAACCCGTTGGCTAGCGGGGGACTTTTAATAGAGATCACTAGTAAATGCCAAACTCTCAGTAAATTAGCATGGCTTGTGTGTTCCAGGAGGGAATCTTAAAGTTTTTTTGTTTTGTTTTTTTCCATTTTTCGAAAAATGTTAGTATTTGCTTTAACAACATTTTTGGTTTAGTCAACTGATGAATGATGGTTTTATTGAATAAAGTTCACTGGTTTCATATCACATGAAATTGTTGTGTGATTTTTTTTCTCTTTCTATTCTAAATTGGAACCGTATGGACACTTAACCTAGAAACACATGCCAATGTGATTTATATTTAGAATACTTCTTTTCATATTATTAACAAAATCGCTATTGTGTTCCAATCTCTGCTCTCTGAGGATAAATCTTCTGCCAATTCCTTCCTGCCACTTGGTACCTCAGAGCCCACTCAGCCCAGAGCTGAACAACTCAGAAGGGAAAAGACTCCCCCTTTCTCCTTAAAAGGTGGGGTGGGAGACAGCAGGGAGAGGGAAGAGTTTTAGGACCTGCCTTCTCCACGCCTGAGGACGACAGCTCAGATTAATACTAGTGCCTTAAATAAGAAACAGGAAGAGATGGCCTCCGCGGAGAGGAGCTTTATCCTGCCTAGGACATTTGGTGCTTATCCTCAGCTCCAGGCTAAGGAGGAATTCAGACAGAACTAAAAAACACACCAGGCCTGGCCTGCTTTAAAAAGTGGAACTAGAACTCACTGTTTTCCAGGCCCGTTTGCACTCTTTTTCTCCAGAAAACAACCCTGGCATGTTCCAGAAGGTTTAGTGAATATGTGTTTCTATGCTGCCCCCCCCCCCGCCCCACCAGATACAACATATTTAACCAATTTCCTTTACAAAGGAACTCAGGTTTTCCTTAGCGTTCTTTACTCAACTCTAACTTAGGGATCGTAAATATGTTTACGTCTCCTGGGGAACGTTCTCTTGTACTGCATTTTGAATATGTGCTGTCCAGATGTGAGCGGTTTTTACTCCCCTCCCCTTGAGAGTTTCTCTGCGCAAGAACATCACAGTGTGTTCTTCCTCCACATCCACAAGATGCTAGGCAGCTTGGTAGATGAGGATGTCTTTTGTTAGGGCAGACAAAAATCCACCTCTGTCCAATGCAGAAAGCTAACAAAGGAGATGCTAAGAGTCTGGGGGTGCTGAGAGATGATGCCAGGTTGACTTAGGTCCTCTGAGAGTCTGGGGGTGCTGTGAGGACCACGCCAGGCTGATTCAGGTCCTCTGAGTCTGGGGTGCTGTGAGGACCATGCCAGGCTGACTTAGGTCCTCTGAGTCTGGGGGTGCTATGAGGACCATGCCAGGCTGACTCAGGTCCATCACTTCCTGTTCCTGGATGCTCAGGTTTAGACTCTCTGTGACTTGTGGGTGCGAATTGTTGGGCTGCAGCCTGCAAGAGCGTGCAGAGCTGCCTTCCTGGTTCAGCACTGTCGCTGCGCGAAGGATGCCGTATGTGGGAAGAACAGTGACATGAGGGTTAAATCTTGGAGATTTCTGTGGCCTGAGTTAACAGTATAAGGAAGATAGTGCTGACTTCCCACCCCACTGTAAAGGACTGACCCTTGTTTAAAAAAAGGGAAAACCTTTAAAGGGGAAGCAGATGGTCTGGGAAGCGATGCGACCTCATGCATAATTGTCTAATAAAGGGGCAATTGATAACTGTGGTTAATAGTGACACAGTAGGACTCTTGTATGCCTCTGACTGTCTTTCCTCTGGTCCTCAGAGCTGGCCTTAAAGCGTAGATAAGAGTGGTGTCTGTGCTTCTTAGGCTCACATCTTTCCTATAAAATAGATCAAGGGACATAGACTGCTTGCTTTCTGTGGAAGGTGCTGCAAAACCTCGAGTAATGAGTTAAACCTGTTATCATTGAGAAACAATAAGCTGAATGGTGTTTCGCCAGTTTGTTAGCCTTTGTAAGTCTCCATTCTGTCACCTATGACAAGGAGAGACGGCGACAGTAATCTCGGTGGGGAGCAAATGGAACTCTGTGAGGCAGCTAGGGTGGGTCTGTCCTCGGGTTCTCTAAGATCTGTTATAGACGGGGTGATCCACAACCAAGGCAGTGTGCACTGTAAAGGAAGAAATACATAGGCCACTGCAGAATCTGAGAAGAGAGGACAGAGGTGTGGGGGGAGGGAGAGAGAAAGTGAGAAAGAGAGGGGGAGAGTGGGGGAGAGAAAGAGAGAGGGAAGAAAGAAAGGAAGAGAGAGAGGGGGAGAGAGAGGGGGGAGAGAGAAAGAGAGAGAGAAAAAAAGGGGGAGAGAGAGGGGGGAGAGAGAGAGGGAGAGAGAAAGAGAAGGGGAGGGAGAAAGGGGGGAGAGAGGAAGAGAGAGGGAGAGAGGAAGAGAGAGAAAGAGAGAAGAGGGAGAGAGAGAATGATGCTAATCAAGAGATGAATTTTTTTATTTTTTGATAATCATTTGCTGAAAGTTAATAGCACAGAGTGACTAGGTTGACTCCACGGAAATAGTCCATAACTCGATTAATATCGTTGGTTTGATATTAACAATCTATTGTCCTTTGTTTATATTCTTGAGTCAGGGTAGCCTGGAACTCACTATGTAGCCCAGGCTGGCCCTGGCAATCCTTCTTCCTTCTGCCTCAGTCCTGAGTGCTGGACTTACAGGTGTGTATTAACACGCCTGGCTGCCATTTTCCCTTTCCCTTTCCACTGTGCATGTATTTGTGAGCATGTGTCACAGCACGTCAGCCCACGTGTGGAGCTCAGCAATTTCCTCTTTTCACCTCGTGTACTGCAGGAATTGAACTCAGATAGACTTGGCGTTCATTTGCAGGTTTTCATTTTCCTTTTCAACAGACAACACATTTTATATTTGAAGCTTGCAATCAAAACCTTTAAGTTTAGTACACTCAGTAAAGTCTGGAAATTTGCTTGATTTTCACCACAAAGGAAATGATGCTAAAGTTATAAAAATAGAAAATTATCCTAACTGCATTTATTTTCTTACTGTCCCCACTCCCCTCTCTCTCTCTCTCTCTCTCTCTCTCTCTCTCTCTCTCTCTCTCTCTCTCTCTTTAGGTGAGTGAAGAAGGTTCAGATGCAGTGAATATCTGGAGAGGCACTGACCGAGTGTGGTGGTTGAGACTGCCCCTCAGCTTTCCTCAACTGGAAATTCTCAGTACTCAGAGGTAAAGGAAAAAATTAATTAGCACACAACTGTAGCCTCCATCTCTTGCTTAAAGAGGCCTAGACTCCATCAGAAATGTGTTATCTTTTGTATGGGGTTAGGTGTCATCTTAACTGTATGACCATCTTGGGTGGTTTTTGTATGTCTACGTCCCCAGGAGATTCTTCCTGGGGCTAACTGGGTTTTACAGGAGCTGAGGTTCGCTGTCTGGTTAAGGTAGTTGTGTCTCAGCAAACAGAACTTGCTATCTAAGAGGGTACTGGGGGTGCTCACTTCTCAAGCGAGAAGAGGAGATGGTGCCCTTTTCAGGAAGAGGAGGGGGCAGGCAGGTTTATAAGGTTAAATTAAGTTGTAAGAGCTAGCAAGAAACGATCCTAAGCTAAGGTCGAGCATTCATAACTAGTAAGTTTCCGTGTCATGATTTGGGAGCTGGTTGGTGGCCCCAGAGAAAGCCTGCTCACTTTCCCTCTCCGTCAGCAGGGCCGGCATTTCACCCACGGGTGAAGCCGCTTCTGCTCCTCACTGCAGACCCGCACTGCACTCAGGTGGTTGTGTGTGCTTTTGTCCTGGAACAGAGAGAGCTAACGGAACCCTGTAATCACGAAGCTATGTGTGATCACGTGTGGATATTCACCCCAAAATTTTTATGTAAGTTTTGTCTTGGGAAAGTCCCAGTGAAGGCTGTTGAAGTATTCCCGCTTGCGCTTTCTCCCATAAATGTGATTCTTCCTGGACCCGACTCTGCTTTTCTTTGGGAGGACTGCAGACACATTGCCCTGTATTTCTGGGGCTCCCAGAGGCAATGTAGGAACGCTGGGAGGCTTATTGTTCTACGCTATCCTGATTCTACACCGTGGGAAGAGTCTGCAGCTTACCCGAGAGCCTTCTTGGGTCTGACCTGACCCTCACAGACATACTGTAAGTGACAAACCCCAGTGGAAACCAGGGGGCTGAACCAGTGAGCCACAGGAAGAGTGCGTGTGTGTTCAGGGGCTTGGTACCACCGTGGATGAGTGTGGTCTGCTGCCATTTGGAGTCAGGAAGTGGACTTAGAAAGCCCTCTCTCCTGGCCATCGTAGGATAGTTATCTTTTACATGTTTAACTCCCCACGCTGCCTTCGGAGGCAGATAAAGCACACAGCCACAGCGTGTTCAGGGAGCCTTGCCGTCGGGAACACAAGCTGAGTGCTCAAACACCAGCATCTCTGTCTCCCTTTCAGGAGAGCTTTCCAAGGCCATAAGGACTTTGCCTTCACGAGTGTTTGTGGTTGTTGGCTACTATGGTAATCCTTCTGTTTGCCCATGGTGGCTGATCTGAGAGCCATGTTTACCTGTGGTAAAGGCATCTGAGCTTGTGAACCTGGGTTCAGTGTTTGCGAAGAGAAGGGTGGGGAAGGGATTTGGTGCTTTCCAGTATCAGAGGTAAGAGACTTGGCCTAGGAGCTCTCCCAGCTGTGTTTGATGGCTCCCCGAGTCCTATTTGTGGCACTTTATACTTGGCAATGGTCTGAGAAGTGAATCTAGTTTCTTCTTTGCCCTGTGTGCACAGACATTGGTGTCCTGATGGCCTGTGGGAACTTGCTCTAGTATTTATCCCAACATCTTCCCTTCTGCCTGTTGCCAGCAGCTGATGCAACTACAGCCAAGATCAGCCTCAGCTGCATGTTCTGAAGAAATTAATTCACAAAATGTAGTAAATTGGAACTCCTAGCTAAACACTAGCCTGTATTGCCAGTGTTGTACAGGATGGACAGTGGTCAAGACTACCTCTTCCATCTGTCTGTCTAGCACATATCTACCTATAATCTAGCATTGTTTATCTATCTATCTATCTATCTATCTATCTATCTATCTATCTATCTATCTATCTATCTAT
>NC_022018.1:60664002-60697879 GCF_000317375.1 Microtus ochrogaster
ACCCCACCTGGCCTTGACTAGCAGGTAGAGCTGGTGGACCTGATTTGGGGGCAGGAAGAAGAGCCAGGAGTGCGATAGTACTGTAATCCTAGACTCTGGGCCCCTAAGGCAGGAGGATCAGGGTTTGGTGAGCACTTGGACATAGAGACTCTCTTAGAAAAAGAAAAAAAAAGATAAAAGCTTCAACTAATACATGATCCTGGATTTTCTCTGAATCCAAGACTACTATGATGTCTTGAAATGCCCACTGTTTTTATTTTATAAACGGGATCAGAAAGTTACGGTGCTGACCAAATTTCCACCTGAGGTCACAGGATGAGATGGTCCCATAGGACACATTTAAACGGGTGGTGGGAAGTAAAGAGGAAGCTGCTTCCTGCTGCTCCCCGTGATTCCTGCTCTTGTAGTTGACATTTACGTAAGTGCGATTCTTGACGTGAAGCAAATACACTCGGATCGTCCATTTGTCCTAAGATCTGCCCACCCCTACGGTTGTTTAAGAGACTCTCTACCTGTGCTGGTTTTGTTCAGTTGTCGTACACTTCCTAGGAAACATTCCAAATGTGTGAACTGTATTTTCAAGTTGGTGCTTGATATTGGACTTTGTCTTTTCTGCGTTATTTTTCTTTGTTTTCAGGACTTTCCCATCAGTTCTAATCATCGTTCATTGATGATTATCTCGGCTGACTTGAGCTACCCATAGTCACCAGTAGACAAGCAATAATTGTCCCACAGATTTGTCTTTCACAAACACAGTTATCCTTCCTCACATCTAAGTGCTGCTTCTGTTTCTGGACTGTCATTTAAAACCTCCTGTCAAAAAAAGGCAAATGCTCAGCCTCTCTTTGTCTAGACAGAGCAAGTGAGGTTTATTAACTTTATGCTTACGGAAATGTAGTTGAATTGGCGTGTTTCTTCAGTTCATATATGAATGAAGACTCTTGAGGACTTCCTTAATGTAAGTTTTCTAATAGCAAGCGAAGGGACGATTGAGAATAATTGAGCACGCAAGGAGAACCGGGAAGTAAGTTATAGGGGTATTCCTAATCTGGAAGTCTAAATTCAAATTTCTCTAAAACCTGAAACATTCTGAGAAACAGCATCAAACTGCCATGGAAAATTCCACAGCATGTGACCGGTCCCAGCTAAAATGCAGGTGCACTGAAAATATTGTAGCAAATTACCTTTAGGCTATGTGCATAAATTGCAAATAAAATGTAAGTGATTTCCCTGGCTCAGCTTGGCTTCCATTCCCAAAACAGCTCATTATGTATGCAAATATTCCCAAATCCAGCAAATCTGAAATCCGAAACTCTTCTGGTTTCAAGCCCTGTGGATGAGGCATGCTAAATGTGTATTAACAACAGCTGGCAGATGACAGACGGATGGAGCATCGGGGCTGTTGTCTAATCCTGCCTCGCCACGAGTCAGTGAAAGGCTATCTCGGGAGATCCTTTTACACAAAAGCCTGTCACACTTTTTCCTTTGGTTGGCTCACGTTTTGTGATTTTTCTGGGTCCAGTTGTTCTTTCTGCCTCCCATGTGGCTTTGCATGCTGTTCAGGTTAGTTTCAAACTCCTGGTCCTACCTAAGCCTGCTGGGTGATGGGATGACAGAGATGTACCCCCATACTCCGCAACTTCTGTCACCTCGAGAGCTGCATGGCTGTCGTTCAGTTGCTCGTGGTGCTGCTGAGTCTTCATGCCAGCCAAACGGGCTTTGTACCTGGCTCTGCCCCAGTGGCCGCCATTGCCACAGACCAATGAGATCCCATGTGTCCCATTAACTGATGGAGAATGGTCCTGCTCCTGAGGTCTGTACGGTGAGACCTTCAAGAGCGGCTTTTTCAGCCACCGGGAAGTAGGTACATACGGAGGAAGGGATCACTCAGTAGAACCCCTGGGGTCTGCGTTCCCTACAGGATGCCCCATAAATTAAACACTATGGATCCGATTGATCCAACTCTTTGAATCTTCGTTCTCTTTGTTTTGGTACCCACCTATAGCAGAGACCAAGAGTCTTTGGAAGGCTTCTGACAGATAAGGGGAGGTCCGTGGAACTTGGGGATGGCACAACGCCCAGGCATCCCTCCAGGACACCCTCCTGGGTGCACATTCCAGGCTGCAGCCTCAGAAGTGGGCATCACCACTGGGCAGGAACTCCGTGGGCTGTGCAGCAGGGGCTGGCCACTCAGCCCCGTGGGAGCATGTGTAGCCCGTATACCAAGTCCACATTTAGTGTTCCTTTAAGTTGTGCCTTTTAGCCAGGGTTGGGATCTGTCTGGAAACGTGTCTCTCCTCAGGATTCGGCCTTTTGCTGGGGGGGGGTAGGACTGTGTGGACCAGGAAATCCTAGCAGCCGCTTAACTTCTCCCATCTGCTACCAGCTCTGTTCGGGTGGGTTTTGTGTGCTTGCTGTTTGTTTTTAAAATAACATAGGCCAATGTGAAAAAAAGTACAAGGTGGGGAGGAAAAACGTGAGCAATCTGATGGAGACGCGTCTGGAGTTACTAAGGAAACCAGGGAAGGTCTCTCTGAGAAGCAACAGACGCTTCTGATGGAGACACTTCTGGAGTTACTAAGGAAACCAGGGAAGGTCTCTCTGAGAAGCAACAGAATTTCTGTTCCTTTAAACACTGATTATTATGGAAGGCTTCAAAATGCCTTGCTTGATATTTGATGA
The DNA here is from genome assembly GCF_000317375.1 of Microtus ochrogaster. Taxonomy (NCBI): domain Eukaryota; kingdom Metazoa; phylum Chordata; class Mammalia; order Rodentia; family Cricetidae; genus Microtus; species Microtus ochrogaster. The sequence goes on from NC_022018.1 coordinate 60,666,685, forward strand.
AAACGTGGAGTCAGCGTGAAAGACTTTCCCAGAGCTGTTACAGCTGTTCCCCAACAGGAGCCCAGAACCTCACTTTCTGACCTCGCCTGGGCAGTAGCCCCTCAGGACAAGCATTCTCCGGCTATCATTTTATTTTTTAGCATTTATTTTTAGCAGCGTGTATTGACTTATAAGACAATGGGTTTCACTGTCACCTGAGGGACTGGGGCTGTGCTTCCCTCCTCCACAGTGCCAGCATTTTCATGGTCAGGAAAATGGAAGGAGAGCCGTAGGCCCATTTTAGCTAAGGAGAAGGCGGCGGGAGGATTCTGGTTCGGAACATCCTCGGCAAACCGTCGCCAGACGTGTAATCTCAGAATTCCACCCAGACTTCACCTGGGTTTCCCAATCGAGCCTTTCCCCATTGCTCTCAGCTGCCTGATCCTTGGCCCCTTTCTAAACAAAGGCCTTGTTTATAATCAGAAAAACCCAGAGCCCAGCTGAGACTGAGGTCTTCCTGAGCCAACGGAGGCTTCATTTTGGAAACGGTGTTTTTGCTGACAGTTCAGAGCTCCCTGACCCCTAGCTCCACAGAGTTTTGCATTCATCTTGTTAGGATGAATCTGAACGTCTCTTTGATGTAGCTGGAGCTGGAGCCCAGACCTGCAGACTGAACGTTACTCCATGGCTGGAGCTGGAGCCCAGACCTGCAGACTGAACGTTATTCCATGGCTGACAGCCAATTGGCTCACACTTGACTTCAGGGAGTCTGAGCTTTAAAAATAAGTAATTTCTTTCTTCCCTGGGGTGGAGGTAGACTTAATTAATTTGTAATTTGTAATATACTTTGAAGAATAAAAGGACTTTCTAGAAACACTAAACATTGTTACAACTTCTGTGTTTGTAAGCAAACTATTAGCACAGTTGAGGCCATTGCCACATCAAAAATAAAGGGAGGCTGGTCCGTGTTCTGGTTGATTTAACAGATGCAGAAAGATGTAATTCATTTTGTGAAGCTGACCTGTCCCCTCCCAGAGGAGGAGGCACTGTGGAATAAACCAGCTCCCCTGTCTGCAGTGTTCAGAGGAATCAAATGTCTGTAGATCTTTATTCTTATTTTGTAGGTACAACATTTACAAATGACTCACAGCACACAGGTTTGGCTCTTACAAAACCAAAACCAAAACACTCCAGAGTAGGCCCTTCTGTTGCCAGAGTTAGGGTACTCAGAGAGAATATGGAAGGCTTGATTAATTTGAATTTCAGAAAAACACATGTAATATTTAGAATGTTATGAAAGAACTAAATGGAGAAAGAAATTGTATTCTAGTCATACAGTGGAGTATAACAACAGTGAAAGCCTCGCGGTGAGACAGAGACGAATTCCGGAAACACAGTAGAGAAGGAAGGTGAGTTAATGAAGAAGGGCACGTGTCTCATTTACAGGAAGCTTGAAAGGGAGCGATATAAAATTTCGGTTTCCTCAGCCCAGGTGGATTTCCAGGAGGCTTGGGACTGGGAGAAAGCATGGGAGTGAGGTGCTGAGGGATTGTAATGTCGGGTCCCGTGACCCTGGTGCTGATTACACAGGGGTCTTCATTCTAGGAGACTCGGGAGGTCTCTCTCACACTCCTGAACAAACGAGGGGAGAGGAGAAAAAGCGGATGTCTTAGCTTATTTAATAGTGTTCATAGACCAAAAAGAATTTGAGGTAGAATCTTGACTTTATTACATAGCTCTTGCCGTGATAAAAACTGACAAAGGAACTTTGGGGTGAAGGGTTTACTTTGTCTCACAGTTCCGGGGTACAGCCCACCCACTGTGCTGAGGAAGACATTGGACTTGGCCTGCTTGGTGCCCCTGCCTTTGGCTATCAGACTATCGAAGCAGTGCGATTTCCCAGGAGTGGTCTTCGCGGAGAAGAGGCTGAAGCCCTGAGGTCAGCCGAGGAGGAACTTGTCTCTGGGAGAAAGACTTGAGAGCTGACAAGGGTGGGTGGGACTGCCTAGTGAGTCTCCACCCACAGGTCAGTTTAAGAACATGTAAAAGCAAAGAGCCTTTTTTTCTGTTCAAGTTCGAACTCGGATTCTCCATGTGTCCAACGTATTGGTGCAATTAGTTGGAGAGCCATGAGCACAGTTGGTGTGGATTTTTACAATAGCAGAGGTTGGGGTGAGGGATTTCTAAAGTTCAGGACTCTGATTGGCTGACATTTGTCTAGGGGTGTCCTGGTGAAAAGGGGATGGATGTGTGCTGGGTTAAGGGACATCAAGCGATTCTATCTACAATAGTCTCAAGGTGACCTTGTACCTCCTGTAAAAACCTAGACAGTTATATACCATGAACTCTATCTTACTCTTTGTAGGTATTTATTATATGAAATTAAGACATCTAACACAGTATCTAGGTTACTATGTCAGTGTGTTCCTCCTAAATATTGAGTATATAATGAATGATAACAACCCGGCTTTGTTTGTTTGTTTATGTTTGTATTTATTTATATACCAATAAAGTATTAGTAATTTTCTTTGGATGGTGTCTTCCTGGATGGTACCTGGGTAGACTCAGTTTGTGGTCTTTTTTGGAACTAGGTGTTGCCTTAGGATAAACTATTGAGACACAGGCCTACTTTCCTGTTGGTCTCTGTAGAGCCTGTCTTGGCAGGTGTGTACCAAGGTTCCCAGGATCTCTGGCTCCCTTTGCTCCTTTTCCTAGTAGGCTCACATAGAATAAATCTCCCTTTTCTACTTTCACTATTAATTTGTCTTTTTTTTTTTTTTTTTTTGGTTTTTCGAGACAGGGTTTCTCTGTGGCTTTGGAGCCTGTCCTGGAACTAGCTCTGTAGACCAGGCTGGTCTCGAACTCACAGAGATCCACCTGCCTCTGCATCCCGAGTGCTGGGATTAAAGGCGTGCGCCACCACCGCCCGGCTTAATTTGTCTTTTTAAATTGACATTTAGGCAATGGTGGCTAAGCCTGTCTTGTTGAGGATAGCCTATAACCCTAAGCTAAGGGATAACATGGCAGCAGGCAGGGAAGGCATGGTGTTGGGATCTTGAAGCTGTCTGGGCACATTGAACCCAAACCCAGAAAGCAGGGAGAGAACAGGAAATGGGTCAGGGTTACTGAGTCTCAAGGTGACCTTACACCTCCAATGACCTACTTCTTCCATTTTACATTCAAATGGCAGTAAAACTTGAGGAAATAAAAACCTTGACAATTATATACCATGAACTCTATCTTACTCTTCGTAGGTATTTATTATATGAAATTAAGATGTCTAATACAATATCTAGGGTTACTATATGAGTGTATTCCTCCTAAATATTGAGTATATAATGAATGATAACAGCCTGGCTTTGTTTGTTTGTTTATGCTTGTGTTTATTTATATACCAATACAACTGTTAAGTGGGGATGGAATGAAGCAGTAATCATTAGGTTTGATTGCAAATATCCAGTGAGTAAGTAGCTGGTCTGTAAGATGAGTGAGATTGGGGATCAAATTCACAGCATGGTAGCTGACTCTGGCAGGGTGGACTGTGAGTGAAAACACTCAGGCAAGTTTATGTGCACAGATGGTAAATGTGTGCTATGATACAATGATGACCACCATCCAGCTGGGAACAGCTATGTACTGTGGAAGATTGTATTATATTTTCCAAGATGTAGCAGGGGGTGGGGCTGTATCTCCATGGTAGACAACTTGCCTGCCATGAACAACACTCTGTGTCTGAAAACACCCAAACAAACAAACAAACAAACAAACAAACAATGTTTTCCTGGATTAAATCTGTACTGTCATACGTTAAACAAAACAAACAAAAAAACCCCCTGGGGGGCTAAGGTGATGTGGGATTCCCCTCTGTATGCTGTGAATACAAGTGGTTAATAAAGAAACTGTCCTAGGCCTTCGCAGGGCAGAATATAGGTAGGCAGGGAAAACTAAACTGAATGCTGAGAGAAAAAAGGTGGAGAAGCCATGTAACCCTGCCAGAGACAGATGCCAGAACTTTATCTGATAAGCCACAGTCTTGTGGCAATACACAGATTAATGGAGATGGGTTAAATTAATGTATAAGAGCTAGCCAAGAAGAAGCTAGAGCTAATGGGCAAAGCAGTAATTTAATTAGTACAGTTTTTGTGTGATTATTTTGGGTCCGAGTTGCTGGGTTGCTGAGAAACAAACAAGCAACCTCCTACTACAAATTGGCGTACCAATGTGGGGTTGACTACATCCACATAAAACCTGAGAGGGCTTGGAAAAGAATTCTAGACATTAAAAAATAAAGTTTAGTTGCACTTTTTTTTCTAGATGGGCTTGCAGCAAGCAGGGGTGCTGTGGCTGCTTTAAGAGAGGTGCAGTAAAAACTGCATGGCTTCTTTAAAAAAAATGGCGGCTTCCTGGTCATTAGCACAAACAGCTCTGGCTCTTTCAGGAGGTCTGGCTATGGATCACTTAAATGGGGTCTGTGAGCAGTGTGCTACAACTTTCTTAATGGCAACATAGACCCTCTGTGTGCCTGAAAATGGGACTGTGAGGATGGCTTTCAGAGGACTGTGCAGAACAAGCAGGCAGGACTGCGGAGTTGGTCTTAGCCATGGCCACTCAGCAAAAAAAAAGGTGTTCTTGGTCAAAACATAATTACAGATACACAATAAAGACAAATTCAGAAGGAAAAGACCTCTAAATGGGTTACAGTGTTGGATAAATGTACGTAGGCTTGGGTGAGAAAAGAAAAAGAATATAGATAGTTATAAAAAGAAGTTAGTGGGGGAGGAGGTAGAAATTTTTAGTTAAAAATAAATAAATAATATTTATATATAATATAAGATATATATTATATATATGAAGAAGTTAATGGTTTTTAAAAAGGTAAAGAGACAGAGTACAGTCATAGATTAAGAGGAGTAAAGAAAAATAAGCCATGTAAAGATGGAATATATGCAGAGAGTCTAGATTATGTATACTATTGTGTTTTATTTGAAATTTTTTGACTGTGAAGGAGCTAAGTACAGAGGGACATTTTAGTGTATGGGCTGCTAAACTAAACCAAACTATATATTTTAAAGGTACCTTGATTCCAAAATTTTGGTCTAAGGATATGTTGCTTTGGGAAAGAGGTTTTTTCTTTTGTTTCCACAGAAGATGAGAATGTGTGGAATCCTTCCAACTAATGTGGTTTCATGGACCAATACTCCCCAAAAGGTCAATGTAAACACCCCCCAAAATTACTTTACCCAACAAAAAGCAGGAAGCAGTTTAAAGAGAACTATTCCCAAATTCCCTAAATGATTGTTTATAAATGTTTGTTTACATTTAAAAGGGAATATGATATAGATATGAATAATTTGCATTGGTATTGATCTTTGTGTATTGATGTAGGTTTTGGGTCAATTTTGTTATATGTATATTTCTGCTCTTGATTAAGGTATTGTGTTTGTACAGCTCATTTAAAAATGTAACATATAATTAAGAAATACAGGTTAATAGATAATCATCTATAATAGTCAAGCTTGTAGTCATGTTAGTTAGGTTTTCTAAATATATAGAGATATATTTCAGTTAGATAGGTATTCTTCAAATCTTTCAGAGACCTCCAGAATATGGCATTTAAAAAGTTTTAAGAAATTAGGAGTTTTCATGACAATGAGACACATCTGCTCCTGGCAACACCAATTATTTCAAGAGAAAGATGGGCATCGAATAAGCTCCTTATGGAGTTGGTTAGCCATTTGGGCAAGAAACTGCTTTTGTCTGGACTGCTTGATGGTATGTTGAGTGAACTGGACATGCAGGACCCACAAAAGAATAACTGCTGAATTTGCCTAAAAGTGAGATGATCTTTAGGGGTTCCTGCCTCATGAAAGAGTCTGCGAGACATTCTGCAGACACAGAAAAAAGTGACTGACAAACAGCCGATATAGATGGAACTGTCTTTCAAATTTCTTGCTTCATGGAAAAGTCTGTCAGATACTATGGGCCTGTAGGCTGAAGATGGATGCTTCAATGGTACTGAAGATCTTTGGGTGACTGTCCAGGCAGAGATGTCTTTGTCAATTCTAGAGTTTTAGAAGTTGCTTACAATACACTTCTTGTTTACTTAGGTAATATTATATCTTTATGGAGTCTTTGATGGAGTTGAAGAATATATAGTTATAGTTTTCATTAGTTATGATAAAAGATAAAGTAGATTTAAATAAATATTGTAACTGTAATTCTTGCTTGATACCTGTTTTGTTATATGTAATTTTTCTGTGTTAAAGTTAAAACTTTCCTTTTTATTTAGACAGGAAATGGGAGGTGATATGGGATTCCCCTCTGTATGCTATGAATACAATTGGTTAATTAAAAAAAAACTGTCCTAGGCCTTCATAGGGCAGAATATAGGTAGGCAGGGAAAACTAAACTGAATGCTGAGAGAAAGAAGGCGGAGTCAGTGAGAAGCCATGGAGCCCTGCCAGAGATAGACCCCGGAACTTTTTACCCTGTAAGTCACAGCCTTGTGGTGATACACAGATTAATGGAGATGGGTTAAATTAATGTATAAGAGCTAGCCAAGAAGAAGCTAGAGCTAATGGGCCAAGCAGTGATTTAATTAATACAGTTTCTGTGTGGTTATTTCAGGTCTGAGTAGGTGCCTCAGAGGGGCTCCGTGTAAACTGTTTACACCCCGTTCTTCCCTCCCATACGTGTTACATGCTGTCTTTATAGACTATGGACTTTATATAATAACCATCTAATGCGTAATAACTATGTAATGAAAGAATTAACTGACTTTGTTTGTTTCGTGTTGCTATAACAAAACACCTAACGCCTCCTGGCACTTTCTAGAGGAAAGGACTTTATTATTTAGCTCAAAGTTCTAGAGGTTCAAGAGCATAGTGTGGCTGCCCACTTGGCTCTCCTGAGAGCCTCTGGGCAAATGTGACAGCCATGGCAGGGATGTGTGTACAGCCCTGTGAAGGGGAGCCACAGGGGAGGTGGCAGCCTTTCTTATACAGCTTGTTCTCAGCAGGGTTAATCCAGTCTCACAAGACCCAACCCGCTCTTAGGAGACAGCACCAATTCACTACCGAGGATGGGATGAGAACCAGAGTCCTAAGACCTCCCATGGAGCCACACCTTTTAAAGACCCACCCATCTTACCCCACAGGATAAAGCTTCATTGTGTGAGCCTTTGGGTGCAAACTAGACCCAAAGCACAACTATAACTGGACCACTTGTTTGTTTCTTAAATGCTGTAAGCTGAGCAACGCCCTCAGGAGGGGACACACCAGCTTCATCCCTGGATCCAGGTCTAGTGTGCTTCACTGCTGGCAGCATGGAGGGAGGGTGTACATGCATTTGAAGAATGGATGATTGTTCCCGGTGTCTAATTAAGTCCTTACGGGTGTTGGAAAATTGTTTCATGATAGACACGCCTAACGGAACAATTGGATGTGTCCAAATACTGCCAGCATGTTAGTTAGTTAGGTGTGGTAACTACCCACTAACTCAGAATCCTCACCTAGGATAAGGATGGACCTGGTTGGATGGATTCTTTGTGGTCTCTGTCATGTTTGCTGTCTCCCCAACAGTGACTTAGACTGAAGGAGTGGGTCTTGTTCTGGATGATGGCATCAGAGCCCTTCCGATCACGGCAGGCAGGTTCCGCAGGTCTGTTACCTCTGTGTCTCTGCTGGGGGGTTCTCTTCTCTTTGTTCCCTGTCCCGTGGAATCAGACTGCAGCTTTCTCTGGTCCCCTGTTAAGGTCAAGGGATCAGAAGACAAGGGGAGCAGAGAAAGTGAACATAGGGTTCAATTTGAGCCCAGAGATGCGGACTCTCCTGAAGGGCACTTTTGACTGCCATCAGGAAGGCGTGGTCTTTTTGCCTCCACTCCCAGCGAGTGACTGGCTGGCACTGGAAGAAGAAGGAATGTATTTCCCCTCTCAGAAAAGCAGGAGGCCCGTGAGTCACTGCTCTGATTCAGCTCTGTGAAGCCATGCTCATTTCCAGACCAAGGCTTCACTTCCTCCCTGAGAGATGGATTCAATTAGAGGCTCCCGCCTCCCCGTAAGAACTGCCGAGAGTGTTCTTGATTTATTTTCCTGCAATGCAGGGTGAATTTTGGTGTTTTTCCTAAAATAAAGTAACAGTTGCCTGGAAGGCAGCATCAATCTTCCTTGAGATGATGGAGGGCTACCAGGGAATGGGAAACACTGTGCACGCTAGCCAACAGCCCACCGGCTTCCTGAAACCTCAGGTCATAGTCGCCTCAGCCTAAGGACGATAGCCTTCTGCAAACGTCAGAAAGACAACCGTAATTCCTTCTTAAAGCAGATATGGTTTAGTCAGGATTGGCTCTGTCGTGCGGCACTAACAGAAATCACCCAGACATTTCTGTCCTAAAGTACAACGGTTTGTTCCTCGCTGATAGTCCATTCCCAGTGTCAGCAGCTAAGATATATACTCTGAAACGTTGTGCTCACTGCGTTTCCTCTGATACACCCTTAGCGGCTACCATCTTAACATCTTGTAGGCCACAGTGGTGCATGGAGGAGCAGCATGCTCTAACCCTCCCATGCGTCACGGATCAAATGCGCCCTGCAAGTGGCACAAGCCACCTTGATCTCCACCTCGTCACGAGAACTGGACACAGAGTCTCACCCAGCAGTCAGGAAGTACAAGGCACCTTCCCTGATAGCCGGGGGGGAATTGGCAGTTGCTGACAGTGACAGCCATAGCATTCTGGGTAAACACCTGCTGGCTGGACCTCCCCCTGGCCCAGGGCATCTGCAGTCTCTGTCAGTCTCTTCTCAGAAGTTCTGAGATGATGCAGGCCTGCTGGCTCTCGTTGGCTTCATTTGCCTGTGTTACTTCTGCTCCTGGGGACCTGACCCTGTGTGTCCCCATCTAATTGTGAGGACATCGAGAGGTGGAGCCAGGACGGGCCAGCACTTGCTGTCAGCACTGGGGGAAAGGTACCTTCACGGTAGAGCCCTTCTCCGTCTCACATTTTCTGTCTCTCTCGGATACTCCTATGTTTTTATTCCATGTTCTTCAGTGTTCTTGTCAAAGCCTCATGGCCCCCTCTCCTCCAGTCTTGAACTTTTAACTTCAGAACCTCTGCGGCCACTTAAGTGTCACGCCCCTCGCTGGAGCTAATGTTAGATTTGAGAAGATTCTAGCTCCTGGGTATGTTTTTGTGGCTCATGATTGCTATCCGCATCATATGGTTTTAGTAACCACAGAGACAAGACACTGTAGGGCCGCATGAGTGCATACACACACACACACACACACACACACACACACACACACACACACACACACACACCACGCATCCAGAGACGTTGACTATTACTTAATCTTTTAAGTTTAAAGGTGTAGATTTAGCAGAGTTAAATTTCCCACGGCGAGACAGCTCACCACAAGGAAAAAAAACAGTTATATTTGTCTTGAAGTCACTTCTCTTAGACTCAACTGGAGAAGCACAGGGCTAGAAAAATTTCTTTGCAGCAGAAAACACAGTGGATACCGGAGACAGGCTAGACACAGCATTGAAAACAGGCCGTGTGGCGGAGGAGGGACTTTGGTTAAGATCAAAATGCAAACATGGCTAACCCAGTGCGTGCAGACTTCCTTACGGAACATATGTGGATGACATTGTTTTGGAGGGAGAGTATTGGCAGTTACTTCCTTGTAAACATAATTTTCTGGGATTTTGGCTCAATCTTGGCACCACCGGAGAGTTTGGGGATGTGGCGTGGGAAGTTTTTGCTGTGTGTGTTTCAGCTCCGTTTCATAGACCATGACCGTCCAGGAATTCTGCCGCTCTCCTTCCCCAGTCAGGGAGTTGATCCTATGATAGGATCAGCACAAAGGCTTCTCTGCAGGAAGAAAAGTGGTCAACATTTCCAAGACTGACCCCAAACTGGGCACAATTTAGCCCTTTAGGAAGGTGTAGTTTTCTACTCTGCCACAAGGTGGCAGTGAATACATTCAGATAGCCATCTGCTTCCCGCGAACCCAAGCCTCGAATTGGCAAAGCATGATTTAATCTGCGGTGGGAGGTGACGCTATAGAAATCAGTATGAAGGTGCTGAAAGACCCAGGGAGGGTTTCTGTGGGAATGTCCCTCGAAAACAGCTTCCTTATCCCTCAGGAGGGACATGAAAGTGAGCTGTCGCCACTCAGATGGACTTCCTGCCCTGAGGTCCTATGGGACTCTCTGGCTGAGATCGCAGGAAAGGCTTCTCTTCTTGGCCAGTCTTGAAGCTGTACCAGGGATAGACAGTGAGCATCCTTTGGCTTGTAAGGTTGAAAACACAATGCATAACTAGAAGACAGACAAACTGGTCAAAAAATTCCGATGCGCTGTGGGGACAGCAAGACGTCGGAGAGGCCTGCACACTAGCCTGAGCCCATTTCAATCTGTGCCCAGGAGGAGAGATCCACCTGTGTGTCACAGGCTGCACCTTAGATGTAGGCGCTTCTCCTTTGCACACTTGGACGCGTAGAGACATGCTGGTGACTTCGTGGCTGTCTTTTCCGACTCTAGTAATACTTTCTGAGTTCTGAGGGGAGCAAAATGTTTCTAAACAAGGATCCAGGTTCCTTCTCTCCCGGCCTAGCTAAATTGGATTATTCTGTATGAATTATTCAGGACCCTCTCAGCGCCGGTATCTGAGTCCGTGTCTCTCCCTTGAAGGGTGTGGGTCAGGTGCTTAGCAGCACAGTGCCAATAAATGTTGACCAGAAGGTCAGTTTTTCACTTTAGGTCCCCAAGTGCTTTGGAGGAGAGAAGCCATGCGTGTCCCTGCTCCACCAGCCTGCTGCAGGTGTCCTGTGTGACCTCAGGTGACACATGAGAGCATGGTTGATAAAGATGCCACCCGAGGTTTTATCTGGATCCCTGGATAGGAATGTAGCTATGTAGCTGGTACCTACCCAGGGCTTTATTTAATTTAGGAAAAAAAGTTGTTTTCGAGACAAGGCCTTGCTGCGTAGCTCAGGCTAGCCCCAAGATCACAATCCTCCGGGCTCACCTTTCTAAGTGCTGAAGACACGGATGTATGGGAGGTCCTTCTGTATATATGTGGCTTTGACTGGTTAATGACTAAAGCTGCTTAGGCCCAGGCCTATATAGCGGAGCAGAATGGAGTAAGGTGGGAATTCCAAGCAGATAGAGGAGGAAAGGAGGCGGAGTCAGGGAGACGCCATGTAGCCACCAGAGGAGAAAGAAGCCCGCGTACTGGTGCCAGTAAACCACGGGCCTCGTGATAAAATATAAAATAATAGAAATTTGTTTATTTCAGATGTAAGAGACATCTAGAAATAGGAATAAGCTATTGGTCAAGCAGTGTTGTAATTGGTACAGTATCTGTGGGATTATTTTGGATCTGGGTGGCTGGGAAACAAATGAGTAGCCTCTGCCTATATGGTATCACATCCTGGCTAGTGAGACCTTCAGGAAATACAAACTCTTGTTCATTTTTCTTGCCAGAGCAGATGAACTGTGTTTATTCTCCAACTGCAGAATAATCTGTAGCTGATAAGGAGCAAGTGCTCTCTTCGCACAGAGAGAGGAAGTAGATTCTAACATGTGGTGATAATGTCACTATGCCACTCTTTGAGGATTTTCTAGTCTGTCCAGTTTGTTCCTTACAATGATGATCTCAAGGCAGACACACAGAGGATACTGTTTCCATTTTACAGACAGGGAGACTGAGGCAATAACAAGTTAGGAAGCTTTTCTGTTCTTGTGCCTCCTTCCAGGGACAGAGCTGGAACCACAGAATCTGCCCGCGAGCTGTTTCTCTATTCAGGGCCATTGATAATAGAACGCAGCTTCCTAGGGGGGGACCTGAATTGGTAGGAGGGGTGTGTGCTCAACTCCAGTCTCCGTTAACTTCCCTGGGAAGGTTTGTGTAGCTTTGCTCTGTCTTTCACCGATCTCCTCTTGTACTTGGGCATAAAACGCCTAAATGATTTGATAGGAATGCCATGCGGTGGTCATGGAGGGTGTGGCAGGTACCCGATGAGCCGGCAATACATGAGCTGGGGCAGACTAGTCTCCCTGCACTGTTGAATCGTGGTTGGCATGGGGCTCCCCGGGCAATCTCCTCAGAGCAGAGCGAGAAGTTTCCAGACAGTCCCAGCTCTCACTGGACTGGGTTCTGTTTTATTGGCCGGGCCAGTTCTCAGTTGTTTTGTGTTCTTGCACCACCACCGACTACATATCTATACTAGTGTATCTATAGATGGGTGTGCTTGTTGGGGCCCCACAAGGGGAAGCCCATAAAGGTTGTCCTTCATGCACTGGGGTCTTAAAGGAGAGGCATATGGTGGTGGTGGCTGCAGAAGGTTCTATTAGGTTCCACTGGGATTTTCATGCAGACGTCAGCCTTCTGATTGGGATATTTTATGAAAGCAGGGCTAGAGACTGCTTCTTTCAGTCGTGACTCAGGGACGGTGTTAGGGAGGAGTTAAAGACAGCGCGTGTCTCGGGTAAGATGGAAAGTGCCTGGTCTGAGAGTTATCAGTGGTAGAAAGCAATCTCCTGGATCTTTCATAGCCCCAGGTTTGTTAGATGGGGTCTGTCAGGTTAGGTTCCTGACTAATCTGTAGAGGCTGCTGATAGCATGGTCTAGCGTGGTCTGAAGAGGTAGGAGCCGGGGAGTGGCTCTTTAGATAAACCGTCTAGGACTTCTGGGTTATTCGGGACATCATGTGTTGTTTTTACAACACAACTGTGAAAACAGAGTGATCCAGCCTTTCAAGGGAGACCCTTGGCTCCCACAGGAGAAAAAGGAGCCTTCTCCTCTTTCCTGTCCCTTCCCCACGGGTTCTCACCCTTCGTGGGTGGTTTAAGGATTATGTCCAGATACCTTATGCCCCAAACAAACATGATCTGTCTCCTGCATTTCTCCATTTTGGCTTAATTAAAAAAAATCTGCCTTTATTTAGTTATTCTGGATGTGTATTGTCTCTTTACAGGGAGGTGAGGAACAGGTGGGATGCAGTGACATCAGGAAACTCTACCCCAGCGGCCAAGCAGGAAGTGTGACCTGTGGTGCCCTGGCTTCTGAATTCTCACACACAGCACTTTTAGTGCATGCACGGTTGACTCGCTGATCAATGGGTCCTGGCAGCTATAAAAATTTTATGGCTGTCTGTGACAATGTGACTCCTAGTCCCCTAGAGGAGTCTAGGCGTACGGGGCCGTGTAAGAGGAGGAGTTTTACTCGTGGGGGATGGAGAGACAACCCCCAGAAGAGCAGATCAAAACCAGGTGAGGGGTTGGGTTACACAGGGCCTTCATCCTTCTGCAGGGGATGGAAAGGTGCTTGGTGTCCGGCAGTGTTCCCAGGCTGAGCGTGTTTATTTATTCTCAGTTGTTGCAACAATTCTGAGGATAATTTGACTAGTGTTCCTTTGGGGGCAGGGATGGAAAAGGTCAGGAGCTTTCCTACCACCTTCTGATTCTCCTAACTCTCTATCTGTGCTTGAGAAGTCAACCCTTGAACTCTGGTCGGTGGACACATGATCTAGGAGGCTGATAGAAAAGCAAGCCCAACTGTGCATTTATTTTGTTAGAAATCTTGATTCTTTTCTGACTGGCCCCTATGAACTTTTGAGGTGTGTACTTACTTTTGCTCTCGACTAAAAACAAATGAACAAGCAAAACAAAACAAAACAAAACAGCAACAACTGTGTAACCTTAGGTTCGCAGTGCTGTTCCAGCTGGAAGGCAGTGTTGTGGCTGCAGAATGACGACAGGTAGGAAAGAAGGGTGTGCTCTTGAGGTATACCAGCATTGCATTGTGTGAGCCGCTGCATTTTCCCACGGAAACCATGGAGAAAGCTTTAGAAGTTAATCGCTGAGCTGCAAAGGGTCTGCTGATGTCATGAGCTTCCAGGGCCCAGTTAGCATGGCCACAGCCATTGATATCTCTCTGTTCGCCTACCTGCAGGCTCAAAACGAAACAGAACAACTCCCGAGCCGTGTGCTCTGAGGAGGCCTTTTCTTTTAGTACCTGAAAGTCAAGGGTAGACAATATGGAAAGAAAAGTGTCCTGTTTAGTTTACTCTGTTGTTGTCATTTCCTGAGATAGCAATTCTAAAATTGTTATATAACCCAGGCTGGTCCCGACCTCGTGATCCTCCTGTCTCAGCCTCTCAAGTCCTGGAATCACAGGAGGGAGCTATGGAGCCCAACTCTGCACCTTCTGGATCTTTCCTTCAGTGTATGTTTCTCTCGGACCTGTACTATGTGAATAGTTTGGTTGAATAGAGACGCAGTGCTATGAACTTGACCAGACATCGGTGTATTTAACCTCCTACACTCAACAGGTAGCAGGGTGAACTTCTGCTCTGGAATGAGGCTCGAACTGTCATTTATAGTCAGGCCGCACATGCTGGATGGGGGGCAAGCCCTGTAGTTCTTCTTGGGGGCATTCTCTTTGGGGATCTGGCTTGTGCCACGCTGTCCTAGCTGGCACGTACAGTTGTATAAATAACAGGTTCCATTTGTCCCATGCTTTGAAAAGAGACAGTGGTCAAAGGAACGAGCTACTCACACGACAGAGTGTGCAGTGCACGACTTGGCACACAGGTGGGGAGGCTCACTTTTCCCTTTCCTTGTTGCTGTCTCTCACCAGGCCTGGCAGGCAGGAGGCTCCTCGGCAGTGCATGGATGCTGAGTGAGAGAAACAAAATACCACAGCAGAGTCACATGTGCCAACACTGTGGGATTTTAAAATATTTATTGCATCTTTATTTGTGTGTGTGTGTAGATACATGGGCCAAGGTGCGTGAGACATGTCTGTCATGAGATTGAATTTGGGTCCTCAAGCTGGGAAACAGACACCTTTATCAGAGGAGATATCTCACTAGCCAAAGAATTTTTTTTTAATGTGCAAAAATTATGTGATGTAATGTCAGGTGCAATTAAGATAGTTTACCTTTATTAACATATCTAATCTTTGTAATAACTGATACAATAATTTTATTCTGATCATTGCCTTTTAGGTGGGAAGTTGACTATATTTGGAGATTGTGTGGCCTTATCTAAATAAGTCAGTGAGGGGAAGAATGGAACTCAGTTACTCTGTGCTCAGGGACTGGGACTTTAACCACACATCCAGAATGCTTTTGTGGTGCGGTATTGTCAATACCCATCTTGCTATATACTCAACGAGGGCCACATATGAAGAGCAAGTCCCTTAAAACATAGGTTATTATGGAACCAGAGAGATGGTTCAGTGATTAAGAGCACTGACTGCCCTTGCAGAGGACCCTAGCTGGGTTCCCAGCACCCACAAGGCAGCTCTCAACCTTTGGTATCTCATACCTGAGATTTTGATTTAGCCTTTTCCGAGGGTGTGAAGTGTGATTGTCTATGTGTTCTACTTGTGTCTCTCTAATGACCCCGATGCCCACCGCCTTTGCGTGAGCTTCCTCTTCACGCACAGCTTTTCCCTGGAGAAACAGCCGCTGCTCATATTTTCATTGCATTGTCTTTAATTAGTGAGTCTCGTGGGCTTATTATCTGGCCGTGATGTGAGTCCGTCAGCCACAGCTTCCTCTTTTCTGGGGTTCTCATGTGTTTTATGTGCCCATAGGGCACAAGCGAACCGGGAGGAAACTTCTCTTGTGTGAAAGTGTAATGTAGCATTGCCTTTCAACCGCTGTTAAAGATTGTGTCGTGTCTCTCTTCTCTGATAAACCCAACAGAGCTGGGACTGGTCCTCTTGGAATACCTCATTGCACAGGGTGACTTATTTGGCACTGGATTAATGTCTGAACTGGTTAGCTAATTAGTGCGAAACACGAAGCACCTTTATGTAATGGGGCTAGACAGGAAAACGAGGAGTCCAGGCAGATGCTCACCCCGTAGGACCTTTGTGTGGGCTTCCTTGTCCCTTCTTCAGCGTGGGGTGGCTGACTCTGTCGGAGGGATCACTTCTGTTTTCCATAAACATAATTGCTTCACACAGAAATTTAAAGAGCCCTAAATTGTGGACCAGTGTTGAACAAATTGTATCTAATTCCAGAAGGAGACTTTTCTATGTAGCCATGCTAAAGTCTGGATCAGCAATGATGCAAGACTGATAACAATGGTTAGTGGTGACTGACTCTTTGTAAAAGAAGACATGACATGATCCAGCAAACCTCCCCAGAGACCCTTGAAATCCCCTAAAGGCATGTGATGTCCATATTGGAGTCTTAAGCTGTCGTTCCAAAGACATTCCTTACGGATGAGGTATCTGAGATTCGTCCTCCTTACAGAACCATGTAGTTTAAGAACACACCGTATGATGATAATTTTCAAATGAGAAGTCTGATTGTTCGGCACCGAGTCAGAGGTGATATGAATATTTGTTTTCACTGTGATGATCTGAGTAATTTTAGGGATTCCTACCCCAAGGAGGACTGAATCAAGAGCGAGTCTTAATAATTTCAAAGGTCCAAGACCTTTGCCTCTATTGGTTGGGCACAAGTAGTGCTTGAGATTGCAAGTGGAGGGATCAAAGGACTTCGTGCCCCAAATATGGCTTCTGAGGATGCTTGTGAAACCTCGAGTCTCCAGGGTCTTCTGAGTAGGCAAAGGCAAAGCGTAGGTCCTTCTGGTACCTTCGCTGTGCTGGCTGGGCACCACACACAACTCTGCCGTGCTCTGACAGCCATCTCTCGCTGAGTGCAGGAGAAGTTGCCTGTCACTGCTAAAACTGCCTCTCCATGGAGATCAGTTCCACTCCGTCCTGCAGGTTCAGTCCAAGGAACAACAAGATCTGTGTACCGGGTATCGACTCCCACATGTGGGCAGTTAGGCATCTCCACTGTCCCTTCCCTTTCCTGCCCTCTCCCTCCCGTTCCTTTCCCTCCCAGCAGACTGTGTTCTGCAGTCCAGGCCACTTCTGCACCTGGGGATCTTGGGATCTGCTCCTGCGAGGGGACAGAGACTCAACGTCCAACTTCTTTCTTGGCCTTGGTGGTCTTGTGGGGAAAGGTGCTGTGCTCCTGTTTTCTAGTTTCGCTCAGCACCTGCCTCATTATCCCGACTTCAGCCGCGCTTTCTACCCACTTCACACACACCACACACACATGCACACACACACCACAACACACTCACACACACATACATGCACACATGCTCACACACATACATGCACACACATACACACACTCACACACACATGCGTGCACGCATCCACACTCACACACGCACACACACACACACAAAGTTTTATTGTGCTGCATCTATTTTCTAAGTTGGATCCTGCATTTGTTTCCTTTCTCTTTTCATTTACCAACAATACTCAGGATCTAAATTTTCATGTGTACACTTCCATTTCTGAAGAATAGCACGGCCATACATACCCTGCTGGTTTGGAAAGCACAGACACCTACACATCTCAATAGGTCCCTCTGATGGCTAAGTACACCGGAGCTTGCCACATGGTTTTCCAGAAACCTGGTGACAGCTCACATCGCTCCTAGCCATGGAGAAGGATGCGCTTCCCAGTGTCTTCACCAGCAGCGTGAAGGCCGGCACTTCGCTGCTCCAGAGAAATGCCCTTTTCTAGTTATTGGTAGATGCAGATCTTTTTCACAGCTGGATCATGTTGGTGCATCCATCCAGTACCTGCCAATCTTCTGACTGAGCTGTCGTCCCCACGCCTCCCTTCATTTCTCCCAACACCTGGATACTTCCTCTCCAGCTTGTCATCTCATGAAGCACTTGTAGAAATAGAATGGTTTATTTTATTTTTTATCTTGTGAGCGTTTCATTCCCTGAAAGTTATGAGTCTGTAAACAGCTCAGTCTGTTAAGTATCCAAACATAGGGGATTGATTGAAAATGCCTGGTGGGAATTTTTGATATATACTAGACCACTTGCCATATTAATGTTTATCTGTAAGGATTTTTTTTTTTTTAAATCTGAGAATTCTATATAGTTAGAACCGGAGAGCAGACATACAGCTGCAATGCCAGGTCCCAATTCTGCATAGGAAGCAAACGTTCTTCTGGGGAGAATGCAAAAATAGGTCGGGAACAAACACATTCTTTTAGTCAAGCTCACAACAGAACAAGCTTCTGAAATAAGGACCAGGTTTGTGGAGACCAAGAGCCTGTTCATCCAGTGAGCAGCTCATGGTTGGCTCCTGTTTATCCTGGTGAGGACCTCTGGCCAGCATTGCACCCTGACCCCTCAGCTGCCCTGCTTGCATTCAGATGCTTTACTCCTGAGCTATATCCTCAAGGCCCCTGCTTTCGCATCCTCCTGCAGACTTAACCAACACCATCATGTGGACCTTGTCTTCGGGCCTGGAAGAAGTGAAGCTGAGCTAGATTCTAGTCTTTTCTGTGGCCCCCATCCAGTTAAATCCTCTGGTGCCCTTCTGGAATAGCCAGGTGCCTGCTGCAAGGCCGCTCAGAGTGGAGCCTGTCTGGGTTGGCGGTCAGGCCTGGGTAGTGCTCGCTTTCCTAACAGGGTTGTATTTCCCCTCTCTGTCGCTGCTTTTCTTTCCACTCCTTTCTTGAGAAGGCCCCCCCCTCCTCCCTGTGACAGTGTATATTATTTGAGCAGAATAACTGGCGGCAAAGCACTTTTCAGTAGAGGGAAAGTCAGTTTGACAGATGAACACGCTGCCCAATTAAAGGATTAGCATTCTCCTGAACCCTGCTGTGAGCTCAGGACCCCTGTGCTGACTTGTTTATGATAAAATTATTTGTGGTCATTTTTGGAGGGAATGCGTGGAGGATGCTGGGTTTGATATTTTAGACTCAGAGGCAAATGGGAAATGACACCCACACAGCGTGATCAGTGGCACATATCTGAACTGTCTCCAGCTTGTCAGCTCCAGGTGTTTTCCTTCCCCTTGTGAAACAACGGCTCTCTCTTGCCCCTGCCTTTGTTTTTTGTGGAGGGAACCTTCCAGCTCCCACTGGATCTTAAGGTGACCTGAGTCAACAGATGGGCTGGTCAGTCATGTTGGAGGATTGGGTCCCTGGCCCCATCCACTGTGAATAGGTGGTGGGCAGCAGGAGGCTGACTGGAGATTTGGGAGGCGGAGGCTGGGCTAAAAGATTGTGCAGGAGGCCACCGCATCCAGTTTTCAATCCTGAATGCTGTTTTGGTGCTGTTTTCTGATTTCCATGGAAGCAGAGATGACTGGGATGGGGTGCTTCGTACACTGGCTTCATGGAGACCTTTGGTGAAAAATGGTGGTGTTTGTCTTAAGAGGAGGTTCAGATGGGGTTGCCGCTCCGTAGGCTGTGGGAGGTCATTTTCCTTCTTGAGACCTGGGTCAGCTCTGCTGCAGCCGGGAAGCAGCTGAACTGGACTGTGTACCTGGCTGCACCCAACCGTCTGAGTTGACAAAAATGCACATCAGGAAGACAAGAAAGCATCGTCAGTAGCTGGCGCTGGTCAGGCTGGACAGACAGACAGACAGACATGTAAAGGAATGGGATCGAGACTTTCTCTTTTCAAAGGACTCAGTGGCAATTAGGTCGAAAGTAAGACAAGGCCTGGTACCCCAAATCTATTCAAGGAGGAAGTAAGGTATATGCTTCAACTCAGGGGCACCCAAAAAGACCTCACTGAACAGGGGCTCGTGGTGCTGATGTTTAGACCAACAGTTGACAAAGGGCACTCCATGGAGCCAGAACACTCCTGCGTATCATTTGGCTGGAGAGGAAGTCTACATAACGGGGAGAATTCTTTCCTGGGTATACATCTGATGGAGGGTTAGTGTTTAGAATAGATAAAAAAAAAAAAAAAACTAAAGAAAAAATAAAACACAAGAAAGCAACCCCATAAAAAATTGGGGCATGCAGCTAAAGAGAAATGTCTCCAAAAGAAAACATCTCAATAGCTAAGACATGCTTTTTAAAATGTTTGACACCCTTAGCCTTTAGGAAGACTCCAGTCAAAACTACTTTGAGATTTCCTCTTACCCCAGCCACAATGACTAAGAGAAAACAAAGAAACGGGCAAATGCCACTCAGTGTGGTGGCCTTGCCTTTAATCATAGTGCTTGAGATGCAGTTGGATCTCTGTGAGATCCAGTCCAGCCAGGGTGACATAGAGAGACCTTGTTTCAAGACCTAGAACAAGTTACAGCAAATACTGGTATGGATAAAGAGGACACTATTCACTGCTGGGGGGAGTATAAACTGGATTCGCTGCTGTAGACAGCCAGCATAGCCTCTCGGACACATGCCCAGAGCACTCAGTATCTGCTACAGGGACACCTGCTCATCCACGCTCACTGTCACTCTGCTTACAATAGCTGAGGAGTCGGAACAGCCTGGATGTGTGTCTGAAGAATGTGGTTCATATACCCTTTGGATTACCAGTCAGTTGTAATGAAAAAAATCTTGGTATGAAATTAACAGGAAAATGGATGCAGGCCCTCATTCTGAATACGGTAACCCAGACCCCGAAAAACAAATCCTAAGTGTTCTTTCTCACACATGGACCCCATCTTTGGACATTTACCTGTGTGTGTTTAAATAGAAGTACTGAGAGAAGGCAGATGGGAGGGTAGGGTAGAGGGGGAGTACAGGGAGGGGTGATTAACACTAAAGACCTTTGAAAATTCCATT
The DNA here is from genome assembly GCF_000317375.1 of Microtus ochrogaster. Taxonomy (NCBI): domain Eukaryota; kingdom Metazoa; phylum Chordata; class Mammalia; order Rodentia; family Cricetidae; genus Microtus; species Microtus ochrogaster. Next base: position 60,687,267 of record NC_022018.1, read on the forward strand.
TGGAGGTCGACTTCTGTAGCGGACACTTTCTCAGTTAGACGTAGACATAGATAAAGAGTTTAAATGGAATCACCCTATAACAGAGGGGCAACTGTTCTATCAGGTGGAAAGCCCAGAGCAAGGTATAGGTTATCTTTTCTCAAGTTGGTAGTCAGTGGTGTTCCACTGATCCCTCCCCAAACCAATAGGCAGTTGCCAGTGCTCTTGGCTACCTTCTAGATCTTGAGGGTAAGACCCTATTGCTGAAAAATGCCATGGGCTCCAGTCATAAGACGTGAAGAGATCAAGTTGGTACCAACACTTAAGCTTCATCCCTATTGGCTAACTCAGCTGTGAACCCTGTGAGCGGCCATGAGAGCTGGCTTGGCAATAGTGGCACAACTATGGGAACAACCAACCACTTCCTGATTGGGCCTACGGCCTGCTCTGTGAGACAGAACTCATCGTGCCTGGAACTGTTAACTGGGCCAAAGATCTGTGGGTCCTATGGTCCCAGTGCTTTATCCTGCCAAATGGGCACAGTAATAAACTGGCCCTCAATTATTATCTTTATACCCATAGATTAGGGAACCTCTGGACTCTCATCAGAGAAGCCTCTTCAGCAGCAGACTGTGAAAGCTGTGTTCTTACTGGTGTCTGGTGTCACTGCCGGATTCGGCAGCTGATTGACAGGCATTACGAAAGGTGCATGCATGGTTCTATACTGCAGTTCTGTGCTTCAGGCTCTCTCTCCTGTGTTCAGAGATGTCCGTCGCACGGCTCCCAGAGTGACAGACTCGGGGCAAAGTACAGGCATGGTTGGTTTTCCATCAGCACTGGCAGACTTGCAAGGACTCCCAAAATATTCGTACCAAGGAGCAAGGAGTAGGTGTGGTTTGGCCTTTGTGATTACTCCTTTCTCAAACTGCGTGCTTTGAGGTTGTCTAGGCTCCAGCTTTTACTGGTGTGTGTGTGTGTGTGTGTGTGTGTGTGTGTGTGTGTGTGTGTGTGATCCCGAGCACTCACTGAAACCCCTGTGCGTAGCGGTGTCTATATGTTAGATGGGGACAACAGAAATGCTAGCCTCAAGAGTCACCAAAGGCTTGCAATAACGGCTGGCGTAGAACACGCTCAGCAGGCATGGCTGTCACGAATACCTGAGCAAGTCTGTCTGTCGGGTTGTGCATGATTGAGCAGGGTAGAGAAACTGTCAGGGGATGACTGGAAGTTCATAAGCCCTAACTACTTAGTGTCAAATAGAGGCAGGGAGCCTGGAACGTGATAAAGTCGGGAAGAAAAAGGCGAGAGGTGGAACACTTAAGGCTGGTTGCCCACCCTGAACTCCTAAACAGCGTGCTGGGTTACTAAGCAGATAGCCTGTGCGATAGCAAATCTCGGTTATGAAATGGATACACTTGAGAAAATGGAGCCACAGTTGACAAATGGCCTACGTCAGATTGGCCCGTGGGCATGACCATGGGGCATTCCCTTGAATGCTAGTTGATGTGGGTTGGTCTAGTCCACTATGGGCGCTTCCATTCCTAAGCAGGTTGTCCAAAACAACATAAGAAAAATAGCCCAACAGAAGCTTGTTGAAAGCAAGCCAGTAAGTAGTGTCTCTGCTTCCACGACTCTGCTTCAGTTCCTGACTCCCCTCAACGCCAGAGTGTGACCTGGAAGTTGTAAGCTGACCCTTTCCTCCCCGTGTTGCTTTGGTCATGGTCTTTCTAACAGCAACAGAACAGAGCTAGGACAACCTGTAAGCAAAGGGAGAGTAGGGAAGGGAAGGAACGGTGAGCAGAAGCAGGGATGCTTCCTAGTAGAAAACCCGAGCTAGACGGAGCTACAGGCTATCAGGTCCACAGTAGGCAAGACAACTATAAAGGTGAATCAGGAAGGGTTATCCATAGAAGTCCCAGCAGTGGTGAGTTGTTGGAGGTTAGAGGAACCACAGAATAACCCCGAAGAGTTTGTTTTTGTCTGAGATGAAACAGACAAGAGAGGGGGAGCAAGCCACCATTTCTTGGCCCGAGCAGCAGAAATAGCATTTTATGGTTCACACTGGATTTTTATCGTGATTTTCTTCTGTTTTGTAATATGTGTCTTAACGAACTGGCCAATATCTTCTGGTTGATATGCAATAAAATGTGTATGTATTGATAAAAGCTGTATTTACATGAAGGTAAGTGCAAGGATCGCAGCTGCCTAGTATGTATGTAAAATGGTTGCTGTGAGCTAGAGAGAAGGTTCTGGTGTGAGGCCATGGCCTGCCTGCGGCTCAGCAGGTTTCTTCCAGTTCCCTGTCCAGACAGATGGAGGCAGGAAGGATTAATTCTGACGGTGCCCTCTACATATCTGAGTGATTAATTCTGACGGTTGACAGTTCTAGGCCCAACCATTTGCAGTCCGGAAATTTTGGCAGGGATTTTATTTTGAGGCTTTAAGTAACCAAGTATTTGCAGGAAGGTCTCTTTGGTACCTTGTTTAAATTAAGTAAGAGATTTTTAGAGAGTCATCTACCCAGAGGGGAGCTTAGAGTTTCAAAGAGTCCCTCCCTAGCAACAACAACAAAACAATACAAATGTGACCTTCCAATTAATTAGGAAAATAAGCCCTGTGGGTAGCTCTGGACCCACAGTTTTAGAGAGCAGGTGCCGGTGAATCTTTGTCTCCTGTATCTCCTCCAGCCTCCCGTCCTGCAGAACCGCCCCCTTTGCCCAGAGAACTCCTCAGACTACTGGGTCTAAAAAAATGCAAATATCCCCAGGAGAAGCTCAGGGAAGACAGCTATTAGACATCTGTACCACGGAGAACAGAAGGCAGAGAAAAGGGATTGTGAATTCGAGGACAGAGGGAGAGACCATTGGAAGGGCAGGCGCTGGCTGGGAAAGAAATGAAGCCTGGAGTCTTGCCAGGGCAGACCATAAAAAGACACTGCGCCTCTGCAGGGATACACAAAGGGGTTTTTATCAATCAGTGGCAAAACCCCCGTTCATTCAGGCTGAAGGAGAAAGGAGAGTCTAACGATTCCTGATTGAAAAGGTCCATGGTAGATTGGGGTGGAGTTTCAGGCATGGCTTGATCCAGGGGTCAAATGATACTTTCAAAACCTGGTTTCCTCTGCATTTAGATCAGTGATTCTCAACCTGTGGGTCATAACCCCTTTGGGGAACCTCTGTCTCCAAAAACATTTACATTGCAGTCATAACAGCAGAAAAATTAAAGTTATAAAGTAGCAATGAAAATAATTTTGTGGTTGGGGTCACAGCAACATGAGGAACTGTATTAAAGGGTTGCAGTGTTAAGGAAGGTTGAGAACCACTTACTTAGATGGGCTTTTCTCCCTCCAGTGTCCCTTCTGTGGGATGCCCACTATCGTCTCCCGTTGGGGTCCCTTTCTGTGGGACACCAGCTGTCGTCTCCCGTTGAGGTCCCTTTCAACAGGACAGCCTACCATATAATTTTCCATGTGCAATACACCTTTCTCCTTTGCCCTAGCTCTTGTGAGCCAGAGCTTGTGGCATAAGCTCTGACTGACCAGGGTTGGAGTGATGGGTTCCTGAGGCAGCAGTGGACCAAGATGGAGGTGGGTCAGCTCCACAGGTAAAACCTTCTGAGGTAGTGGCCCGGTGCTTGGAGAAGAAATGGAAACAGAGGATGATGATCCAGCCATCTTGTCTTCCATAGCCTCAGTCAAGGCCAGTCCACCAGAGCGGACCGACCGTGAAACAGAGCTGCTGGGTACCATGGAGGTCTAATAACTGTGACAGAGAGGGGCTGGACACCAGACATCCAGGGGGAGGGGCATATGCAAAAATGATCCAGTCTTGTGATGTCTTTATCTCAAATTTATCACAGAAATGTGTATGTGTGTGTGCACATGTGTGCAACTGTATAGAGGTGCCGCAAGCTGTGTGAGTGATCAGTGACCACGCACGCCACACTTTCTCTGTTGACCTTCAGTCCAGGGCTCAGTGGTTATTAGAGATGCTCAACCCTTGTATCTGAGTGTGAGGTGACTCCATTTGACTGCAAGTGTGTGGGGGTACACCCCAATCCACCCACTGTCAGCCGACACTCTTTTTTTTTTAAAGATTTAAAGATTTATTTATTTAAAGATTTATTTATTTATACAACATTCTGCCTCCATGTATGCCCACACGCCAGAGGAGGGCGCCAGATCTCATTACAGATGGTTGTGAGCCACCATGTGGTTGCCGGGAATTGAACTCAGGGCCTCTGGAAGAGCAGACGGTGCTCTAAACCACTGAACCATCTCTCCAGCCCCAGCCGACACTCTTTAAATGAAGCCTGCACTCAAGCTGGGCCTGGGGGTGAGTGTCAGCACTTGGGTGCTGGAGGCAGGAGGACTGGAAACGGTCTTGCATTTATTTCCTCTAAAAAAAATTAAACAGGGACTCACATGGAGTCTTGGAATTCTACTCTTGGGTTATATGCTCCCAAGAGTTGAAAATAAGGACTCAAATAAATGTTTGCTGTTCACAGTAGCTAAGAGCTGAGTGTGAGCTCTCGGGACGCCCCCAAGCGGAAAAATCACACACGGAGGGCGGTACACACCTACAGTAGAAAATCCCTCTAGTAAATAAGAATGAGTTTCTGACTCTCTTGACGTGGGCGACCTCAGGACTCACAAAAGAATACGTATCACATGATTTAACTTATAAGAAACATCCAGCACAGGAAGTGGATGCTATCAAGATCTAGAACAAGTGGGTGGAAATGACTGCTTGAAGGGTTTTTTGAAGATAAAGAAAACATCTTGTATAAGTGATGCCTGCAGAACTTTTTTGGTTTTAAATGCACCAAGCACCACTGAATTTTGCACAGTAAAACGGCTAATTGTATGCTTGTTTTTGCCTCAAAGAAGACAGAAAAACTACAAAGTGATGTCCATGAGGAAATGATGCACAAATCCTGAGGAAAGGAAGAGATGCAAAGGTAAATGACCCAGTTTGGCCAGCTTACGCTCTCCTGCCAGGCTTTTCTCAGTTCTGAGAGGCAGGACCAGGCAATGGTGGGAGAAAGCAGGGGAGAGAGCTTGGCTCACTCCCACGGGATAAACCCCTATGGTAACCAGAGCTGGCTCACCCTAAGAAACAGGGGTCCCTACGCTGAGGCTCCCTGTGGCAGGGCAGGCCCCATGGCTGCTGAGTCACAGCTGCATCCATGGTTTCCTGTGTCCTGAGCATGCGAGTGGGAACAGCGAAATCCTTCCATGTCATTCCATGTTCCTGAAAGAACTCAGGTCGTGTGCTCACCTTTGACTGACTCTTCCTGGGGTGTAACAGAGATGGGTGATGGAGGGACCCAGGGGGAGGGTTCCTGTGGTGTTCAAGGACAGGTGCTGCTTCTGCTAAATCAGCCTATGTTCACTGCTTTATCCAGGAGAAAGGATCTGGGAGATCCTTCATTCAGTAAGAAGTTCTTCACATAGTCAGCAAGAGTCAGGACGGCAAAGGGTCTCTGCTGTTTTCAGCAATTGGAAAATATTTAGAAAATGTAAATAAATGCACAGAGAAATTATCAGGTTAATATCTGGAATACAGAGTTCCTATGTAACTTTAGCTCTCATAGGTCATGTGATATAACGCTCTAAAGCAGGTTAGATGTTAGTGTGAAACTGTAAACAGGTGTGGATGTTAGTCACCCCATTTCATGAGAGAGGAAACCAAGGTTCAGGAAAATTTGTAACTTGCACAGAATTACAGTGAAGAGCACCAGAGCATGGGTGCTAGGCTAGTATAGTGTCAAAGCTGCTAGAATCCGTTTTTTTCTGTTGCTATGACTAATATGCCTGAGGCTGGGTGATTGATAAAGAAAATAATCAGTTCTGGAGGTTGGAAGTGCGGGAGCGACACTGCCAATCCTGGCATCTGGTGAGGGTTTCTTGTTGCGTCCTTATGTGATGGTTATTATGTGCTGGAGGGCATCACACAGAATGGTGTTCTGGGAGGGCTAGCTCAGCTCCCCCCCCCCCGTTTATTTAGTGTGCATATCTGTATACGTTCATGCCGTGGTGCATGTTTGAAGGTCAGGAGACAGCTTCCGAGAGTTTGTCTTCTCTGTCCACTGTGTGAGTTCCAGGGATGGACCCGGACCTTCAGGCTTACAGTGGCCATCCACTGGATCATCTGCTCAGCTCTGCCTTCGTCTTCTAAGCCATTAATTCCAACCCAGAGTCTCGCAGTCTCCTCTAAACCCTAATTGCCCACCAAACTTCACTTCCACGTGTATAACACATACACATTAAGGAATTCAGTTGACATGGGATTACCTTTGGGCACTACCTCACCATAACAGCTGGGAACGACCATCATTATTATCACCAGGTCCCAGACAAAGAAACCAAGGTTCACAGGCTGGCCACTCACACATAGAACATCCGTCTTGAAGAGCCTTGGTCCCTTCTACAGCATAATCCTAAATCCTGTGTCGTCCTTCAGACAGAAAGCCCTGCCACCCATTTATGTCCAGGAGGATAACTGTCTATCCAGAGAGTGTGGTGAGATCTATAGTGAGCGGTCAGGCCTCCCATGTGCGAGCTGTGGGTAGAAACCAGGAAGTGTCCATGCTGTGGAAACAGTTTGCTCAGCACTCCCTTTGGAGCTACAGAGAAAAGAGCTGACAAGATCCTGGCCCTGGGGCTGGTGACCACACATGCACGAACACATGCATGCAGGCACGCACACACACAATAAATAAATAAGTAAGCAAATAAATAGATTTTTTTTCTTTTAAAGAAAATGTTGCTGGCTCAAAGTAGCACTCAGAGGCTAGATGAGGGCACAGGCTGCTGTGACTTCCTCCTGAGTCACGGCAGGAGAAGCCTGGGCAGAAAGGAGTGCACTTTGATTAAGAGGTGGGCTGCTGGCAGTTCTACCTCTTGGAGGGCCTCTTCCTCCTAAGCCAACACAGGGACACAGGCATCCCCCAAGGAATAGGGCTGAGGAGAGGACCAGCTTGCCTCTCTGCAGGCCTCGGTTGTTTCCACCTCAACACCCTGCCGGTCCTTTTGATTTCATAGCAGCTCTGACACCTACAGGTCCAGCAAGAACTCAGCAACTCACCCTCTGACCATTGCAATGTGGACAAGATTTTCACTTCATGAAACATAAACCCTTTCCTGGGCAGTCTGAACACTTATGGGAAAACATGGAAACTCAAAGAGAAGAAAGCAAGACAAGTAAGCAGAAGTCCTTCATGTTTTACATACATGGAGAGACAGGTGGGTGGACAACAGGCTTCCTGGGCCATTTGTATCTGTCTCTCTTGCAGACTGGGGTAATTAGGAGAAAAGAGCTAAAAACCAGAGTCTGGGAAAACAGGAAAACATTGCAAATGAGTTTGGAACCACTAAGACTAGTCTAGACTCTGCCTGGGTTCCCATCTCGGGCTGTAAACAGGAGGTGGCTTCGGGCAGCAGCTGCCAGCCAGACGTGGAACAAGCTGTTTGGAGGGAAACACTGAGCTAAACACTCGATGCCACGGGGTGAAATGACTCAGAGCATACAGATACTGGAGGATGGAGTGTCTGGAATATGGATCTCCCCTTTCCTGCTTTGAGGTGATTAAGGATGATAAGCTTGGCAGATTTATGTGTAGTGTGGGGACAGTGTGTTGGTATACTTTAAAGAGGTTTCACAAGAGAAGTTTTTCTTCCTTCCTTCCTTCCTTCCTTCCTTCCTTCCTTCCTTCCTTCCTTTCTTTCTTTCTTTCTTTCTTTCTTTCTTTCTTTCTTTCTTTCTTTCTTTCAAGAGGGGAAGGCAGTATTGAGGTCCAACATCTGGAACTGAATTGATCACAGTCCAATGGATTCATGACATTTTTGATATCTGGCCTAGAAAAGAAAGACTAAACACCAGTGTGCAGGTGACACCCGAGAGATCAGTGCCAGCTCTTGGTACAGGCTTGGGGAGGTGAGGGAGGTCTTGCTCATTTTTCTTTTCTAGGGCAAGCAAGGTGAACCTTAGCCCAGTTGACCTTTTCTGCTTTTGGAAAAGATGCTGTGACAGGTGAGGTCAGAGCAGGCTGAGGACTGTGCCCATGGGGTTGACGCATCCCCTCCTTAACATCGTGGGTGGCAGGAGGAGAGGCACAACATTTAGAGCTGTGCTGATTTAGAGGTGACCAGGGCTCTGTATGATGGGTGCACTTCTCTGTGTGGGCTCTCCAAATCTCTGTCTGTCTGGGACCTGGGGATAGCCCCATTTAAACTCCATTTATAACACTTTGGGCTGCTCAGGTTCTTCATGTTAGTGCATCTTCCCCGATATTCCTTCCTCTCCCCTCCCCTCCCACATTTAACCTTTACCCTGCCCACCACATTTAACCTTTTCTGTTCCATTACTGACCCCTCCCCCATCATAGCTCTTGTGTTCTGTCCTCTTTCCCTTGAATGACCCTCCCTCAAGGCTCCTATTGGATTGGTGCCTCCTGTGGGTGCTTTTGGTTATCACCCTCACTCTTAGTTAGCCTCCAGAACTTGACGGTAACACTCTACTGGTGAAGACATTACATACCCGAGTCACAGAACACGGATATCAAACCGGTGCCAACCTGGAAGCTTCCTTCCTTCTGGCTAACTTTCATGGCGATGGGAGGTGCCACCAGGGAAGACTAATCAACAAGCAATCTTACCCAGCTGTGAACCCAGCAAACTACAACCATTACTGGCCTGGCAAGATAGACCCGCTGGTGCAGCGGTTGTATGAAGTCTGTGGGAGTAATCAATCACTTTCCGAACAGATTTAAAGTCTGTTTCTGGAAAACAGAACTTGGACCAGGAGATTAGAGGTGGGGCTGACCTCATGGCTCCTGGGGAAGGGGGTGTAAGACTCTAGTATGAGATTTGATCTCAACTCTATGGACAAGTGATGCAGGATGCTCTTCTGTATGCTGCAGATATGTGTTGCTTTCATTTGGTTGATGGATAAAGCTGCTTTGGCTTATGGAAAAGCCAAAATGAATACAAGAAGAAAAAAGGCAGAGTTGGGGGAGACTCCAGCAGCTGCCAGGGAAGCAAGATGTGAGGTAACAAGCCACGGACCTCATGGTAAAATACAAACTAATAGAAATGGGTTAATTTTAGTTGTAAGAACTACTTAACAATGAATCTGAGCTAATAGGTCAAGTAGTTTGTAATTAATATAAAGCCTCAGAGTGGTTATTTGGGAACTGATGGGCAGAGAGAAACCTCCAGCTACAGACAAGCAATCCTTACATACACCTGTTAGAAATGACTTAAAACATGAAGTGTTAACCAGAAAAACAAAACATCACACAGGACTAGGTCGACCCTTATTTCCAGGCCTGGTGTCCTTATCAAAGCATATCAGGAAAGCACCAACCAGCAGTCCATGTTTCTGTCATTCATCCTTTTCTTCCTAAGGAGTAACCCAAGATGGCAAGACTCCTTCTACCTCTGTGTAGCTTTCTGTCCAGAACATGCAGGAAACGCTTTAGGAAACAGCTTTCCAAAGGGTCCGTGCATTTGTGAATCCCACATGGGCTGTGGTGGAGTGGGAGGGGTTGTCATGGAAGGAGCTGGTGCAGGTCTTGGGGGATCTCACAAAAGTCCTGTTTCTTGGGTTTGGAATTAAAACTACCAGTACAAAGAACCAAGAGCTGAGTATAATTTTGGACGTGGTGCAGAAGCCGGAGGCTGAGGTGGGAATTACAAAAGGAATGTTGGCCGGGCCGTCTGCAGGCCCAACTTCCAGGGCAGCTGTTCTCTTTAGACCAGCCCCGGGCTGGAAGAATGCTGCCCTGGAAAACAGAAGGGCACAGGGGCCTCAAAAGGCTTCTGGCAGGAGGAAATAGGGGCCCTGCCATGCCCTGAACTGAACTGTCAAACTTGTAAACTTCCGGTTGAATGGGCGCTCAAGGTCCCTTGCAAAGAGGAGCCATCAGGTGGCTGGAGGGCATGCTGGCACAGCTACTGCCATCACCATTCTGAAGTGAGGCATTAGCCGCGACCTATCTGAGCAAACAGGAAGCCGATTAAAATGCCCATTGTCCCTTCCGGGCTTTCTAAAAGGACTGTCAAAAGACCAAGTCCATGTAGCTCTTGCCAAGTCAAGAAATGCAGGGGGACGTGCAGCTGCTGGTGCCACCTGTGACTGATTACGGCTAGGAGATTTCTTCTTCAGGGCACCTCGTCAGGGAGTGATGGAGCCTATGGTGTCAAGAGTGGGCAAAGGTCCTGAATGAGCAAGGGGGTGGCGTGCAGCACAGCTCACAGCTACCATTGGTGAAAAGCACACAGCTCTTTCCTCTCTTTATCCTGAAAAAATCAAGAACTGGTCTCTGCCCCCTACCCCACCACTGAAATGCTCTGGCTGGGAATCAAATCCAGTAAGAAACACCTGCCATCCACTGCAGAACCACAAGCACAATACACCACATGTCAATTGGCAGAAAAAGGCCTGGGAAGAAATGTCCCTGGTGTTATTAAGAAGCAAGGCCCTGTATGGACCTCTCTCCCTCCTCCTCTCCTCTTCTCTCCTTTGCTCCCCTTTCTTTTCTTCTCCTGCCTCCCATTGTTTTCCTCTTCTGTCTGTCTGTCACACACACACACACACACACACACAGAGACAGAGAGAGAGAGAGACAGA
>NC_022018.1:60697979-60704297 GCF_000317375.1 Microtus ochrogaster
TTTCTTCTCCTGCCTCCCATTGTTTTCCTCTTCTGTCTGTCACACACACACACACACACACACACACACACACACAGAGAGAGAGACAGAGAGAGAGAGAGACAGAGAGAGAGAGAGATGCCCTCAGGCCTCTGAAGTCTCCTCCTCCTTGGCCTCTAAGTCTGCATGTTTCTGGCTACTTCCCTGTTAATCAGATATTGAATGAGCAAGTCAGTCTTACTTTGGGACACAGCTTTTGTGCATAAAAATGTATACCAGTTTTATGAAGAGTAAAGGTGTGTGTGTGTATGTGTGTGTGTGTGGTGTATGTGTGTGTGTGTGTTGACGTCTGGTGGTTATAAATGTTGGCCAATCTCAGGAGGGTCACCACCTGAAGAGGGAGGGAGTCCTAATCAAGATGAGAGCAGGCAAATGTACCACTATTCCCATTTGACAGGATTCCTGCATCTGCTGTGTTTCTGTTGCTACCTCATGGCCCTTGCCAGCCTGTGCATGTGCCTTGCTCATGGGAGATGGTGAAGGATCCCGGCCGGCAGTTGGGTGGAATGGGGGCTGGTACACCCTGGGAACAGTGCTTTCCTTTGCTTCAGGATGGAGCGGGGCAGACGGTGCCCTTGTTCCGTCACATCGCCCTTGGGCTGAAACAGTGGGCCCCTGCTCCTGCTTCTTCAGCTGGACAGGCACAGCATCTGTGCCCTCGCTAGCTCGTCTTGCTGCTGCTGGCTCTTGTGGCTCTCTGCCAGCCTTCCTTGCCCTCCTGGTCAGTGGGCCAGCCCTCGGAGCTGCACTCGCTGGCCTGCTGCAGACAGAGGGGCTCTGTGAATGTGGTCCCCAGTGGGCAGCTGGATGTTTTTCTATAGAGAGAAGTTGTCATTAGCAGACCAGGAGGGCGAGGGGGTGGCACCTGGAGATATTTCCTTTCTCTCTACCTCCGTTTACATCCCACTCTGAGGGAGTCAGGCTTCCAGCATGCCCATGACTCCCTTGTCCTGGTGAAGGCAGTTTGACAGCTCCATAAATTACACCGAGACACCCCTGCTAATAGGCTGTCGCAGAGACTGTACCGGACCACCCAGGAGCAGCCTGGGCCCTCTAGGCTTGCGCATAGATACAGTACTGCAAATTGTTAAGCCTTTGTCACTCCCTGCAGCAAGGGGAACAAAGGGGCTTCATAAAGTCCCCTTTCCAATAGCCGGGTCTAAGTCTCCACTCTCCTCACACCCCAGACAATCGCACCTCCCTCCTTTCCAAATGTCAGAGGAGGCTTGTGCCTAGGGCAGGTACAGAAAGGCAACTCTCGGGAGAGGTAGATCTTTCATTGCCATAGGTAGTGTGGGGTGCACCCTTGAGGAGAGGCCCCGCAGGTGAGCAGAGGAGCTGCAACACAGAATCCACCATGGCCTGGGAGTGACACCTGAGCTCACACCTGAGCTTCCACACATCCTCATGACTGACAGCTCATGTCTCTGTCCCCATGCAGGGAGGAAAGTGAAGTCCTTGATGGAATTGGGGAGAGAAACTCAAGCCTCATTTCCTTGCCTGGTGGGAAACCTCAGCTCAGGTTCTTTCCTTCGGCACTGTCTGATTGTAACATGCTGTCTGGGGTATTAGCATCACTAGAAGCTGACGTGTCTTTGCTATCCTGAATGCATGATCCTTCATCGTCTTGTGGGCAAAATTGTTTGCCCACTGGGTCCGTCACTGACCTGACCTGCCATCTATAACTTCTCCCTTGCCCACCCAGTGGCATTGAGGTAGCACACATGCTCTCTGGGTCAGTCCATTGCAATAATCCGGGAGACTGCTTCCCTCCAGCGTCCCAGCGCTTGGTAAAGGAAGTCCTTTCTAAATCTCGGTGTCTGGCATTGACACAAACCTCAACTTGGCACTCCCTAATTTCCTTTCTGGATTCATTTTCCCTGATAGCACTTGACTAATTTCCAATATCTTACATCACTGCCCCTTTGTTGTTCAATCTGAATCTTCTCTCAGAGCAGAGACAGCTAAGCGATTTGTTCTCTCAAGTGTCCTGGTTGCCTGTAACATGGTTTCCATAAGGGAGGTGCTCAGTAACTATCTACTGAGTGATTAATTACTAGAACAAAAGGGTCCAAGGGAGACCATGGAAAAGTAATGATATGTTAGCCTATAGGGGCTTGGGAGGCTGGCATGCACCCCGAGTTTCTGGGCCAGGGATCAGTCTCTCTGCCAGAGAAGTGGGAGGCAATGAGGGTTACAGGCCCACTTCCTTTTAGTCACGTCTCGCATTGCACCATGGGCTCCCAAAGTCTTTATTTCCCTCTAAAACGCTCATCTATATTCTTTGGTAGGCTGAGGAATGCCCCCACTCACTGCACCAATTACCAGAATCCTGGTAAAGGGGGTGCGCACATGCAATTGAACCAAGAAACTTTATTCCAAAGAGAGAAAGGGAAAACATTAGAATTTCACAGAAGGTGTGACAGGAAAGCCAAAAAGTATAAAGACACGGGTGGTAGGACTGTAGGCACGTGGGTCTATTGGAAGATGGGCAGTCCTATCCTAAGGACAAACCCACAGTCCCGCAAGCCTTTCATTCAGCAGTAGGTTTCGCTAATGGCAACAATGACTTCTAGTGGGATTGGCCATCTTGGGGAAGAGTTCTCCCAGCTCAGTGAGCTGTGCCTAGCACTGTCTTGAGAGGGATCTATCGTCTACAACTGAGATATATCAATCGCATCAGAATTTAAACTTCCACAGAACCAGAGCAAGACAGAGCATCCTAGGAGGATTAGTGGAGGAAAGGAGGGCAGGGCGTCCACAAGCTGCAAATGGTAAACAGCGTGAGGCTTGGTCCACTGATGGGGCTCTGGGAGGTGGGCACTCGAGAGTAGGCTGTTCTCTACACTACACCCCAAGTCTAGAAAAGATGGCCAAACCAACAAACGTACGCACTGCAACAGGCTGAATATCTTGGCTGAGCCAAGAGAGTTTTGGAAGGTCCTTAACAGTCTCCTTTCCTGTGCAGTCATTGGCTGTCCAGAGCAAGACACTTAAGGATGAAACAGCCCTTCTGATTAGTTATCCTGTTGAAGACCAGCTTTGGCAAAACTCGTGCGTTCCTGGGTAGGAGCATGAGGATTAGAATTGTCAGGCAAAAGAAACAGAGATATAGGAGAAAGAAGAGAGAAACCCGGAACAGCATCGGGAGGGACATGTGGTGAATACTAAATTTGCCTTGTTTATTTTCCACAGGCTTATATACGTCACTCCAGAAGGGGAGGGGGAGGCAACAGACTTTAATAACATGATATAAGGAATAGACTTGAATTCTCTGATCTTTAGTCCAGGTGGAGGAGAGATCCACCTCTATACCCAAAATACAAATCAACCACACCCTAGGTCAGGATTTGTAGCTACACCTGTTGTCAACAACTTTGAGAGAGCAAAAATCAGCTCAAACTCTCTGACCTCCACTCAAGGTGGAGCAGGCTTACATCTGTGGGTCCCCACATGACCCCAGGAAAAAGAGGCGTCAGCAAGCTAGTCTGGAATGGAGTCTGGAAGGAGAAAGGACGGCGAGGCAAACTCTAGATCCAGGTGGCTGGGGTCCAGCCCGTGTTCCCGCACTCATTAGCTGTGTTACACGGTCTCTCCGTGTTAGTTTCCTTGGCTATTACACTGGATATGGAAATAATATCTTCCCGTGGGGTCATACTGATGTTTCAGTGAATAAACAAATGACCAGCAAGGGGGGAAAGAGACACCTCAGGATAGACAGCGATGCTGCTGAATTATGCACACTTTTCTTTGACTTTTTACTTAAAATTTTCAAACCTTTATTTGTTTATTTAGTTTTTCATGTGTCTGGACGTTTTGCCTGCATGTGTGCCTACGTACCACATGTGGGCAGTGCCCTTGGAGGCCAGAGGGGGCGCCAGATTCCCTGAGACGCAGGCATGTGGGTGCTGGGGGTGGAACCCAGGTCCTCTGGACGAGCAGCCAGCTCTCTAAGTCACCAAGCCATCTCTCATAATACTACCTCATTGGTATTTTGGATTCCATTTTAGAGATAGGAAAAACTGAGACTCTGACAAACTATTAGGTCTAGACGCTGTGTGATCAGTTTGTGATTGGGCACTGTCCTGTAGGTTTTCAAAGCTCAGAGTTCCCACCTGGTATCAGCGGAGTGAAACCCCCCTTTCTAGGTCCCAACTGCACAGTGCATGGGGTATCCTGTAAGTTCTCAGTACACTGAGCACTTCCTCACTCCAAGGTTTTGTGCAGTTCCCTCTGCCCGGGGAATCCCTGTGTCCACACCCTTAGCTACTCAACTGCAGCTTCACTTCATCCAACATCTTTCCTCCCATGATCTCCCCCATCCAAGACCTTCCTCTTCCTTGTCCAGTTTGGCTTGTAGTCCAGGAGCCCCTCCATGGGGCTACAAGCTTTTGTGTCTGTTATATGAATAACACAAGGACATAGCAGGCACTCAATGAGTACGTGGCATCTGTGTGGGCTTGGAGTGAGGTGACTGGGGGTGTTTAGGAGAAATGCCATCTGTGGAGGAATGGATTGGGGCAGGGGCTGTGAGGTGCAGTGTTGGGGGTTTTGCCCTGGGTTGTAGCAACGTGGATACCTGGGTAGGAACAGGAAGGGAGATTGAGCAGCATTCGGTTTTTAGGGGGGGTAGGGCTGTGCGTGATGGGTGGAATGAAAAGGAAAGGCTGTGAGCATGCAAGGGACTTCTGAAGATGGCAAAGGATGGGGAGAATTCTCGGCGTGGTCCTTTCCTTTAATCAAGCTTGAGGTTATAACACAGCATCTGACAGAAGTGACGAGACCACACGTCACGGAGACTACTGAGTTTACCTAGCTCCCACTGCCATAGCATGCACGGGAGCCACTGCCATAGCATGCACGGGAGCCACTGCCATAGCATGCACGGGAGCCACAGCCATAGCATGCACGGGAGCCACCGCCATAGCATGCACGGGAGCCACTGCCATAGCATGCACGGGAGCCACCGCCATAGCATGCACGGGAGCCAGCGCGGAGCAGCTGTGACAGCTCAGAGGATCAAGAGCCCACAGGACTTTCTATTTTCAGTTCTGAACTCGAGAAACAAGATGCAAAGTTCCAGTTCCAGGAAAACCTCAAAATAAACCCCCATTAGATGCTCAGCTTTTACTGTTTTCCTTCTGGGACTTGACCCTCTGAGAGAGTTACCTCACTTCCTATGGGAACATTTGGGGCCACGCTGCTGAACCGTGCTGCGGCAGCGAGGGGCCCAGACAGACAGTTTATTAACCGCAGCCACTCAGTTTTCTTAATTGATTGATGGATGTGTGGTCTTTCAGAAAGATTTCGTGTCCCTTTGTTTTACTTTTTACTTAACATTTATTGCATTTGTTTATTAATGCATTTATTGCCAGGCGTTTTGAAAATAGAACCATAGTGAAGACAAGAAAGTCAGAAGACAGTATAGGGTGGAGTGGATGGTCAACAGTAGGCAGTTACCGGGTCGGCATGGATGCCTTACCAGAGTCGGACCTTGTTGTATGCTTGTCATCGATAACTGTGTGGCCTTTAGATCTGCTGATGAGGCTGTGGAGTTTAGGATGACGTACTGGAGGCATCGGGAAAGTTCTACGGTGCAGCATTCACACACCAGATGAGATCTGAGGGTTTGGCGACTGTTTCTATGGTTTGGCAGATTTTCAGTGTTTCTTTTTTATGAAAGGGGAGATTTCACCTGTAGTGAGAGGAAGCTCATTGAAAACAAAACCTTTAACTTAACCTGATTTCTGCACATGAATATTTGTTAAGTGAGTTGGGATACATGTTCTATTGTCTACCACTGCTCACTGCAGTGGTTGGCAGTTCTGTTACCAGCAATAGTTTGTTTCCTGTCTTAGTCTCTGATCTCTAAGACCGTGTATCAGTTTTCTATGCGATGCTTATGTTTGTCAAAATGCCTATGTTAAAGCTCTACTCTTCCAGTGATGAAATACTTGCAGGCTTTGGAGGTCGGGAGGTTCAAGGTCAGTTTCCCAGGATTCAAATCAAATAGGTCTGCAGGGCCTGCTCCCCATGGGTGCTCTAGGGAGCGTTGGTTCCTTCCCATTTCTGATCACATCTTCCCTGGGCTTGAAGTTTCCCTTACCTACCTCTGTTTCCATGGTTACACTCCTTCCTCCACCCCACACCTGTAACTTCCTGCCACCTTTTTCTCACAGGGAAGCTTTCCTTGGCTCTAGGTCCTGCTTTAGTTCCCTGAGTTGCTGAGACAAAGCACCTCAGGCCAAAATTTGCTTATCTTCATTGGGGGTGGGGGGG
>NC_022018.1:60704487-60708584 GCF_000317375.1 Microtus ochrogaster
AGAGAGAGAGAGAGAGAGAGAGAGAGAGAGAGAGAAAGAGAGAGAGAGAGACAGAGAGAGACAGAGAGAGAGAGAGCGAGCCCAACATGGAGAGCTAAAGGCTAAAGGGTTTCAATCCACATCTTCAGCAATAGGAGAGAACACAGTCAACATAAGAATTTAGGGGGGATAAAAATGCATTCCAAAGCAAAGTCAGCACCTTCAGTGGAATGGATTTGAGGAAATGTTATCATAGTTTGTGGTTGGCATATGGAATGCCCCTAGGCACAGATGCCCAAGCACTTGGTCCCCAGCTAGCAGTGATTGGGAGGTTGTGGTACTGTGACCTAACTAGCAGAAGTGGCCACAGGGGTGAGCTTTGAAAGTGACAGCCACTGTGGGTTCTGCTCTGAGCATCTACTTCCTGTATGTCCAGCCTATGGAGGGTACCACAGTCAGCTGTTTTCCAGTGCTCCTGACTGCAATGCATTCCACTCTGAAATCACTGCAGAGAAACTTTCTCCAGGTGCTTCTGCCGGGCATTCGGTCACAGAATGCCAATATCAACGCTAAGTTCGACACCATATGAACAGACATTCTTTGGTTCCAGAGATGGGGCGCAGACTTACCTTTGAAAGCCATTCTGAACCTGATACAATGACCTTAAACCATGTCTGCAGTTCCGCAATGTGGACCCTGGTCTAGGATCTGAGGGAGCAGGAGCCCCATCAGAAAATGAATTCCTAGAGGTTTGAGTTCAGAAATTCTAACTGTGGGGCCCCGCATGTTTTAGGGAGTCCAGCAGGGGCTTCTTCTGGTTGCTAGTGCTTAAGCCGCAGGGTTTGCTCTTCCTGCTTGCTTTTCAGTCTGTGCTTGTCTAAAAGACTCATGTAGAAATGGTTTTGTTTAGAGTTCATTCAGAAAAGCCTAGGCGCTTTCCAGTTTGGCCTCCACCTCCATGCTGTTTCAATGGATGAGGAAGTACTTAGAGTGTTTGGTGGAGACAGTGCGCTATCACTGGTAAGCGCCATACAGTACCAGAGTAAGAGGATGGAGCACCACCCACTAGCGAGGACCCTCTCGGCCATCCTGGCAACTTAGTCTCAGTTCTCTGTGCTAATTTATGAATGAAAATAGAAAAGTTCCAAGGCTTCGCATTTCCTTTGGGTTGTAGAGTTTATTTGCTTGAACTGCTTTATGTTGGGTTTAGAATCTTTAATTTTAGGAAGAATCTTGTTTTGTATTAACCACAAATATCTACACAAGGAAAAGAAAGCATCAAAAAGATTTTTGTTGTTGTTGTTCAAGCATTTCTGTGCTAACAGAAGTTTCTGTATTTGGCAATGGACCCAGAGGGCCTGGGCTTGAGTTGATTCCCCAAGCCCTGTTCCACACCGACAGAGGACTCTGCAGTTACTATTAAGGGGCCACAATGTCAAGGCCCACAGGGCTCATGCAGATTTGGGAACACTGCTCTCCAGGCCTTAGGAGGTTTTTCCTGAGAGAGTGGTGAATGACAGCAAAGGCGTCCTTTTTTCCCACTTGGGGATAATCCATTATTTGGCACGCTTTTATAGTCACAGAGGAAGTTGACTTAGCTTCTGTCCCCTTAGACCAACTCAGCCACCGCCCCACAGCCCCACCCTGAGCGACACCTCCTTGCAGACGAGCAGATTTCCGAGGAGCGTACAACTTGTCTGGACACATTAGTATTTTGGTACTTTTAGAGTTAGTCCTTCTACCCACGGTCCTGGAGAACACAGGAAGTGTTTTCAGCTATGATTAGTGAGAAGGTATTTCCCAGGATGAGACGGAAGAGGGCTCAGGCTCCCCTGTTTGTGGTGTTCTTACCACCTGTCTCTGCCTGGAGAGAAGCCCAAAGCACCACAGTGCAGCTTCAAATCACATCGCGTGTTTCTCAGCGTTAGCCAAGCAGGTCTCCACTTAGCTGCCTACTCTGAGGCTCTTAACTTTCACACTCCCTGCCTACTGAGGCTCCAGGAAATTCTTCCCCCCGGTCACGTGACTGCTGCTCCTCTGGTCATGTGACCACTGCTTTAGGTCACGCTCCTTGGTTTTCAGTGTTGAGTGCCTTGCTTCTTCTTAAAGGAATGCCTTCAGAAAAGAGGAAAATTCTGCTGTCTGACTCCCTGCCCATGTTTCCGTTAGCCGCATTTCTAACGCGGTGATAAAACCCCAAGACCAAGCCGGTAGGACTTAGGGGGACGGGTTTATTTGGGTTTTGGGTTCCAGAGGGTTAAGAGTCCATCATGGCAGGGAGTCAGGGCAGCATGTGACAGTCACGTGAGCAAGAACAGTAAGAGCTCACCTCTCAAGCCACAGCAGGAAACAGAGGAACTAGAAATGACCTGGCATCTCAAAGCCTGTGTCCATCTGTTCAGCCACACACTTCCTCCGGCGAGACCACACCTCCCAAACCTAGAACAGCACCACCAACTGGACACCAAGTGTGCAGATCCATGAACCGA
The DNA here is from genome assembly GCF_000317375.1 of Microtus ochrogaster. Classification (NCBI taxonomy): domain Eukaryota; kingdom Metazoa; phylum Chordata; class Mammalia; order Rodentia; family Cricetidae; genus Microtus; species Microtus ochrogaster. Next base: position 60,706,956 of record NC_022018.1, read on the forward strand.
TGGGAACTAGTCTCCGTCAAGAAAACAATAGCGTTACAGTGGGTTCGCTCTCTTGCTGGAACAAGTCCTTGAAATGATCATTACGTAAAGAAGAAAGGCTCACGTGGTCACTGCTTGAGAAACATTTGTCCATGAGTGACTGACCGGCTGGTTCTATCACTTTAGGTCTGTGGTAAGGCAGAATGGCAGAACCAAGCCATTTATCACGTGACTGTAATAGGGACAGGGAAGGGGGGGAGAGGAGGGAGGAAAGAAGACAGGAGAGGAGAGGAGAGGAGAAGAGGAGGGGAGGAGAAAGGGAAGAGAAAAGGAAAGAGAGGGAGGGAAGGAGAGAGAGGGGGGGAGAAAAGAAGGGGGTGGCATTCCTTTAAGGACCTTCTCCAGTTGCCCAAAGCCTCCCATTAGGTCACATCTGAAAGTTTCCATTGCCTCCCAATAGTGGTAAGCTGGGGACCAAGCCTTCGGCATATGGGTTTCTGGGTCCCCCTTGAAGCCATGGCTGTAGCTAACACTTACTGAACATTTATCTCACTACCTTGCAAGAGTTTTCCCTGTAATAAGTCCTTGAACCATGCCTGGCTGAGCTGCCCTTTGAAAGTCAGAATAGCTAGGCTCCCAGAGGCCAAGTCACCTGCCCAGGGTCACAGGGATGTCTTAATTGCTTCCAATATGCTAATTGGTAGACCTTAAACTTATGATCATTTTTCTCTTGGCCAAATATCTTCTAAGAAGATACTGTTTGGGGATAATGGATAAGTCTTCAGGAGAGCCACGGTAGCCTACTGTGATGTTTATTAATAACCAGACTGTGTGCGTCTTCAACCCTGGACCTGCATAATGAGATTTCAAGCTTACACAGCTGGGTAACTGGCCAGCCAAGCACCACATATTTGAAAAAGGAAAATAAACTGTATTCCCTCCCAACGAGTAAGGATTTCATCAGCCAAATCCTATTTCTCGTTTCATGGCTCAGGAATCCAAATCTTAGTTCATTAATTAGTGTGCTTCTTCCGAACTCCTTTTCCCACCGAGTCTCGGATAGAGACCCCCTCTTAATTGTGGCTCTGCCCCACAGGCTGCCAACAACTTTAATTTGGATTTCTCATCTCTGTCCCTGACTCCCAATTCTTGGTTAGAGGCCAATGTCCTCATAGCTGATGGTCTCTGAACACTTTTGCCTCAGGTTTTAGATTCTTAGAGATTCATAAATAAAGCCACAGTCTATGCTTTTGTTCCAAATGTACTTTTTTGGCTTCACTATTGTCTAGTTTAAATTTCAAGAGGACACCCCCTTCCACCTTCTTCAATCCCTTTAAGTAGCTTTGTACAGCAGTGCCTGAAGTCTTCTTGGATGATAGCATGCAATCAGGTCTTTCTCTTTTCACTCTGTGTCCAAGAGCTTCAGTGAGAACTCAGCTTCCCCTGGGGAGAGTGTTCTGGCTGTCCCCACGCCCTAACATCCTTCTTCTGTGTCTGTGAGCTATCAGACAGGCAGGGCTGAGCCTCATTTTGTACTGTCCTTCTAGTTGAGATGAGTGTTGTGTGCTTGCTTGGCATGTGTCTGACTGTAAGAAGGGAGTGGGAAAGAATGGTAATTTCCTGGGCTGAGTGAGGCTGGCCTTGTAATAC
>NC_022018.1:60709051-60742503 GCF_000317375.1 Microtus ochrogaster
GTGTCTCTCCTGTGTCTATTACGCAGGATGAGCAACCAGGCTTGAGTCTTCTTCTCAGACTCTGTGTTGCCCTTTTGGAGCTAGCACAGGGTGAAGAGCTCATACGGCTCCATCTCTGGAGCTTGGCAAGGATATAAGCCTTTGACTGAAGGAGCACCTGCCACCATGGGCTGCCTGACGCCCATGCTAATAGCCGCTCTCCTCCTCTCCCATATGCAAACACTTGCTTTTCAATTAGGTCTTGCTTCATTTCCACAAAGTTACCAAAATAAATGCATCATCAGTGATCTCATAGGAAAACATTTCCCAGGTGTCCCGGCAAGTAGAGGTCACACTTGTTAGCCACCTACCCTCCCTGCAGTCCTACAGAACAAATTTCCTAAATGAAGCTGTTGCGTTTAGGTGTCCTCAGGAATTTGAAGAGGCTGAAATCACCTGGTGCCTCGGGGTTTCTGCAGCGGCTCTAAAGAGCAAGCACTGCAAAGTGTGCACAGGAGGGGATCGCCTTTAAGATGGCTCAACAGTTCCCATTCTAGAGGTATAGCAATTGGTTTGGCAGGCTAGAGGCAGGTGTATGTGTGTGTGTGTTTATGAGAGAGAGAGAGAGTGTGTGTGTGTGTGTGTGTAGTACAACTCCATCTGTAAAATAATTTTTATATACATAAATTATTGTGGTATATACATACATAGGTACAATGGGTACGATACATACATACATAGAGGTAAATGTTCACATATATATGTACCACACTGCATTTCTTTCTTTCTTTTTTCGTTTTGATTTTTTGAGACAGGTTTTCTCTGTGTAACAGCCCTAGCTATCTTGGAACTGGCTCTTATAGACCAGGCTGGTCTCGAACTCACAGAGATCCACCTGCCTCTACCTCCCAAGTGCTGGGATTAAAGGTGTGCATCACCACTGCCCGGCTTATATTACATGTTTTTTTAAAAAAAATTACATACATGCTCTACTGTACCAATGTATACTGTGCATTAAAATACTTCTAGATATAGAAAATGTAGAATAGGATGAACACTTGAAAGAGAGCTTGTAAAGATGGGACTGAATTGCTGATGGAATGCAATCGCTGACTCCATCAAGGCAGAGAGAAGCTGTTCGGGTTTGGTTCTCTGTTGCTGTGGCCGAAGCAGCGTGAGGGAGGAGAAGGTTTAAGGGCTTACAGGCTGCCCTCCATCATTAAGGGAAGGGATAACAGGAGCCTGAAGACCGCGGAGGAGCTGGAGGGATGCTGCCTACTGGCTTGCTCTCAGGATCACACTCAGCTACTTTCTTATGCAGCGCAGGCCCACTGCGCTGGCACCGTCTACAGCGGGCTGGGCTTGTCTTCATCCATTAACAATGAAGAAAATGCCCCTATAGCCAGGCCTACAACCCAGAGGCGATTGTTCAGTTATGCCTTCCTCTTCCCAGGCGTGTCAAGCTGACAGCCAAAATAAGCCATCACAGACAGGAAGTTTAAGAAAGAACCCAAAGAGACGAACAGGAGCTGGAGTTAGGTTAAAGAGATGATTACCAGATTGTAAAGGCCAGGGACTCCTATCTGTTTCCTACCCCAGAAGGAAAGCATCAACTTCCCAGATCCTGGATTGATGAGGGTACAGTTTGGTGTGGTTTGCCATGTTCTATCTTCTTCTCGATCACTAGCCATTAGTTTAGTCCAGATGTTTGATTAGGCTCTCGAGCACTTTGGGACTGTTCTGTGTGTCCTCTACCCCAGGAGTTTCCTTCTCTGTGATGCTGTTGCTGATTGGTTTGGGTGTCACCACTTTCCAGGCTCACAACAACTTCCACCTAGTGGGTTTAACCAATACCGAGGACCCTCAAAACCCAGAGGTGACTCTTTGTACTCCTTTTGACTAGAGTTCTTTCTGCTATGTGGTCACCCTGAGAAGCATTGAACAAGAGAGGTGTGAACGTGAGGATCTCCTTGTTCATGAGTTCTCAGCCAGACTGGGCCCGCCAAACAATCTTCTGAGAACCCTGCGTGTGTGAGTTGGTTATCTAGCCGATGAACGGACACTTTGCATCACAGGGTCATTTGAGCCTTGTCATTCCTCTGTAGTCTTGCTGACAAACCTGATACTGCCGGGGCAATGGAGATCAGTTTTATAAAGAGTGCAAGACTCTGGGTCTTGTAAAGTTCTCTCCGGCAGTCATCAGCAACCTAGGCTTGTGCGCGTCTTCTGTGGCGCTCCCGAGCGCTCCTCTCCGGGTGCTGTTGTGAATTATAAGATGATAGGGAAACATGTGGCACACAGGAGAGAGGAATAATGGGGTAGGGCTATTTTTAAAAACGTTAAAAATACTTCTTTAGAGTGGCATAAAGCTTTTTTTTTTCTCTAAAAGAATTCATCTAATTATAGAAACTCTAAAAGAATGGAAAACTCCCTAAATAGCACTAGAATGGTGACTGTGTGTGCTCTTGGACGTGTGTCAGTGCTCAGGAAGAGAATCGAATGCTCCTGCTGCACACATTCCTCTCAGAGCATGGATCGTCACTGCGTGCATGTGTATGTGTGTGTGTGTGTGTGTGTGTGTGTGTGTGTGTGTGCGCGCACGCGCACGCACTGAGAACAACCCTGGTGCCATTCTCAGGAATACTGTCCACATTCATAAAGAGGGGGTTTCTCGTTGGCTTGGAGCTAATTATTCTAGACTGGCTGGCCAGTGAACCCCCCCCCCCGTGTCAAAGGACCAGAGGATGGATGTGCTGTGCTCCATCTCCCCGAGAGACTGTGGCTTAGATGCTGAAGGACATGTACATGTCTTACTGTCCCATGCGCCCTGTGCTGGTTTTGGGGTGGAACGTGGCAACGACATTTAGACAAGCTTGTCAGGAACCTAGAATGCTTCTTCATTCACATCTTCATGACAGCTTTTGCAGAAGAAACATGACCAGCTGAGGGCCTTCTAGAACCTTCAGAAGGTGAGATCTACTCATTGGTTTGCCTTGATATTTTTTTAAAATAATTTTAAAATGTTTCTTCTTTAATACTTTCAGACCTATGTACTGAACTTTTGTGGGGTCATTTTCCTCTCCAACACCTTCTCTCACCGTCTCTGCTCACTCACAGAAACCCTTCTTTCCTGCAAGCCCCTGTTTACTTGGATCTGTGCCCCAACACCGTGCTTAATAATGGTTTCTGGCATGAGCAGCAGCGGAGACTTACTTGCTGGACTTCAGGCAGCATCTCAGGGGCCACATGATTGACACCCACTCCAGCAGTGAGGGGTGGGGCCTGATGAGCCCCTCCCCCAGCCATCCCTGCATGATGAAATGGTGGCAGGCCCTATCTTGTATGCATGCCTCTGATTCTTAATCTCCTCTCTGGAAGGAGTACCCGTAATTCTGAAACCTGGCTTCTGTGTGCCTTGCCAGTTCTGTGGGTCATCCTTGCTGGTCCCAGAGGCTCGTCTGCCAGCTCCTGAAATGACTGGGTTGGACATGGATGATTCCCAGAGCTACTAGTGGCTTTACCCGTATGTTTGACTTCGACAGATTAAATGACCCAGTCCCTGTCACCATCAAATCTCTCTCCATGCTGTCAGGAGGTCTATTTATGGCTCCGTGTGGCCTATAATCAGCTCTGTTTATCTTTGTCTCCTTTTCATCTGCACCTTTCCTTTCTCTTTATGACTTCTCTTATCTCCTTTGGTTTCCTGGTCTTTCTCTGTGCTTTCTGTTATCTGTGAAAATCATCCTACACATCCGTCATAAAAGGGGAAGCTATAGAAACATGCATACACATTGACTACTGAGTCATCTTACAGAATCATGATAAAAATTATAACAATGAAAACCACGTTGCAACCGCAGAATATAAAATGAAGGATTTTCATTCTTCTAGAGCAATCTGAATCACCCGCAGCACTGGGAAAAGACAGTCCAGTGACAGGTCCTGACGCGCCAGTGGCTGCGTAGGCTCTGTCTCACCTGCAGCCTTCCTTCCTGCAGGTTTCAGTTCTGGCTTGCTTCCCTGACTTCCTACAAACAGGCTAAGCTCCTTCCCAACTTCGGCATTTAACTGCTTGCTTTTCTGTGCCCAGCAACCTCACTTTTCCCTTTCCTAACTCATAAGACAAGACTCTCCATACCTCAGACAGACACTTGTTGAAGCATGGCTAATAAAACTCAGAGAGAGAAACTGGGGTTCAACCTGAAGGTCAGAAAAGCAAAACAGCTAGCCACTGGCTCTTACCTCGACCTCAGTCTGACATGGCGATCCTGCCTCCAGGAATCTCAGAATGAGACTGAGACTGAGAGCTGTTTCCTCCCATTTTATATTCTTCTCTAGGGCTGGGATTAAGGGCATGCATCACTGGGATTAAAGGCGTGCACCTCCAGGTTTCTATGGTAACTAGTGTGACTACTGAGTTAAAGGTGCGTGTCAGCACTGTCTGGTCTGTAAGGCTGGCCTGTGGGGCTACTGTACTCTCAGATCTTCAGGCAAGCTTCATTTATTAAATTACAAATGCATGCCACTACATTTGTCATGCAATTTTCAAGACTCACTTTGAACCCCACCTCCCTAGCTCCAGTGCATGCTGGGTAAGACTGGATTGTAGACTTGAGTATCTCGATAGATATTATCCTAAACTTTTCAAAGGGTAGTTTCTTCAATATCGTAAAAGCGAAGCTTGCTGTGTTAGCTTTTGTGCGTGCTAGAATTTCTGTCCTAAGAGTTGAAGCTCCGTGGACGTGCCTCGCTTGGTCAACAGTTGTAATGAAAGCTGCTTGCACAAAGGCGTAAGCACCAAGGGTCTAAAAATATTTTGTAAAGAAAGAGCGAACAGTGGAGCAACAGTGGGCACTGCCAACCCTGAGTGTTTTCACTGAAAATATGAACTCAGCCATTTGAATGTGGCTGGTGGGTTTATTTTATGTCTCACCTGGATCTCTGTGAGTGACAGATACAGCATGTCCTCTGGTGGTCCCGAAAACCGCAGCTGACCCCGCTGTTGGCACCGCAGCTCCAGAGCCAGCTTCCCTCCTGAGCTTGCGCATCTGTGGTGAGCTGCCCCCTGCCTGGAACACGAAGAAAGCACAGCAGTTATGTATCCACCTCCTGCCATGCTCCATGACTCAGGTCTCTGGAGTATCTGGCCCATCTCCTCCACAAGCCTGCTCCTGAATGAGATCCTCAGAGCCAGGGCATTGCCTCAGACGGGACGTTTGAATCACAAACCACACGCTTCAAGAACAAAAGGCATCTTTATTTCTCTGTGTACTAGTCTGACTTTTTTTTTTCTTGGTTGTTGTTGTCAGGCAAACAGTTGTAGAATGTCACTTTGAAGCAGATACCAGGAGCTGCATTGTGCCCACCTCTGACATTAGAGTCCTTATTCAGCGTGAGTGCTGATGCCCCCAGTCATGTTAAGGTCGTTGCATGCTGTTCTCTTTGCCTCAGAGACTCGCATTCTTAAACCTAAAAAAAAATGCAAAACCCAGTAGTTTGGTAAACAGAATTTTCAACAATTTAAACTATGGTATCTTTTGAGACAGGACTCGACTCTATATCCTGCCCTGGAATTCACATTGTAGCCCAGCCAGCTTTGAACTGACTCCTCCGACCTCCAGAGTGCTCAGATGAAAGGCCATGCCATACCATGCCTAGCTTCAAATCACACAGTTTAAGCAGAAGAAACTCATTTTTAGGTAGAATATTACTGTAGCTTTGTTTCTAAGACAAAAGTGGCTTGTATGTGGGCACGTGTTTGTATGTGTATCTGTGTGCTTGTGTGTAAAGAAGCATGTAGATGGTACGTACACATGTGCTATGTGGTTTTAGACCATCGTGCTACCAAAGGGAAAAATAATAGTCTATAAATGACAAGAGAAAATATGTTTTATTAATTATGTCATTTATTTGAAACTTCTTGGCATATTGCTGCCAAAAGACATTTGAAGCAGCTCATTAGCAGCTGCAAATTTAATAAGTTTTACCTCAATTGTGCCAGGCAGTTTTTCTCCCTTAAAATTAGAGTCTGTTAATACCTTTACAAATGTATTCTGTTTGCATGCATTAAATCATTTGGCAGCCCCTATTTTGTAGGCGAAGAGATGGAGGTGCAGGGAGATGATGTAGCTAGCTTGAGTAGGAACAGTCTCTATAGGTAGGGTCCCTTTAGAGCCCACTGGCAGGCTCTCTGCAATTAGGATAAACACTGAAATACACCTGACAGTGTCGTGCTGTGTTTAAGGGAGGAAGAGGGAGTGTAGTGTTGCCAGTGAGGTCACTGGTCAGCAGTTCAGGTACAGCGGCGCCTTCTCAACATAGGCTCTCCTGGAACAGTTTCAGCTACCCAACGCCAACTACTGCCCAAAAAACGGAAGGTGAATTCACACGTTCTAGATTAGGTGCTTTCCTGGGCAGCACATGAAATCTTGATCTGCTCTACCCATGCAGCCCAGGTGTGAACAGTCCCCCATCCCAGGTATCCAGGCTGCACACCTTACCCACCCGTTAGTCACTCAGTGCCTCCCATTGTTAAACCCACCTTTGCTCTAACTCAGCGTTTGTATTCAAGCAGCCCTCCTTTTGCTTAATGTTGTCCCCAAATCATAGGAATAGTGATGTTTGTGAATATCTTGTTATATGAAACACAATTAATAAAAACTCAGGGTCAGAAATTGGGGTTCAACCTGAAGATCCGAGAAGCAAAACAGCCGGCCATTGGCTCTTACCTTGACCTCAGTCTGAAATGGCGAGTCTATCTCCCAGAATCCCAGAAGGAGACTGTGTCTGAGAGCTGTCTCCTCCCGTTTTATAATCCTCTCTAGTGCTGGGATCAAAGGCGTGCACCATCGTGATTAAAGGTATGCACCACCCGATTTCTTCGTTTTCCTCTCAGATCTTCAGGCAGTCTTTATTTATTAAAATACAATTGAAATGTCACTACAGTTATATACTGGTATAGTTGTTCTATTGTTAATAGTTATTTTCACTTTGAATGTGTGCGCAGTTGAGTGCAGGTGCCAAGAAGGGAGTGTCAGAGCACTGAATGTTAGCTGTCTGGAACCGGTAATGGGAACTGGACCCAGGTCTTCTGCCAAAGCAGTACGGGCTCTAGCCACTGAGCGATCTCTACAGCCCTAGTTAGTCTACTTTACTAATAGTTTCTGTTATTCATAGTTAACAATGCCTAACCTGTCCATTAAACACAGGTGTGCAAGCACTGATAGGGGACTTTCAGGCTTTCCCTGAAGGGTCTGGAGATATAGCTTATGAGGATGGGGGGTGGGAGGTAGGGTTGGGGGAGGTGGAGCAATGAACTGATGTAATCTTAAATTCTTGAAGCCAAAGCCAAAACGGAACCTTAAAGTAAAGAAGTCTCTATTCCAGAATTCCTCACACTGAGTTTACAGAGAACCAGCATGCCAGTGTTTGGGGGAATGGAATGCGTTCTGCAACCAGGAGAGCTCAGCTGGCCTTTCTGTGGGAAAATGGCGGGTGCAGACTGAGCTCTGAGTCCACCTGCTCGGGGCTGCTCTTCCTGCTGTGGGGGAAGCAGAACTCTGAGGCACAGAGTTGCCGCTTGAGGGGACGTGAGCACAGAGGTGAGCTTCCAAAGGAGAGGCGTTCTCTGCTCTCAGACACATTCTTGGCATTTTATTTGAGAGAGATGCCTGGTGGCCAAAAAAACGCCAGGAGGATGCTTACAGACGAATTCCTTGGTTTGCTGAACACACCTTTTTCTAAAGTGTGCTGCCTTTTTGTGTAGCACTGGAACATCTGGGTTTCTCTTGCTGAACACAACAGGGTTTTTCCCTTCTTATCCTGTGATGCATAGTGTAGACTTGTGTGTGCTTCTAGGACCTGGGTGTGCACTGACAGGCTCGTCAGGCTCCGAGTGCTCTGGGAAACATCTGAAAAGCCCTCCACACCCAGAAGAAGCACAGTGGGACTCACAAAGAGAATCTTTCACTCATTCAACGAATAGTTCTTGATTAGTTCATGGGTTAGGCTAGGATCTATGCTGGGGCCTTAATGAACTTACCATCTCTCAGGGAATCCAGAGCCCACCAGGAAAGTCTAATGGGACAGGAGCACTCATTACACAAGGCTATGTAATCCAATCAAATTAAAGAGCAGAGAGGGGAGAGGGGTGGTGGGCTCCTTTTGTCGGGGACAGACGCAAGCAGTGGAAGATCTCTTGAGACATCTGAACAGAACAGTTGGTCTGAACAGGAGAGCAGAGAGCGCTAGAGGAAAAATCCATGAGGAAGGAAAGGACAGTGCAGTCAGACAGCGTGGTGCTGTAGGAAGCCAGCTGTTCAGAATGGTGGTAGTGTCTGCAAATGGGAGCTGAGAGCCTTAGATCTGGATCACGTAGCTAAGCTAAGGTCAGATTTTCTCCCTTAAAAAGTGGAGAGCCAGTGAAGAACTTAGGGCAGAAGCACCATCTCCAGTGTGGCTGGTGTTCTCTTTCCTATAACACACATGCCAGGCTGTGGGCTAAGGGCTCCCCCAGCAATTCGGGGCAATATAATTTTCTGTCTTTTCAATGCAAATGACTGAGCTTTAGGCAGGAGGATATGTGCATCTGTCGAAGCCCTTGTAACCACAGACCTCAGGTCTGTGTGGCTTAAACAGAGATTCATTTTATTTCTCTTCTTTAACCAGGAGACCCGAGATCTGGGTGTTATCTGGGCCAGATTCTTCTGAGACCTGCCCTGCCCCCTGGACTTTGAGATGACTGCCTGCTCCACCTGTGTTCTCATGGTCACCCATGCCTGTGTCTTAACTCCCTCCTCTTGTAAGACACCAGCTATTGGGGGTCAGGATCCATCCGTGCTGGTGACTTCATTCTAATTTGATCACCTTGTAAAGATCTGAACTCAGCCCACAGAAGCAACAGCATTTTCACAGCCGGAGGGGTTGGAAGTAGTGGTGTGTGGGATTGGAGCCAGTGGAACTCAGTCAGGGCCTGAGTTCTTTCCGCTGCAAACCTCAGATGTGCGCTTTAGAAAATGCTCAAATAGTTGGTGGGGTGAGCTTGGAGCCCGTGGAGGACCAGGGAGTGGCTTTGGCAAGAATCTATCTGAGAGATAATCTAAGTCCCCAAAGCTGCTAGATAACTGTGGTTTATGCTGGCTTTTATCAACATGACACAAACCTAGACACACCTGGGAGGAGGCACCCTCAGCTGAGGGAGCAAGCAGGTAAGTAGCATCTCTCCACAGTCCTTGCTTCAGCTTCTGGGTCCAGGCCCCTGCCCTGGCTTCCCTGACGGTGGACCATAAATGTGAAGTGCAGTAAACGTTTTCACCCGTAGGTTGCTTTTGGTCACGGTGTTTAATCATAGGAACAGAAAGCCAGCTAGGATGGGTTTTCAACTCTTTTGGGTCTTTATCTATCCAGTGTCTGTGTGCTTTTGAAAGACCCCTCAGCAGCGGCCCCGTTTTACACTCTGTCAGGGTATAGGATTCCAGCTTTTCCTCATCTTTGACCATTCTGCCCCCCGCTTCTGCTCTCCTCTCAATGTCTTAACCATCACAGTGGATGCAAAATGGAGTCTTACTGTGGTTTTGATTTTCCTTTCTCAAGCCATTGATGTTTTTGAGCATCTTTTGGTGCGCCTGTTACTCATTTTTTTTTTACAGTTTCATTGGAGAAAAAAAGAAAATTCCTTCGCCATTAAAAAAATAGATTGTCTTTTTATTGCTAAGTTGAAGGATTTTGTTGTCTGTATTGTAGTCTTGCTGGAAGCACAGGATGAACCAAAAAAATGTCTTCTCTTTCCTATTCATTTAAAGATTCATTTGTTTACTTATTTTTATGTATCTGTGTGCCTGTGTGAGTTTATAAGTACCATGCATATGGAGGGAACCTTGGAGGACAGAGGGCATCAGATCCCTTGGAGATGGAGTTAACAGATAGCTGTGAGCCCCCATATGGGTGCTTGGAACCCCACACAGGTCTCTGCAGGAGTTAGTACTCTCTAGCCTTCCTCTCTTCTCTTTCCTGTTGATTTTGAGAAGGATTGGTGTTAATTCCTGCTCAAATATTTACCTCTGGCTTTGTAAACAAGGTTTTGCTGGAACACAGCTGTATTCATTTATTCCTTTATTGTCCATGGCTGGTTTTGTACTCTCAATTACAGGGTGGAATTATTACAACAAGGACGGCATGGCCTGCGTGATGGCTTAAGGATGCTCTGAGTGCATCCTGCAAGGTTTGCGTGCTGGAAATCTGACCTGAGTGTGTCAGGGCTGGATCTAGCACAGGTGAGTGGGTCACTGGAGGCCCTGCTCTTGAGAGGGCGGAACTCCGGACACCTTGGTTAATTCTGACCGCGTGAGTTGCTATCGGAAGACTGGAAAGGGGCTCCGCCCCTGAGTTCCTGTCTTCAGTGGTCTTCTCTACGTTTGTTGTCCTGTGCCATCAGATCCCCAACAGAGGCCACAGAGATGGGGCCACGTCATCTTCAGTCCTGGTCTCCAAAAACTGTCAGAGTAACAGCATCTGTACAGCGTTAGACACTTTGTTCTAGTAACAGAAAATGGCCTAACATGGTTCACAGGCCTACAAGGCTACACTCCTCTGTTTTCTCCCCGATGGTCTCTTTTCTATGAAAAAAACCCTGAGAGATATGTTTGGGGATAAAGAACGGGTGATATAATGAAAAAGTTTCATGAGGCCATTTCATCACGTAGCTGTGGGTCCCATGTTTCTACATTTTGGAAAATGGACAGGAGAGAGGCTGTGACCTGTCACCCTCAGGAACAGTGGTGGTAGGTGTAGTGACATGCGGGGGGGAGGGGGGCGTGGAGACCGCAGTGACGTGGACATAGTCTGTCAGAGAAGGCCAGGACATGGCTGGTCTGTGGCCCTGGGGGCAGGTGTGCCTCCTCATATCACTGACAAAGGTACATGGGGAGACCTTCATGGGGAGATGCCATTCAGCTCTCAGTAGCCTGAGTCTGAAGCAGCTTCAGTGTCTGAGCACACAGTGACGAGGAGACATATAGCCACCATGTATGGAACTCCTTATTTCAGTGTACGTATCTAGCATACCACAGCTGGCTCTCGGGTGTGTACTCCTTGAAAAGACCTCTGCTGCCTTCCTGTCACTTTCGAAGAGGCTGGTTAGAGCTGGCCTCTCCTCTCCCCTCCATGGGGCTGTTCTCTGTCAGCCCGACGACTCTGCATCTTTCCCTCCTGCAGATGGCATCTCGGGTGTTTTGAAGTCCAAGACCCATGAGACCATAATGCTATCCCTCTTGTTAAATGCACAGTTACATTTTCTAGATTTTCATTCTTTACATCAAATGACACAACCCATAATATATTGTAAAGGGAGATTGCTTATTCATTTCCCGGCTGTCCAGACCCCTATAATCACACAGAAACTATATCAATTGCAACACTCTTTGGCCAATAGCTTAGGCATATTCCTAGCTAGCTTTTATATCATAATTAGCCCATTTCTATTAATCTATATATCACCATGAGGCTGTGGGCTACTGATAAGGTTCCAGTGTCTTTCTCCTTCAGCAACTACATGACTCTGCCTTCTTTCTCCCAGCATTCAGTTTAGTTTTCCTGCCTAGCTCTATTCTACCCTGTCATAGGCTAAAGACACTTCTTTACTAACCAATGATAATAAAACATACAGCATACAGAGGGGAATCATACATTATATATTTTTAGATTAAAATATTTTTATTTATTTTCTTTGTTGTTTCAGTGATGGTATCGAAGCATGAAGTAGCGGAAGAGGACACGGAGGTTGTCCTCCCTTCCTGATCGCCAGCATGGGGTCCAGCAGAGCCCACTCAGGCACACAAATAAGCGAAGTTCTTCCTAAAGCCTCTGGGCAAGGCACATTCAGGTCCTTCCTTGGTGACCAGGGCCATTTAATGGTCACAAGGAAGAAGGGAGGAAGGAAAGAAGGAAGGAAGAAAGGAAAAGAAAAATTGGCCTTATTCTATTAATCCCTAGTGACACAGACATCTTTGAAAGGTCCTTCTTCTCCACACGTTATGGAAGACTTCAACATTCACCTTAGAGAGTGTCGTCCACACTAAAACTGTCGTATTCCTAAGCTGTGATCAAAGCAGTTTTTCTCTCTTGGGCCTACAGCCTGTTCAAACCCTCCTGCTCTAGCCATCGCTCCATTTGATGCCACGTGGGTTTGTGCAGTTTTGAGATGTTTTCTGAGCTGATCATCCAAATGAGGGCTTTTGGGGCTCACACACAGCCTTTCAGAGAGCCCCATGTGAGCGGGGAGAGGTTTGAACACAGCGATAAAACAGGAGCAACCTAAAGGCTAAAGGCTGCCTGGAAGTTTGATCATTGATCTCAGAGTTCTCTCCCTTCTGGCCGTTTCCAATCTCTGATTGTTCAAGGACGTTTAGATGAAATATCAGGACTGAAAGAAGTAACTCAACACTGCCACTTGGCAGTGCCAATGCTCTCAGGGGCCTGGAGAGAAACAGCAGCTGGGCAGTGGGGGAAGCTCCGAGTACAGGAGTCTCTTGAGGATGCAGGAGATGAGCTGGGACCCAGGCAGTGACTCCGGGCTCGTTGGGTTATTAGTTAACCTTGCTTAGGTGGTCTTAAGTGGCTCTGCTTTTTATCCCTTGGAACAATCTGTGTTCTTTGCCACTGGTTGAGATATTGTTTTGTATCTGAGCCAAATCCCATCGAGGCGTCTCTAAAAATAATGAGGAGCAGTCATTTTCTTTAAAGGGGACAAAGAAAAGACTAATCAGTAAACGTGATATGAAGGGAAAATTGGCATGCACATGTCAAGGGATTTAAGCCCCTCGCCATGAGGGCTTTCTCCGTCAGGCACCCACCTCGAATGACATATTTAATTGGGAGCTGGGTGGGGGAGCTTGGCAGCAGTTCAAGCCAGAAAAGGCCTGGGGGAGAGGTGTGTGTGAGAGGGGCTGTGGGGGCAGGCTGAATACCTGAGCACTCAGAATCACAAAGGTTTCCAGGCAAAAACCATCTCTGCCCCGGACAAGAACCAATTAGGGAGAGTGGCAAAGGACACATTGCTGCTTCCCCAGTCATTAATTTCTGCCACTAGAGAATGCAGTTTCCCCTGCAGTCTCAAGCCCCAGGCAGCCATGTGGATGTCACCAAATGGAAGCCTCGCTGCTGGGGGAGGCCAGCGGTGCCGAGTGCTGTGTGATGTGTCTGTTTTGTTCCTGAAAGGCAATGGAGTCACAGAGAATGTCAGAAGCAGCTTCACAGGCACAGCGATGAAATATTTGCATTCCTCCAAAGTCCGTGTGTTGAAGCCTGAACCCAACACAGTGTGACCTCAGGATGTAGTACCCTTATGAGAATAGGAAGAACTTCTGTTTCTCTCCCTATGTCACAGGACCACAGGCAAGAAGCCATCTGAGGGCACGGTGACAGGGCAGTGAGCTGTAACCCAGGGAAAGGTTCAGGAGGCCCTGCCTCGGCTGGCAGATGGAGCATAAACCTGCAGCCCTGGGAGGAAATGTGCAGTTGGCTGTCAGAGAGGCCCAGCTCCCGTCACTCAGTACGGAAGCCAGAGCAGACGATGCAGTTTCTTCAAAAAGGGGCAGAGCATCTGGAAGACAAGTAGAGTGAGCCAAAGCAACCCGCTCAGGGGACACGGTGGGCATTGGACACGCCACACACTCTCACTCTCCCCGAAACTTCCAGATTCAGTCGAAAGCACTGATCTTTTCGCTTTGCCTTGTTTGGGAATGGAGATTTCTACCAGACTATACTAGCTCAGCCGTCTTACATGTGGCAGGGTTTATGGGGCTCAGGTTACTTTGGGACACTAGAATTTGTCACCCTCAGTGGCATACCTCCTTTGACAAGGCCACATCCATTTGATTGAGACCACACTGTAGTGATAAGAGCGGCGGGGCTGCGTCCCCGGCCACCTGCTAGCTTATGCCCCGAAATAACAACACACAGATTGTATTAATTTAAACACTGCTTGGCCCTTTAGCTCTAGCCCTTACTGGCTAATTCTGATATCCCGATCAACCCATCTCTAATAATCTGTGAGCACCGGTCTTACCGGGGAGATTCTAGCCTATGTCCATCCTGGGTCAGAGCTTCATCGCATGTGTCTGCCCGGGAGCAAGGCATGGCATCTCTCTGAGGCGTCTGCCCCCAAGAGGAGAGCTGTCGAGTCTGAGCTCACTTCCTCTTCCTCCCAGCATTCTGTTCTGTTTACTCCACCCACCTATGTTCTAACCTATGAGAGCCAGCCAAGCAGTTTCTTTATTTTTTTAACCAATGACCTTCCTCCATCACCACACCTCCTAACCTTTTCGAGCAGTTCCATCAACTGAGGATGAAGCATTCACATAAAAGAGCCTCTGGGGGCTGTTCTTATTCAAACCACCTAGTCTGGGTCCACAATGGTTCCGCCTGCATAAAAGCATTTATGCTTTTCTCTTAGGAATGAGTTAGTGGTAGGGGTATTTGTCCTCTTTTCTCTCTGCTCTCCAAGTACCTTTACCTTCCTTCTTTTCCATGTACCCATCAGTCTTCAACGTGGTCCTCACCAGAAGCAAAGGGAGCTGGTGCTTATGCCATGTCCTCTGCCCTCCAAAATCATGGGCCAAACGAACCTTTATGTAAAATACCCAATCTTTGTGTTTGGTCACAACAACAGAAAACAGACTGACATGCACTTCTCTTTAAGGACTCTGCATGGCATGTGCCACAATCACCCAGTCCTTCACAGTGGCTGACAGACGCGGGGCTCCAGACGGGGAGCCTGCCTTGGCCCGCATGCAGGCCATGTATGGTAAAGCAGGCTATCCCCAGGTCTCAGGGAAGGCTCGTTCCTAACCCCCTGACTACTTTAGGTGTGCAAATAGCTCAGAGAAGGATCATTTTAAATGCCTTTAAAGTCCGATTTGTAAATAATCTAAGACGGAAGACAGAGCAAGTTAAATATTTATCTGAAGACTATGTCTCTAAGGAGAGAACCAGGGAGTGCACCACCATCTCGCCTCCCCCTCTTGTGCTGGAGGGCATATTATTTTTATGGCTGTGTTTGACAGCTAGAACAAGCCTAGGTAGATTTAGTGGTTGTTTGTAGTGGCATTTATGTGTTTGAGTGAGCTGGGCAAACAGGAATGAGGAGGTGCTGCTGGAGAAAGGCTGGGAAAGAACCATGCACGGGCCTCCTCCTCCTCCTTCTTCTTAAGAATAGAGACAGAAAATCCTCCCCTGAGCACAGCTGGCACCCATGGAAAGCAGAAAATCAGGGCGCTGGCTCTATGACTTCTGATCTGTAGGGTGCAGAGGCTTGCTTGGGGCCCGGGTTTGTCTGGGCACAGCTTTTTCCATGAGCAAACCAGCAGTCCAGCTGGTTCTGGGATGGCAGCAGCCACGTGTTTACCAGCTGGCTCTTTAGACCGTTCTAGATCCTACTACCTTCATCTATATAAATACACCCTCAGTTTGGCTTTTTGTGGCTTCTGTCACCCACCCTGGTCAATCAAAGCCTCGAAGTATCACATGGCAAATTCCAAAAATAAATAATGCAGTAGTCTTAAATAGCTTTCCCTGTAGTATATTTTCCTAACTCTCCTATCTCATTATTAACTTTGTCGCTAAGTTATCTTTTGTTTATTTGCTTGATTGTTCATGGCTAGGTATGTGCACTACACTTGACCTTGCTAATTCCTTTTTCTAATTAATTAGTTTTACATCTTGGCTGCAGTTTCCACTCCTCTCCTCCCACCCTGCTCTGTTCCCAATCCCAAATCCATTCCTCCTCTGTTTCTGTTCAGGAAAGGGCAGGTCTTCCATGGAGATCAACAAAGTATGGCATATCAAGATGCAGTAAGACTAAGTACCACTTTATGTATTAAGACTGGACAAGAGGATCCAGGATGAGGAGTAGGCTCCCAAAAGCCAGTAAAAGAGTCAGAGACAGCCCCTGCTCCCACTGTTAGGGGTCCCACAAGAAGACCAAACTACACAACTGTAACGTTGTGCAGAGGGTCTAAGTCAGGTTCCTGCAGGCTCTGTGGTTGTCAGTTCGGTCTCTGTGAGCCCCTCTGAGCCCGTTAGTTGATTCTGTGGGTTCTCTTGGGATGACCTTGACTCCTCTGGAACCTTCAATCTTTTCTCCCTCTCTTTTGCAGGATTCCTTGAGCTGTGGCTAACGTCTGGCTCTGGCTCTGCATCTGTTTCCCCCAGGAGCTGGATGAAGCCTCCTGATGACAGCTGGGCTAGGCGCCCGTCTGTATGAGTTGGCAGACCATTGTCAGGCATCATTACATTGACATTTCCCCCTCCATTCATAGCTGGTTTTGTTTGTTTGCTTACTTGTTGATCGGGGCACGCATTACACCTGACCTTGTCGCTAATTTCTTACTGTGCCCAATTGATAAATTAAAACTGATTACAGGGCTAAACGGGGGAAAATAGCCTGCAGGACTTGGGACTGTTTGATTGGAAGTATCTACAGGGCGTGTAAGGCAGGGGAGAGAGGACTGCTATCCACAGAGAGAGATCTGAAGAATGCTGGTACCTTGTTCATTTTTAATGAACAGATCAATTTGAGGGAAAACAATTCTTGGTCAGTCAATACTGTTTTTTTCCCACCTATTGTACTTTCCTTTACTGGAATATTTTATCAGAAGGTAAGCTGAATTGGGCGCCTGCATCCTTGGACCCCTATCCCAATTCTCCAATAGACCATCATTAAAGTCTTGGGGAAGGCCCTCATGTCTGGGTTTCATCTTTGAAATGAAGAGCAGAAAACCAGACTTCCACCTACAGAGCCTCCAATTCTGGAGCCCTAGGCAGAGGCTGGGAAACCTATACTTTTGATAAAGGTCTCAGTTGATGCTTAAGACTTGGAACATAGAGAAACATGGTGTTATACCATCCTTACAGTATCCTTGGGGTGTGACATTTTTATGTGGATATATGGATATTTTTCAAGGACACCCTCAGTCCCGAGTTCCACGGCTCACTATGGGGAAGCTTTTTTTTTTTTTTTTTTTTAGTGTCTGTTGATAATGTTTATATTTTTATTTATATGCATACACATACAAAGATTCTTCTATTTCATTTCAATTAAGGCAAAAGAGAGAAAAATATAATGCATAGTAATTTTTATAAAACTTCTACTTCCTTTATTAATCTGTGGTGAGAATGAAAGATCATGTATGTAATGAGTTGGTACATTGTCTTGCACAGAAAATACTTAAAGGATTCAGCTCTTTCTGTCATCCTTGTCAGAATTATTTTCCTGATATAAAACACATCTATAATAATTATAACCTGAAAATGTGCACACATATACTAAAAAGCTCAATGCACTGCCCACACAATATAGAATCTCAAGAAATTATCTGCCAACAAATTTTCCAAGACAAGCTAGTAACAAAAAATATCCTTCAAAAAATATATAAGTAGGATTTCTCCATTTTAACATATTAAATTCCAGTGGGTTTCTACTAGAAATAGTTACTCAAAATTTTTTTTTTATGGGGAAGCTTTAATAAGACTTTAATATTGCTAGATTGTTCAAGCAAGGAAAAGAACAACAGGTCGGTAATAGCCGTGGACTCTCAATAGCTCTGGGATGCTTTCCTTGGATGGGGAAACTGATATCAAAGGGGAAGTTTCCCTCTGGGGCAAACAGAATAGTGGAGAAGTTAAGGGTGATGTGCAATAGTGGGGTGAGGGTGCGGGAACCCTCCGCTCCCCAGTTTTACTATTGGTGCTGTAACAGAGAGGGTGAGAACAGGCAGACACTTGGTGTGCACCCACCTTAGCGCATTCTCGCCAATCTGGGAGTCCACAACACCTGCTCTTTGTCTATCCCTTCTCCCACATCTTATCACACTCACAGCAAGACGTGTGCCTGCTCACTTATTTATCACGAGGTAAAGGCTAGAGAGGCTCTTTCAGGCTCTACACAGCCTCCTCTCCTCTGGTGCTTTGGATCTCCGGAGTTCCTGCAGGACAGCTCAAGTTTTGGGCTCTGGTGACCCCTCCCCTACTTATTGCCCTGTGGCCTTAGAGCTAGGCCCTTCCTGTTCTCCTAATTCTGTGCCACTCCAGCACCTCCTGGTCTGCCTCTCCGTCCTCCCATCATTTTTGGATCAATTTCCCGAGTCAGATTCCCTTTGTATATGGTGTCTACGTGCATCTTTGCTTTCTTGCCTTGACCGCAAATCTCCAAACCATCCAGGATTCCAGACTTTGTCGCCGTACTCAACTCAAAGCTCCATCTACAGTAGCAGCATAGAAGAAGTGCCTGCTCAAACCCGGCTTCAAACACTTCCTATGAGACAGACCGCTTCCATTTCCTCCCTCTGTGGGCTAAGACGGGGCAGTTCTGGGCTATTGAATTTCCTGTGCTCAGCTCCCCAGTGTCATTGACAACTTGCCTCTCTGTCTGTCCCTCCCACTCAGTGTCCCCCAGCGACAGTTCTCTTGATAGTTCCATGGGCTTCCAGGTGTCCTGCCAACTCTGTCTCGGTCCGCCATTTGTTCTCTGCTGTAGAGATTTCTGGTCCCTGGTTTTCGGGCTCTTCCCATCTCTGATACACTCATATTCTCAGACACAGTTTGCTACCGACAAAAAGTGCCCAGCTTCCATGGACCTCCTGCATGCCTAGCTCTGGGCAGGTAGGGCTACTTCCACTGCACAGGCATACTTTGTATTTTCTACATTCACACTGTCCCCTCTAGCAAGGTTCTTTCTACCTAGCTTCAAGCCTTGGTTTGGTGCCAGCTCCCACCTAAAGCCTCCCCTAATCCTCCTATGTGGAACTAATCTCTCCTTCACTGGTGTGTCCTGCACCTCTTTGTTCAGATCCTTTGCTTCTTACCACATTCTGCCTCCGAGGGCAGTGATGTTGCTTGTCGTCTACCGATGCCGAGTTCTTTAGACCCGAAGCTTGTACGTGTCGAAAGCTTCTACATATTTACCACGTCTACAGAAAGCTGGTCAGCAGTGGGAACTGGCTGGATGCCCTGTTTTGATCTCCGTTGGTGTACACCACATTTGTGATTTGATGCAATGCTTTCATTTCGCACCCTACATATTTAAATAGATCCAGCTATTTGTCTTGTCAATCACTTTGCCATTTTCTTTGGGAACTGTGTATTTCCTTTGTAGAGTCTCTCAGGTATCAGACATGGATGTAGATACAGTCTTGGAGGTTGATTTTCCCATAGGGTCAGTTGGGTAGAACAAGCACATTGTTAAGGTACTTAAATACATAATTTTATTTAATAGTCAGAAGGAGCTCAATGGCATGGATATCAGGAATTTTAGCAGTTGGAAAGGAGCTGGGCCAGGATCTGAACCTAGGTCTGCAAGACTCCAAACCCAACAAGGTAAGAAGCATGGGTTCTTGACCACCAGCTGATGAAAAAAGATGTGCTCTGTATTGAAGAATATGAAACCTGTGTCTTCTCTTTCTAAAAGTCCCAAGATGTCCTTCCTGCTCTTTGGAGACCCTAGTAAGGCTCCTCTCTTGGATCATTTACCTGGCCAGATCTCTGCAGCGAGCCTCACTCTCTCCCCCAGGCTCACAGGACATCCTAATTCTGATTAACTCAACAACTGAAAAATCCTTTGTCCAAACAAGGGATGCAGAGGACATTCACCTGGGCCTGCCTGGAGATAGACCACAGCATCCATGTCACTGATACAGCTTGCCTGGCCCAACCTCCACCTCCGGTCCCAGGAGGCAGGAGCAGTTGGCAGCTCTTTCCCAGGTCCCTCTGGGGCATGAAGGAAAGTGTAGCTTTCTGATCAGCTGCTTTCCAGGGCCTTTAGAGACTTTTGCTTCTCTTTTTTAGAGTTTTATCTTTTCAGGGAAACCCTTCACTCTCTTCAAGAGCCAAAGCCGTGGAGGTACAGGGCCTTGGGGGTGCCCGAGGCTCATTAACAGGGCTGCACTTGCTAAATCTGCAAACGGAACAGATGCAGAGCTTTCCCTTCATTTTAAAACAACTCTGGCTGTTGTATAAGGCGCAAGCGTCTGATTCTGTCCTGTGCCCTCTGCCCCCACTTTCTCCCTTTCCTGCTGCCTTCACCTTGTTTTCCCTCTCCTTCTCGCCACTTTTTCTCTCTTTAAAGGCAAAAACAGCTTCTCAGTGTATGCCTGTCAAACATTTTGGCCTTAGGCTGAAAGTGTTCTGGGTTCTCAGAAGCCCAGCTCCTCCCCCACTGTTCACCCTGCCCACCCCCCTCCAGGCCCACTGATTCCAACACACCTCATCACCTCACCCCCACACCCTCACAGTCTGAAGTGGACCAGGTTGGGCTGGGCACGGGAGCCCTAATTACCACTAGAAAATTAAAGAAGGGCAGTAATTGCTTTGAAACACTTGACAAAAGCGGTTCTCACCTGGCAGGTCTGTGAGTTTGTGGTGAGGCCTGATTAGAAGGCCCTCTGGCACTGCCCTCTTTGTGTTTGATTTGTAAACCAGAAAGCACACGCCCCCATATGCATAATTGGATCCTCACGGTCTCCGCCTCAATGTGGCCAGGCAGTAGAAGTTTATTTATCCAGTGCCCATTTAAAGAAAAGCTGAGGGAACACGAAAACTCCCACTTTGCCGTAGGATTAGATACTATGGAGTATTCCTCCCCCGGACTCTTTCAAAGAATTTTTTTTTTTTTTTTAAGTTTCTAAATCTGCTTGGGAAGAAAAAGTAAATTGCCAGAAGTGAGATTAGTGGGGAATATTGTTCTTAGGACAATGGTGTCTTTATGGCTTGGCTGGTGTGAGCTCCCGGCTTCAAAAAAAATGCAAGGGTTGGAGGTGTGGGGGTTCTTAATTGCCTACATCTGATCAACTGTCGGCAAGAAGAAGAAAGAAAGAAATCTCATTCAGCTCTGCGCTGGCCTGGATCAAGTCCACTTGCTAATCAGTGTTTAACGAGGATGCCACTGGTCCTGTTGTACTTGCTGATGCCGCCGCTAAGGTCCCTGGCCTCCTGTTTGTGCAGGGAGCCCTCAAGTCCCGCCGCCCCATGAAGCAGGATGCAGGCAGTCCTGGAAAAGTCCCGGCCTGGAGAAGTTAATTAAGTTTAGGCCCTGGGCATTCCAAGTCACCGGAACCGAGGGTGGGAAGCCTCACCCACTGGCACAAAGGACAGCCACATAGAGTCTGAATGGCCTTCCCGGTGGTGGTAGCTGGGTTTCTGTGTGTCTCGCTGCCAGCTCTTAACCCTGGGAATTGTGCCCCCTCCCCTCCACGGCACAGAATGAAAAGGCCTACAGGACTGGAAGCTGGGCACGGCTCAGAAAGGGGGCAGGGGAGGGATGCAGGTTAAGAAGTTTCTGGAAACACATGATGGATGTCTGATGTATCCGGACGCGGAGGCTCAGATGTGTACCCCATGCTGGCAGGGAATTGGGAGGCGCTAACGAAAGGCCGATTTGGTTTTTCGAGTTTCATACTGACTGGTTTAAAAAGATAGCTCACCCATGCAAACAGTGGTTTATTAACTAAGCTAACTACTCTTTAAAAAAATGTCTTCCGAATCTCCACGGAGGGGACTGAAGTGGCAGTGGCCCTCACAGAGATGCTAGGACGTGCAGGCCTGCTTCGGGGTTCCGAGAGCCCAGGGATAAGCAGAACACCCCCTCTCTGCCATTTATGTGTTCATGGTCAGCAAAGGCATGAGACGACAAAGCATGAGGACAAAGGCCAGCAGGCTGGGGCTTGAGTCCTGTGAAGCCCATGTCCCTTCTGGGGGGGGGGTGAGGGCCACAGACGTCCAGTCCCTTGGATATACATAGATTTCCTGGTTGATTACATCTGCTCTCTGAACGGCCCCAATATTAGATACATTAAAAAAAACCCAGAGTCCCTCTCTTTCTTCCTCTGAGAGCTGCTCGTTGGATCCCTTCCAGTTCTGCCGCGTGTTCTGCACATCCGGGCGCTCAACTAGCATGCGCACATAATTTAAAATAAAAATAAAAGAATCGAAGTGTGCTCTGAGAGACCTAAAGATCCCGAGAAGTCGTTAGAAATGTCACCGGGTGCTTGTTCAGCTTCTCTCAGGGGTCAAGTCCTCCGTTGTTCCAATTTTATCATTTAGGTAACGTTAAGTAAGTGCCGTCATATGGGCTGGGACCTATTTGGGTTAAGGAACCATGCCTGGTTGGAACCTTTTGCCTTCTGTGTGTGAACCCTCAGTCAGATTTATTTTTTGGAAATATGTTCTCCTGCCCCCTAGTTCATCTTTTCATTCGGTTATCAGGGTTTTCCACACGGTGAAAGTCTGAAACTTCTTGATGAAGCTCGGTTATTAAATTTTCCTTTCATACAGTAGACTCTTGACATTTAAGATTTCCCCAAAGCTTTTAATGCTACAATTTTATATTTGATTCTGTTATACACTTTGAAGTAAGCTGTCTGGTAGATTGGCACTTCCATGAGTTACACCAGCACAATGAGCTGACAAGACTCTCCTTCGCTTCTGTGGGTTTTGCAATGCTGCCAAAGGTTGCATCAGTCCGCCTCTGTTCAGTTTCTTGATTCTGTTCACTGATACGTGTCTGTCTCTCCACCAAGCCCACAGAGTCTTGAGGAAGCTTTGAACTCTGGCAGGCTGCTTCTTCCCCCTTCTTTATCTGTTTTTGGAACTGCTTAGCATCTTCAGCTCCCCCGCATTCCCAAGAGAGTTTTAACAGTGATCTTCCTGGGATGAGAATCATCTCCTTGGTCACGTGCTCCAGTCCGTGCCCTTGTGAGGCACCTGTGCCTCTGATTTCTTTAAGTTTCGTGTTTCCAGTTCTACACGTGGTTCATCTGGTCTATTTTCCTTTTGTTCTGCTAAGAAACAAAACAAAACAAACCCCACAACTGTTGTGCACACCGCTGCCCTCTCTCTTAACTTCGGTCACTACATGTGCGTTGTTAATAAAATAATGGATGGTGTACACTGTGGCCTGGCTGACGTGTATGTGTGTGTGCGTGCGCGTGTACACAAGTTAGTGTGAAGTCCTTGCACGCGCAACTGGAAGCTAGAGCAGTATGTCAAGTGTCTTCCTCCACCACGTTCTGCCTCAGACCTTCAGTGAGCTGGCAGCTTGCCGTTTCTTCTAGGCTGGCTGGCCAGAGAGCTCCCGGGCTCTGCCCTCCAGTGCTGGGATTTTGCAAGCATGAGGACTCAAGCTCAAATCCCCAGGACCCACATGGATAGAAAATTACGTACACTCACTAGATTCGCACTCTCAAGTGATGGGGTGGTGTGCTACCTAACCATGCTGGCGTGATTCTGGCTTAGCTTTTCCTTTTTGGGTAGGCAAATTACCCTGGCCAGCCAGAGTCTGGCCTGTTGGGCTTCAGGGGCCTGATGCTGGTGTGTACCTTCCTCTGGGGTTTTCCAGATCCCAGTTTCCTGAAGGCTGGAGGTAAGCTGGAGACAGTCTTCTCTGTGGGTTTTTTTTTTTTTACCACACCCTACCTTTCTCTGGATCTAGAAAACTCACTGCAGTAGTCACCACCTCTCCTGAGGAATCTCATCCTTCCCTGCCAGGTACATGGAAGTTTGGACCTCACGCGTGGGCTGCCTGGGGCTGGGTGGGGCCTTCTGTGGAGCTCTGGTTATAACTTGTGAATGTGATGTGGGTTCCGGAAACAGGTAATTCCCTTCAGGGTGAAGTGGGGAGGTGGGGAGGAGAGGGCTTCTGGGTGAGGATGTTAGAAGGGCAGGATGAGTTCTGCGCCTTTGCTGGTAGCCACTCTTACTTTGATGGCCGTTCCTCCCATGACATGGCATAGGCTGTTTTACTAATTGGGCTCTTTCAGTTCAGGCAGAAGCGCAGTTCAGACCAGCAGGAAATAGCTAACACGGTCACACTCTGTGGGTGTGGTGGGCTTTACTAAGCTGGGGCTGTGATTAAAGCTGTGCACTGGCCTTCTGAGACCTCGCTCAGGAAGGAGACCTGCTCTTGGTAGGACCCAGCACAGCAGGGGTGGGGGGGAGGGAGGGGATCTTCAGCCAGCTGCAAGTGGTACAGATTGCAACTGAAGTTCCAGGAACTGCCTCAGTGTTAGGCACCGCACAGCGTACAAGCACACCTCCAGTCTCCCGAGAAAGTGTCACCACCACGCAGCGTTAGTGTGGTGGTGAGGTATTAATTCTGGCCCCTACACCAGTCTGCAGAACCTGTGGAGCCAACTTCATGTCTTAGAAACTAGAGGTTAAACATCCCTAACTCGAAGACTCCAAACTTGGAATTTTTTGGAGCATTCATACAATGTTACAAGTAGAAACCTGATGTCCCGTGACAGTAAACATGTAAGTACACTAAAAATACCATGTTAAATCACATGCAAGCTATGTATAAGGTGGGTCTGAAACACACACATTCTATGCTTAGACTTGATCACATCTGTAACTAACATTAGGACATTGACACACAGACATAGATAATCATATGTTCACACACACACACACACACACACACACACACACACACACACACACACCTCAGTGTGTATATGCCAGTGTTTCCAGGTCTGGAAAAGCTGTAAATCCAACGCACTTCATTTCAGATGAGGGCTACTGAACTGTCTCAGAGAGAGAATAAAAACATGCAGGTGAGTATTGACGGACACTCCTTGAACGTTTCAGTGTGGGTGGAGCGGCTCTGTCTATCAGAAAGCACAGAGTGCCAGAGAGGAGAGAGGCTTGCCGGTGTGGTCCACAAGCCACAACCAGCAGGTTTCTTGACTGAAAGCTCAGAAGGGAGGGAAATGATTGATTGCTATCTACAGACAGAAGACTGTTCTGCAGGAACACGGCTGTAAAGTCAAGTACAGAAGCACATTTCAGCAGCATCAAAAGTGGTGTGTGCGTGTGTGCATGTGAGCATGTATATGTGTATGTGCATGTGCATGTGTGTGCATGCGAGCGTGTATGTGTGCGTGTGTGTGTGCATGCGAGCCTGTGTGTGTGTGTGTGTGTGCATGAGTGCATATGTGCGTTGGCCTTGACTCCAGACCAGAAGTCAGGTTAAAACAGCATAGCAGGCTGCCTTGCTTGTGCTGGTCTATACAGAACACCTGTGTATGTATATTCTTTTTCAAAGACGCTGCTGTCACCAGTCACCCACTACACAGCAACACGAGTGCATTATGTGTGAAATATTTAAAAGGCTTCTAGTGAAGGAACCCAGACCCAGAAAGACAAATATCACATGTACTCTCTCATAAGTGACATTTAGACATACAGCAAAGAAAAACCAGTTCAGAACCCCAGAGAACCTAGACAACAAAGAGGACCCTAAACGTACATGGATCTAATCTACATGGGAAATAGAAAAAGACAAGATCTTCTGAGTAAATTGGGAGCGTGGGGATCATGGGAGAGGGCTGAAGGGGAGTGGGGAGGAAGAGAGGGGAGCAGAGAAAAATATATAGCTTAATAAAAACAATTTTAAAAGAGATTTCTAAAGTGAATATTTTTTCCATAACTCTACTCCGGGCTTGCCTGAATGTACTGCATAGCCTAAGATGGCCTGAAACATAGCAATCCTCCTGCCTCAGTTTCTCCAATTACAGGAGTGGGTCACCACACCCAGGTTAAAGCAAGTGTTGACAGTAATTTACCACAAAACACTATCACTGTGCATCTTTAGATGGAAGGAACAGTCTTTAAGTCCCAACCCTATGCCTGGCTGCTATTCATTTAGTCTTGGGTTGTAGCCCCAGCTGACTTTAGGTGGTAGTTTGGGGCTGACCCTTTAACATCAACTACCCAAGCCATGCATGTGTAGTTGAGAGGCAAGTAATTAAGAAACATAATAGTATTATAATTTGGAAGTACTTCTCAGATAGTAGAGTGACATGTTTGTATGCTTTTTCAACCTGTAAAGAAGCAAAGAGTCCCAGGAGCTGATCTTTTCTGTTGCACCACTTAGGAGGCAAGAGGAAGAGAGGAGGAAGGCTGCAGCTGATTGGATATTATTCAGTATCTTGTGTGTATGATAAAATTATAGGTGCTAGAGGAATGTGCAGAAGTGGAGATGAGCTTCAGGCGCACTTGCCTGCTTGAGTAGTGTGGTACCCTAGAGATAAAGGGGGTGTTAACTAGACGGGGTGTGGGAAAGAGCACACGTGTGTGTTCCACTAAGATTGGAGGGCTTTGGAAAGTTGTGGGTTATGGCAGGACAGGCAAGATGACAGAGAATCGAGAAAATTATTGTTATATGCTTTGAAATGACTTCAGTCACCTGTGCGGTTTCTTGCATGAGTGACAGCGTGTGGCTATGACAGGGACGTGGTGAACCCTCTATTACACTTGATTCGACTCCATGTGTCAACCACTGACCCGAGGGTTCCAATGCACTGATGTGTCTCACATAGCGCAACGTCCTTCAGACTGATCCAGAGACTTTAGAATGTGATTTCTGGGACGGGGTAGCCACCTTGGGACCATGAGGAAAACTAGTCTCAGCAGAGACAATATAAAGAGGTTGAAAGAAAATATAACCTAGGCCTGGTGGTCCAGACTTCCACACGAAGTCTTGATATATGTTCTCCCTTTATTAAAGCTACTCAATTCAGTATTTCTACTCTTTCCAGCAGGAAATTAAACATGTTTCCAATGTGTCTAGCAACAGTAGAAGATTCACCCGTACATATATTGAGTGTAAATTCAGCAGACTATGAAACTGTGAGAGCCCAGTCATGACTTTCAGGATTTGATTGTCACTGTCGTACACCCCAAACATCCAGAAGTTCCTAAATTTAACTGTTTGCTTTCAACCCCTGTGGATTCACTTGAAGCAAGGACAGAAACACAATCCACTAACCACAACCTAAATGTATGCTTGGTTCAACTTTACCCCGTGAGTGGTATCATTCAACCCCCCACCCCACTACACACACACACACACACACACACACACACACACACACACACACACACACCAGGATTGTGTGAGGAAGAAAATGGGTGAAGAAGACCAGGCTTACACCCAGTAGTGGTTAAGGACTCAGGTGAGCACGCACCTTCAGCAGCTTCATCGTGAATCTGTGTCTGACTCCTGGGTGGTATCCACCACAGGTTGCTATGGCCGTGAAAGAAAATTAGGAATCCCTTTTCCATAAAGTTTGTTTTTGAGCATTTCATATGAAGAACACGTTTATAGTCTTCCCCTTTCTTTCTCAGATTCATGGCCTTTTCCCTTCATTATTACTGTTGCATATACACACATAAATATATGAATACAACCCACTGAGTCCACTGAGTGTTGTTTGTATGTGTAGTATTTAGGGCCAAGCACTTAGTATTGGATAGTCTTAGGGGATTCATCTCTTAGGTGACTACTTAAGGGGGTCCTCTCTGGGGAAGACTCAGTTTCTCTCTCTCACAGTAACTGCCTATAGCTCTTCACCTAGGGTTGGGGTCTTGTGACATGTAGACCCGTCTGCTGGTGTCACCATGCTCAGGTCTTGTTTAGGCAGCCGTATTGTTGAGATTTCAGGAGAGCATCTCTTGAATCATATACAGAAGACACAATTGTGCAGCAGATGTTTGATCCCCTGGAACTTACAAGAAAGACAGAATTCTTTAGCGGGGGCGAAATAGGGGAGAATCTGGGATCAGAGGTGGCAGGGACTGATTTGTATGGTGTTCAAATGTCCCTGAAACGTGGGAGTGTCCGTGGGCTTACCGTGGAGGTGGGATGCAAACACTTTGGGGGCCGCACTGCAAGTGGTGAGCGTTGGGTGGATGTAGCAGGGAAGAGAAGGACTCAGATTAATGGCAGGTCTCCTCTTCTCAAAGCTGGATCCACAGGAAGTGCGGCTATTACCAACAGAGATGAAGAGATTGTCGTATCCAATAACAAGGCAGAGTGTGGCTTAATTAGGCGCATCAAGGGAGTCCGGCACTGAAGCTGGCTGTGTCCTCAGCAGATGTGGGGGGCAGTTTGGCACAGGGGAGTCACCTGAGTTTAGGGTTAGTCACCAGAGCCTGGCATGGCTGAAGGGAAGCTCAGGTTTTCTGACTCTGAAGTCTTCTGTTTACCCTCCCTGGCTGCCCGCCCCAGTCCATCCTTCACCTCCCAGGAACATTCCTAACTGGAAGATTATACTCCCTCTTGCCTCCTTGCCTCGGGAGAGGCTTCCTGGGAGGTGTCTCCCTGAGTCTTGGTGGGTGGCTTTTGTTATTGATGATCTTTATCAGTTGTAGGAATCTGTGTGGCTAAGACGATCTATAACTCAGGGGGTGGGGTGGGGAGACCTATAGTACAAAATCATCTTTCTCAACTCAGCTCACTCTGCTCCCTCAGCCACCCACAGACACCTCGGTTCTGAGCACGCACTCACACCCTTGTGCCTTCGAGCAATGCTAGCTTTTCTGCTGTAAGACTCTCAACGCCCAACTTTCTTATTCTTTCTTCAAAACCCTTTTATCACATTTTCACTACACAAAAGTACATGCACTTCTGTCCCCGAAGCAGCTCAGGGCTTCTGCAGTTTGGGCTATGGCTGGTTGTTGATGTTGGTGGTGCCACGGCGTGGCAAGCATGGGCTGGACTCTGAGGCACAGCAGACAGCAAAGTGGACACAGCGGATGTGGAAATCGCATTGGAGCCTACAGGGGCAGGAATGCTCAGCTGGTACTCAGCCCCAGTCACCAAGTCTGTTGCGTTTGCATCTCAAATGTGTCACTAATTGTGGTGGACAGTGTCCTCAGTGGCCACCCTTCTCCCCTTCTCTCCATATGTGTAATTTCTGGTCCACACATTCAGTCTGTTTCTGAGAGTTGCTTGAAGCAAGAGATTGCATTGAAAGAACACCATGTGACCACAGACCTGAGGTCTTCAGAGGGCTGGTGGCTGCTGCTCCCTCCATATGGAAAGTTCAGTTATGCAGAGACCATCTTGCTATGAAGTACATATCGAGACGGAGTGATGTTCATCCAGGTTCCAGCTGTTCCCATCCCAGCTAACACAGACATTCCACCGGAGAAGCCTCCCTCCCCTTTAGACACTGCCAGGGAACCAAAACATGGCGTTGATGAAGAGAGTTCAAGCTGTAAACTTGTGAGAACGGACAATCCGCTGTTTTATTCGTGTCTGAAAGGAGCATCATATAACACAGGGCCTCTTTCCAGGCTGATGTGGAAAGTCCTTCTGTATATGTGTTGCTCTTATTGGTTAATGAATAAAGCTGCTTTGGCAGGGCAAATGTAGCCAGGCTTAAAGAGATATAGAGAGAGGGTAGGCAGAGTCAGAGAGATGTCATGTAGCTGCCAAAAGAGAAAGACACATCAGAGCATTACTGGTAAGCCACAACCTTGTGGCAATACACAGATTAATAGAAATGGGTTAATTTAAGATGTAAGAGTTAGTTAATAAGAAGCCTGAGCTCATAGGGCAAACAGTGTTGTAATTAATTGAATTTCTGGGTGATTATTTGGGTCTGGGTGGCTGGGAAACAAAAAACACAGCCTCTGCTTACACAGGTGCTCTCTGGGTATCCCTTCCCCTGTGTTCTGGGTCCCTAAATTCTTAGGGACAATGTTCTTAGGACCCTCCTCCCCACCTATATGGCAGCATTTTAAACTCCCAGCTCTCAGGAAACCTCCAGCATCTTGACATAGTATCCACTCTGATGATTTTGTGTTTTGATTGGTTGGTGTCTGCATGGTGTCAGTCAAGGCTTTGAGTAAAGTTGGCGCAGGGTGCCTGATCTCTTCAGAGAGGCTAAGAGAGAAGTCTTCAAGAAATGATGCTGGAGCTAAGGTCTGAAGCGTGTGGCGGTGTTAATTTGGTAGCCAGTGAGGAGAAGGCTTGAATTGCAGATACAGCAGCTAGTGAGAGAAGGAGGTGTGAGCTTAGAAGAATTCTTAAGTACTCTGCCACAGAGGCTCAAATTTAAGCCCTGAGTTTGCTCTGTAGCCAGCTCTCTTCTACTTGGCGGGATCCATCCAAAGTGGAGAGGGGGGAGAATTTCATGTCACAAAGTTTTCTAACAGGGAACATAGTACTCAGACCTGACCCTCCCCAATTAAATTAGATTTATACATACTAAAAAGGAATAAAATTGGGATATGTCCATGTTGCATATTTGTTTTGTGGGCTATAATTAAGATACTAGCGTGGTGGAGACCATTCTCTGGGTGTGAGTGCTTGCTGTGCAAACCTGAGGACCTGGGTTCAAATCTCTAGCACCCACATAAAAAGGCCAGTGTGGCAGAGCACCCTGAAGTCCCGGTACTGTGCAGGGGTGGAAACAGGAAGATCAGTGGGGCTTGCTCACTGCCAGCCTAGGTCCAAGGTTGATGAGAGACCCCGTTTCAGGGAAGAAGGGGGAGAGGGATAGAGGAGGGTGCAGGATATCTTCCACACCATGAGTGTGTGCACATTTGTTTGCCTGTACGACACACACACTCACATATACACACATGCAGACACGCATGCACACACAGTTTTAAATTAATTTTATTTAATGTGTGTGTGTGTGTGTGTGAAGTGTACTCCATGTATGTCTGATGCTGGTGGAGGGTAGAAGAAACACTGTATCCCCTAGAACAACAGTTGCAGACAGTTGTGAGCTACAGTGTAGAGATTCTGGGAACTGAACCTGAGTCCCCTGCAGGAGCAGACAACGTTCTTAACTGCTGAGCCATCTCTCCAGCCCCACAAATTTTTAATAAAAGAAATAATTAGGATATTTAAATCTTACCATTTCCATCTCAGTGAGTGGTATTTAGTAAGTCATGGCTGCCTTTGAAGAGCCTTTTAAGCATCATTAAAATGATTAATAGCAACATCTAACAAGAGCCTTTAATTTGGTATTACAAGAATTTAACTATAATTATATATTAATTGTATGCTAATAGCAAAGTGTGAGTGGATGTCAACTTTCTCACACAAGGGTTAATAGTGCGCTACTTCCAGCTGGAGCAGCTTGTCTGTAAACAAATAATGTTTACTTTCTAACTTAGTTAGGGTCTCTATCGCTGTGAAGAGACACCACGACCACAGCAACTCTTCTAAGGAAAACACTTAATTGAGGGAGACGTTACAGTTGAGAGGCTGAGTCTATTATCATCACGGCAGGGAGCATGGTGGCATGCAGGTAGATGTGTTGTTGGCTATGTCTTGGCTTGTAGACAACAGGAAGTCAGCTAACTCACTGGGCTTGAGTCTAGGAAACCCCAAGGCCCACCCCCACATTGACATACTTCCTCCAAGAAGGCCATACCCACTCCAACAAAGCCACACCTCCTGATAGTGCCACTTCCTATGAGATTATGGGGGCCAATGACATTCAAACCACCACACTTTCCTTTGGGTAATGCTCGTGCCTTTTCACATATACTTGGGACAGGGAAGGGTTTTGTCTTTGTGGGGCAAAGGGTTGAGTCTATGTTCTAACATCAGTAGCTGGTATTGCTGCCTTGTTTCTAAACCTGCATTCTAGATACTGAAGTGAGGCTCTTTGTTCAGATTTTGAGCACACACTCAGGGAATAAGGTGACAGGTGCCACAAACATCTGTGGGACACCTACTGGTTGCTGTCTGTCAGTGCCATCTCCAGTGTGGGAGACTTAGGGTACAGGTGCACTGGGCAGCTGCCACTTTTCGGAGCGGGCAACTGCTTCCAACTTCAGGAAAGGAAGTCGGTGGAAGGACACTTAACATGTGCATGATAGCCCATTGCTGATCCGCCGCAGCTCATCTGGGATGTGCAGCCCGGCTTCCTCTGACTCTGCGTCCTGGTAACGGCGCCATAGAAAACGGGGGAAGTAGAAGCGTGAATTGAAGAGTAGTCACTGAGCCAAGGAGCATCCCAGGCTCTCAACTACCAGTGCTTACGGTGCTGGCCTGACTGAGGGACAAGTTCCTGTGGGGGAGTCCTAGGGTCCCTTGTGGTCAGCTGGAGGTAGATGCTCTCGGCTCCCTTAAAGAGGTAGGGTTGTTGGACTGTCTTCGGGAATGTATGCAAATCATGGAAACAGGGTTGAAGAAAATGAAATCAGATAAATTTATATAAATAGGCTCACCTTGAGCTGGGGCAATGAGGGTACCATGAATAAATTTTAGGACATGTTTGCCAAGCAAGTGTGTGTATAGTACATATATGTAAGTGTGTATATGTGCACATATGTGTATATGTCTTCATGTGCACTTGTGTGAATATGCAGAGCCTCATTCCAGCCTGCTACACATCACCGTCAGCACTCATCATGGCTAGCTTTAGCTGTGAGCTTGACAGCTGAGGAACTGTCTCCATCAGATGGGCCTGTGGGTGTGTGTAGGAAGACCCAGCTCCTTGAGGGCAGAGCCATCCCTAGGCAGGTGGCCTGGGCTGTCTAAGAAAGGTGCTGAGCATACACTGGACAGCAAACCCTTCCTCTGTGCTCTCTGTTTCCGTTCATGCCATAAGTTCCTGCCCTGGAATTTAATGAGGACGGACCGTGACCTGGAAGTTGAAATAAACCCTTTCCTCCCCAAGTTGTTTTTGATCACGGATTGAGCACACAGCAGAAAGCAGAGCAGGAGAGTTTCCAGCTTTATTCTTTAACCATTCTTGGCTCTAACGTTTGTGCACTGATGTGTTTAATGCGCGTGTGTATATGTGTGTGTATGTGTGTGCGTGCACACACACACCTGTGCTAAAGCGTGTGTGAAGTCAGAGGTAACTCTTGGGCATACCCTCTCTTTCTCTCCTGCCACCTGTTGGGATCTGGGGTCAAACTCAGTCACCCAGTGTGTACTCCTGCACCTCCACCCTCCGAGCCGTTTCCTAAACCCGATACATGTTTGCCTGCTTGTGTTTAATCTAGGAAAAGTGGGAGGGGGAACTCCTTAGGGATTTGTTTATATTCTTAACTCAAATAAACCTTATAAATGAAAATATTTATAGTTTGAAATATTTTTGAAAAGGTATAAACTGGTTTATTTGATATAAATTCTTCTGTTGGCCACTCGGAATCCAGTTAAAGCACCTTTCCTCTAAGGGGACTATAGCCCGTAAAGGGCTTAAGCAACAACAGATTGCTGTTTCCTGTTTCCTTTTTGTGCATGTGTGTCCATGTACGTGAGAGAGTGTGTGTGAGAGAGTATGTGTATGTGAGTGTGTGTGAGTGTGTGAGAGTTTGTGCGTGAGTGTGTGTGAGTGTGTGTGAGTGTGTGAGAGTGTGTGTATGAGTGTGTGTGAGTGTGTGTGAGTGTGTATGAGTGTGTGTGAGTGTGTGAGAGTGTGTGAGTGTGTGTGAGTGTGTGAGTGTGTGTGAGAGTGTGTGAGAGTGTGTGTGTATGAGAGTGTGTGTGTATGAGTGTGTGTATGAGAGTGTGTGTATGAGTGTGTATGTGAGAGTGTGTGCGTGAGTGTGTGTGTGAGTGTGTGTGAGAGTGTGTGAGTGTGTGAGTGTGTGTGTGAGTGTGTGACGGTGTGTGTGTGAGTGTGTGAGAGTGTGTGTGAGTGTGTGTGAGAGTGTGTGTGAGAGAG
>NC_022018.1:60742734-60748788 GCF_000317375.1 Microtus ochrogaster
TAATGTGTGAGAGTGTGTGTGAGTGTGTGTGAGAGTGTGTGTATGAGTGTGTGTGAGTGTGTGTGTGAGTGTGTGAGAGTGTGTGTGAGTGTGTGTGAGAGTGTGTGTATGAGTGTGTGTGTATGAGTATATGTGTGTGAGTGTGTGTGTATGAGTATGTGTGTGTGAGTGTGTGTGTATGAGTGTGTGTGTATGAGAGTGTGTGTGTATGTCTGTTGTACATGTGGAACTGGTTCTCTTCTCAATGAAAAGCACAGGTGTAGCTCTCTCCTCCTCCATGAATATGAAACCCTAAACACACAGACAACGGGTGGCCCAAAACTCAGCTAATTTGGCAAAATATCTGCAAACTGGATTAGCTGGCTGACATTCAGTCGTTCATGTCCAAGGGCCTTCTGACTACACTCTTAACAGCTGCAAATGAACAAAGAACATGGTTATATTTAAATCAAAAGTTATTGTTTTTCTTTTTTCTGTATAGTGTCAAGGGAAGGATGGGGAAGAATAATTTAATCTTAAGGTCTTCTGATCAACAGTATTAAGCAGTTACGATATATTCAGAGGATAGATTATTACGTTGTAAGTCCAGAATATTTATGTTTATTGTGTCTCGTGGTCACCTAAGAAAATAGCATGCATAAATATTTTATACAACACTCAACACTTAAGTTTTTGTAGAGTCTGCTTAGGGCTGATGACTTTGCTTAAGAATTTTCCAGAAGAATTCATGGATGTAGACAACCTTCTAAGTCCTACCCCTGAATGGTGGTGGGAAGAGAATATAACTTTTCTCTCGTGGAAAACCTTCATCACAGATTATTATCACCAAAAGATGTTCAGGCGGTGGAGCCAAGCTGCAGTGACCTCCAGACGGCTCACAATTCCTGCTGGGTGGGAGATCTGTTATCAGCCAAGACAGTCCAGATTCAGACACGAATGCTGGGCCACCAGCTCTGGAGATGTGGAGCCTCTATATCTAAGATCAGAGACGGCTGTGGGCAGAAAGAAACCAACACTCACCCCTCTCTTCTTCCTTCTGGCATTCCCACGGAAGGGAAGAAGCCTGGAGCTGAGCTGACACAGACACAAAGGAGTCAAAGCCGGAGGCTTTATTGGGAAAGGAAACCCCAGAAAAATACTGACCCATCTTACAAGAGCCTTTAAAGCTGCAAAGATGACTGCAGTCCAAATCCTGCCTGTGGAGCCTGGCAAAGAGGGGGCCATCGTGATCCAGAGACCTTTAACCCACATGCAGCATTTGCCGAACTTGGCTCAGGCTTCCTGGCAGCTGGGTTCCCCTGGAGGAGACCACATTCACCCTGGGACACAGCGGGCAGGACCCACTCTTCGGGGTGTTGGGAATTCTTGGGTGGAATATGGCACCTCTGGGGCAAACCACAGGGAGGTGGGGAAGGGCTTAGAATGCTTTATTTGGCACCTCCACTCCCTCATGTATGCGCTCATTTATAAACTCTTTAAAGATGGACAAATTATGTCATTGGCAAAAGCTTTTACGGCCTTTGACATTTCTCTTTCCCAATGGGAATGACAGGGCTGCGGTGGGAGCCGTGGTGAAGGAGGTTACAAAGACGCCTGTGGGCGGTGGACGGGCCAGTGCTGCGCCGAAAAGCTCTCATACTCTCCGTAACTGAGGCAGGGGGTCAGGGGACCACACTGCAGCTTCACAGCAGTCGCCACGCTAGAAGACCATCGCTGTGAAGGATGCTTGGCCAGTGAGTCAGCATGAGGCTCACTGCACGGAGGTTTGTGTGTGTATATGCATAAAGCAGGCTCAGCGTGGAGACAGTGAGTGCCTCTTGCCGGCTTCTGACCTGCAGTAGAGTGAGTGAGGCTTTCTCTGGAGTTTTAACTTGGAAGTTGCCATCCTGGTGCCCATTTCTGGCTCTGGTACTGACTGGCTGAATGGGCACATCACTCAGTGAGCCTCAGCTGCTGTTGGGACTGTGGGAAGTGAGGAGGACAGTGAGGGAATGGCTTTGGGGACAGTGGCAGCCACTGAATAAGGACTTAAAATGTTAGTGGATATGCTCTAAGAACAGTAGCTGCAAAGGGGCATGAGAGCTTCCCTGACTACCCAGGGGAACAACACTTCTGTGAACAGCCAGGGGTGATGGATATTCACTGACTATCAGGGTTCAGCTGGGGAGATGGAGAGAAGAATGGTGATTGCTTTCATTTGCAAAATACTGATTGAGTTTACCTTATTCAAAATGCCTGAGGCAAGAAGGAAAGAAAGAAGAGAAAGAACGAAACAAAGAAAAAAAGGTTCTGATTATAGAGACTTTGAAAACATTGTTTTTTGGACTAACACAACAGATATCTTGGAGAAGAAACCCAAGTCTAGATCTGTAGACACACACAGCCTTCACTAATTTTATTCAATGGCTTTAATGATTTTGTTCATACATTAAAGTCCCGCGCTGTGAAACTGTTGACCCAGGTTTCTGTCCCACCCTGTCCTGCATTTAGTCCCAAAGAAACACACAGAGATCTACATTAATTATAAACTGGTTGGCATAGTAGCTCAGGCTTTTCTTATTAACTGATTCTTACATCTTATATTAGCCCGTTATTCTTGTCTATGTTAGCCACGTGGCTTGGTACCCTTATCGGCGAGGCAGTCACATATTGCTTCCTCTGCAGCTGGGTGACAACTGTAGACTGACTCTTTCTCTTCCCAGAATTCTCCTGTTCTCATTGCCCTGTCTATACTTCCTGCCTGGCTACTGGCGCTGAAGATGGCCCTTCCAGCTTTTAAAAGCTACCTAGTGCATGCACACACAGGGTTGATGTGGCTACATCATACACAGATGATGGGACTCACGCATGAGCGCAAGGGCTTAGCTGAGTCATACATGAATGATGTAATCCACGCAGCACGTGGGTCCGGTGGCGGGTGTGTGTGTGTGTGTGTGTGTGTGGTGTGTGTGTGTGTGTGTGTGTGTGAGGGCTTTAAGCTCCACGGGGGCCATTAAGCACTTTCGCCTGAGGGCTTGTCTGCACATGCATGGCCTAGAACCTGGAAGTGTCAGCCTTATTGTGGCTGAGATCATAACAAAGGGCACTTGCTGCTCTTAGGGAGGACCGGGGTTCAGTTCTTAGTGCTGCACGTCCCCATTGCTGAGGGCTGTATTTCCAAAGTCCTCCTTTTACTTGCTTCAGAGTGCACAATTTCTGTGGACACCTGAATTAGCATATTAATAAAAGACCCATCGTGCAGACACTTTGCGTACGTTACCGTATTCACTCCTCTTGGCAACTAGGACATAGATATTGTCATTACCGTTGACAGGTGAGGACACCAAGGTCCAGAAAGGCTGAGTCGCTTGCTGATGCAGCTGGTGAGGGGTGACCCTCGGCACTGTCTGTAGAGCCATCTTGTGCTAAAATCCCACTGTTTCTTACACAACGCCTCCCTGTGTGTTACTCCTCAGTACTTCACCATCTCTGGACAGGGAGGTACAGGGAGCACGTGGGGGCAGAGGGGGGACCAGATGCATAGGTAGCATGCCGGAGTGGCTTCTCCACCTTCCCACCCACCACTGACAGAGGTCACAAGAAGGAATTTGTTTCTGGAGATCAAACTGGCGATCCATCCAGCTCCCTTCCCTGCCTCTCTGCTCAAGTCTGAGTCATGACACTTGAGCAGGAGGCAGAAGGTTCTGCAGCCCTCAGGCGACCAAACACGGCTGTGTCTTGAAGGGAGGATGAAAACTTGCCAGCTGACCTCAGCCCCATATGTGCCCCAGAGCAGCAGAGTTAATGAAGCAAACGGCCAGGTGAGGTCACAGACCAGATTCCAGGCATGTTTTGCCCACACCAGCTTAAAGGTCTCCTTGTCAGATTTATAGGCACATCTGAATCTCATTTCTAAGATTCCAGTCTCTAAGCCTTGATCTACTCCTTCCTAATGCTTTTCTGATGTGGGCTGAGGAGCAAGTGGGGGGAGGGGTGGTGTCCACGCTCCTATCTGCCTTGCAATTAACATGAGTGCAAGAAGAAAAATCCCCCAATCTCTAAAATTAGCTTAGACACATCAGGGATGTTGGTGTCTTAGGGGGCAGGGATAGGGGTGGTAATTTCCTTGAAAACATTTCTTGCATTAAATGCCACACAGTTTATGTGGTGTCTAAATTATCCCCTCAACACTCCAGCCTGCCAATTGTTGCTAAAAGCACATGAGCTCTTACGCCCTAACCAAGCTGAAGGGTCAGGAGCGAAGCAGGTCAGAGGGTCCTGGAAGTAGAGGTTGTAGTTTGGGGTCAGATAGAGCACGGTCAGGGATTCAGAGGCCCTAAAACTCTAGCTCAGAGCCTGCTGGGGACCTAATGGGAAGATGGCAAAACTGAGTCAGATGTAGGGCTAACAAAGGTGCCTGGAGCCAGCCCCAGAAGTGGACAGGCCCTGGGAGGAGGTAAGGAGCCTTGGCAAGCGCAGGCTGAACCAGGCATGACTGACTAGCAGCCGGAGCTTCTCCATTTATACAGAGTCCAATAAGCATTCATGTTGTTACAAATCATAGGTCATATCACTTTTGGTTTTGCACGTGTGTTTCACGTCCTCTTGCACGTCTTCCAGTCTTCACTGATGAACTGTGACAAAACAGAGTTACCTTTTACACCCATTTCCCCTCAAGTTTAATCATCACTGAAAAACAGCTATCTTTTATACCATTTTTTACTCATCAACCCCATAAAACAATTTTTAAGACCCTCAAGGCATATGACAGCCTACTAACTTCTGTGGCTTCATGGACGCTAGACCTAAACAAAACCTCCAAGCCAGTCTGAGCAGATTGTCGCTTCTCCAGCAGCTTATTATTAACTCTTAATGCAGAGTGCCCAGGAATAACCCTCAGGTCAAAGTTGCTGCCGTTATCATTCAAATTCTGGCATAATACAATGTTTGCATTTCATATCTTTATAGAATTTGTCTATATGTCTAATCCTGGAGATCGTATGACATCCCAGTGACTCTGTATGAGCTAACTTTTCTAGGAAAGGGAGGTCCTGACATCATATTCTGTTTTCATCTTTCTACATCATTCTTTGCCCATCGGTATAAGTCTGCAGAGGGCACAGGTAACTTCAGCTAGTCTAACTTTGTCGCTGTGTATGCCACGTAACTGCCTGAGTGTACAGGGGGAAGAGGCTTGTAATCCTGTCTGCAGTCAGGTCCTCCAGCCCACTGAATCTTGTTGACCTTTGAAAGTTTGTTTTGTTCTCTTGTTCCTCAGTAAATATAGGGACAGATATCTCAATCATGTCTCATAGCCTTATAAAGAGACCTCTGACTTCTTATGTGTGTCATAACCTCCAAGGCATAAGGGAGAGCTTCAGATAGATAAGGACATCTCCCTAGAAGTGGGAGGGAGTAGCTCAGAACTTTCCTGGGGAAGCTTAGACAGAGTACTCCTGGGAGAAGGCATAAATGACCGCTAAGAAATTCCCCACCAATCCAGTATCTCCAGATTGTACAAATATTAAAAGTTCCCCAAGAATGCAATAGGCAGAGCTCAACACCAAAAGCGGCTCAGCTTGGCTGGGTCTTTGTCAAGCACCGTGCCCGCTGGATGACTTTTGCTGTTCCCATCAGAGATGGCTGTGCCACAATGGTGGCAACCAAAACCACAACCAAGAGGTAGACCCCAAAGCACATGCGTTAAGGAAGATCCAAGCTGCAATCCCTATGTCCAGGCCAGTGGTGGCCTTTGCTTTTTCAGGAGTTCCTCTGTCGGGGACACCAGGGCAGCTTGGGACAGGCTAGCATGTCCTGCAGGGTGTGTGAGTACCTGTGTTGGGGCCAGGAAGTTGACATGGAAGGCACAGCTGCTGGATCTCGTCTTTTGTAAAAAAAAAAAAAAACAGTAGAAATACCAAAATTTCCTCTGTGGTTTTCTTGACTGGAAAGTAGATTGTTTATTCCTTTCACCAAGGGAACCACTTCTACAGAAATACATTATTTTTTTCTTAATTTTTTTCCTTTGCAAAGCAGAATTAAGTTTTAATTTCCCCTTTTCTTATTTATGTTACT
>NC_022018.1:60749012-60751619 GCF_000317375.1 Microtus ochrogaster
CTCTCTCTCTCCCCTTCCCTCCCTTTCCTCACTACCTCTCTCTCTTCCCCCCATCTCCTCCTCTCATTAGAACACCAAATGTGGATCAGTGCATTTTTTCTCTCCCTACCGGGATGGCAATACAATGACGGAGCTTCAGGGAAATCCCTGTGTGATGGGTTCTGTTCTCAAGCACTCTCCAGTGGGCCAGGGTTGCAAACTCCACTCTGGAATGGAAGGGAGCCCAGAGTTAGCCCACAGGATTGAGGAGAAAGGGCGAGTGATCCTCCCTAGAGCGGTAGAAGCTGTGGTCAAGAGATCAAGTTGATTACATTGGCATTTTTCTTTGGAAAGTTGCAAAGCATTGACATTAAAATATCCTCCCTGTTAATTAAGGGTTTAATATAGCCGGCGTAAAGAACGTTAATGAGCGCTATGGCACCCTGGCTGCTGAATTAATGGCCGAGCAAAGGGTCCCAGACTCCGGGCTTATCTGCCATTAGGCATCTCGGAGCTGGCAGGAAGAGCACGCTGACAGGAATCACTGTGGAAATGATTGAGTTTCTCAAGCAGCCTGTGTTATTTTAATGAGAGTGGGATATTGAGAACATGGTGCATTGATCAACTGGATGCATAATGAAGGTTGTTTCTTCTCCCCCTCTCTTCCCACCCCCTTCAAATGAAGCAATTATTCCCCTGACCTCAGGAACTGCATTTCAAAGAGGTCTGAAGACAGGCTTAGGCCTGCTGCTTCGGTGAATTCTGCGGTGCCCAATTACTGACCTCAGGAGTCAGCATTCTGGAGATTAGAGTCACGGGGCGTTCGCTTCACAGGCTCACTTCTAATAATATACCCTCCATGCGGACACCATTAACCTGCCTTTTCCAGTTAGCCAATAACGCTGGGCTCAAGGCAAAATTGTTATCAGCTCTCCAGGGGTCAGGCCCTTGCTTTAATTAGAAACAGGGACACCTGCAAGGGAAAGTAATAGAAGCTGACAGTGAAGGGGGCAAGGTGAGAAGTCACCGGGTCTTGGGACTTGCAGGGACAATATTTTTTGAGACTTAAAGAGTGGCCACTCACTTAGGCTGTCTCAAGGCTGAACTCTCCCTTCCCTGGTTAGTTTATTCCTAAAAGCTGAGCAAACGGTATCAGTCGAACCCATCATACTATATGTTCCTGGGCACGTCGGTCAGCTGCCCATCGCTGTAACACAGTGCATGACACAGTAAGCAAAGAATAAGAAAAAAAGTTATTTTGGCTCATGGTTTTGGAGGCTCCAGTCCATGCTCCCTTGGCTCTGTGTTTGTGGCCCTGTGGGATGGGGAGCAGCGGGGCAAAGTGGCTCCCTTCAAGGAGATAAAGGAGAAGGGAGCAGGGTCTTTTGAGGGCCTGTTCCCAGCACGTAAGGACCTCCCATGGGCCCTCCCCAAGTTTTGCCACTGGGTGTCCAGCTAAGGACCCATCCAACCTAAGTTTTGAAGTCCCCACGTGACATTTATGATTGCAGCTAAAGCGCGGGCAGTTTAGCAAAGCCTTCTCCTGATGTCCAAACCTGGTGGTTTGAGTAACTCAGCTGAATTAAGCAAAGGTTTGCTGAGCAGGACGTGGCCTGTGGCTGGCTCTGCCCCATGGGGTACTGTGAGAGGACTGAGCCCCAACACCCAAGAGATCTTCAGTTCATTCCAGTGTCTTTTGTTCATGTGGAGAATGGTCCTACCTGGACTGACATCAGCTTCTGGGGATTCAAACCCAGGTTCTCACGCTTACTTGACAAGTTATTTAATGCGCTGAGGTGTATCCCCAGTCTCCCACCTTTTCTAGTTTTGAGATAGGGTCTGTTATACGGCTTAGGCTGACTTCAGCGTCCTCCTGCCTCAGCCTCCCAGTGCTGGGATTACGGGTGCACACCCCTATGTCTGATTCTGTTCATTTCAGAAGGAAGCTTTTGTCACTTGACCTCATATTTGAGTCTAACAAAGTTTGAAGGGTAATGTTTGAACTGGGTTCCCTCGCAGGAACCATGTCCCTTGGAAACTTCGTATTAGAGGTGCTGATTCAGTGGGTTTGGACTGGGGTCTAGGAAGCAGCAGCATTTTGTGATGCAGAGAGACTATGGGTAGGAAATTTAAACAGCCGTCCTTACACTTGGAGATCAGCTTTGTTCAAGTTCATCACAGCAGGAAAAGGTGTAACTGATAACCGATCTGAGTTCCTGGGCTGCTCCATTCCTGCCAAGCACTGGGGAGCAAGTATGGAATTCAAGAAGCAGACAGGCCAGCCCCAGCATCTTCACCAGCACGGCAGAAACCGTCTTTTCCTGCTCTCTCTCTTAGAAGCTACTGATGTCTAACAGGAAGTAGTTACACATTATTTCATGGATGGTTGTTTTGTGGGATGCTCTAGTGTCTGTAATTCAGTCTTGCAAATGCATTGGGACAGTCAATAAGCCCCAAGAGCATCTGGATAACCGAACTGTCTCTTCCTGGAGGTTTCCTTCTCTCCCTGCACCTTGTCCGCTCTCCAGCTTAGGGTGCCCTTTCACCTTGTTACATCTTATCCTCGTAGACTTATTGCAAATGTCATGGTCCCCAAATGTCTTTCCCGACTTGTTACATCTTATCCTC
>NC_022018.1:60751908-60758469 GCF_000317375.1 Microtus ochrogaster
GAGTGTGGGTGAGAGAGAGAGAGAGAGAGAGAGAGAGAGAGGAGTTTCAGGACAGCCTGGAATACAGGGTGAGACCCTTTCTCTTCCTTCCTTCCTTCCTTCCTTCCTTCCTTCCTTCCTTCCTTCCTTCCTTCCTTCCCTCCCTCCCTCCTCTCCCCCTCTCTCTTTACCCTCTTTCTTTACTTTTCTTTAATCTCTAACTGTTCAACAGTGAACGCGATTTTGAGCGTGTGAGCCACACAGTGCCACACATGTGGTGGCTGCTTTGCTTCAGAAACCCTGGCTGCTGACCACGCTGTCTTCAAAACTCACTTTGTTTCTGCTTCTTATGAAGGAAATAATAACTTTCCGTTCCTCTCTTAAGGGAGGGGGTATAAATTTTCAGAATCTGAGGCTGGAGGGACTAAGGTGGAAGAGGTCCCCAAACTGCTATAGGCTTCTGTTGGGAGCTGTGAACCCCCCCAGATCCTGAATTTCTGGTAAACAACTTGTAATGCTTGCAGCTGCTCTGAGCAGGAGTTCCTGATGGCTGGGGAGTGGTTTCTGGTGCGTTTGGCTGGGGTGTGGCTATCAGTTAAGGATCCCTATATAAGCTGCCCCTG
Source organism: Microtus ochrogaster (assembly GCF_000317375.1). Lineage (NCBI taxonomy): Eukaryota > Metazoa > Chordata > Mammalia > Rodentia > Cricetidae > Microtus > Microtus ochrogaster. Next base: position 60,752,511 of record NC_022018.1, read on the forward strand.
GACACACTAAAGGGGGCATTCTTGTTTCAAGGAAGACTCGTGTCTCTGTGTCTTTGTGTGCTTCAATCTCCAGCCCCTTGCCTGGTTCACGAACTGTATGGTAGCGCATAGAGTGCAGACAGGCCTGGTGCGCTACAGGCTTCATTCAAAAATCCAAAAGGCAGCAAGCAAACAAGGCGCTCACATCCCTGCAGGTCTGTGACTGTCCTCTCAAAGGGTCATTCCTTGCGGTTGGTTTCTGTTTGGATTTAGGACAGGGTCTCTCAGGATGTAGCACAGGCTAGCCTCCAATTTGCTGCATTCCTTCCATCTCAGCTTCCTGAGTGCTGGGGTTACAGATCTGGGCCACCATGTTGGGCTCCATGATAGTCTTGAGTAAAGAGGACTGGCTACAGGTTGACTGGGAACACACAGGGCAAGTACGCGATGCAGCGGTAACCCTCCTTAGCGCTACAGCAAAACCAATCCTTAGCGCTACAGCAGAACCAATCGGGCCGCGGAGCTGTAACCAGGGAGTGTCTGGGCAGGTGGTGGTGGGGAACTCAGTCAGGCTGCTTGGCTCTGGAGGGCCATGGGGTCCAGATCCCGTGGGCACCACTTGTTATGAGAAGTCACAAGAGTCTATTAAGGGTTCTTAAGAGTTTATTTAGGTATAAAGCAGGGGTAATCACTGATAGAGCATGGTTTAGACGACGCTGCTGATTGGCTGCCTTCGGCCAGTCATTCTGTCCAGGGATGAAGAGCAAGCTGCCTGCTCCTCTCTGACCACCCGAGAGAGGGTTTGTTGTGCATATTGTATTCTGTTAAATGAGTTTTGAAATCCTGGGGCTGGGTTGCTGTTGGGGGACTCACAGACAAGTCTTTGAGGGGCTGAAGAGATGGTTCTAGGGTGAAGAGCTAACACTGCTCTTGTAGAGGTCCAAGTTTGGCTCCCAGCATGCATGCTGGGAAGTTTTCAGCAACCTGTAACTCCAGCTCCTGGGGATCCTACACCATCTCCTGGACTCCTTTAGCATTGTGCATGCTATACCCTTACACCAGTGAGCATGTGCATAAACCCACACAGATACACATGCATACACATAATGAGAAATTCTTGTAGATATTTATTTCAGTGTTTCCCCGTGGAGCTTGTGTGCCTCTGGTGTTAAAATCACAGTGATCACTCTCGGATCTCCTACACTAGACATGTTTGTCACCCTTTGTCACATGTACACAAAGCCCCTATGAGTATATGAGTGCTCCAGCGTGGACTGTGGCCCAGGACTTTGGAAAGGACATGGAAGAAGCTTCACTTCTGCCTCCATAGTGAGCTTCTAGGAGGAGCAAATGGGGATGCCTACCTTCACTGTCTCCGCCTTCCCTGGGTCCCAGCAGACCTTGGGCATGCCACGATTAGAGGGAACGGCAGAATTGACTCTACCTGTTGATGGAGGAGTGCAGATTCTTCCAGTGGAGATCTCTGTGCCAGCAACGAGAACAGCTTGCAAACGTTTGCCCCCCAAATTGTGCCATTGAAGCTTGTCAGCACTGCTGCGAAGCAGAGACTATACCTACTGTCCTCAGATAGCAAAGTAGAAGCTCCCGGAGTCAAACAGCTGGTCTAGAGGGCTCACGGTTTTTAGTCAGTACGTGCTCCTTAAAGTATGTAACATGTGGACACGCATCTGGCAGTTGTACATGCTCCGTAGAGGATGTGTGATGCGGACATACAGCTCGCAGCCGGTTCGCGCTCCTTAGAGGATGCGGGTGTGGGCGTGGACCCGGTAGTCAGTCACATCCCTTAGAGGATGCGGGTGTGGGCGTGCACCCAGTAGTCGGTCATGTTCCTTAGAGGATGCAGGATGTGGGCGTGCACCCGGTAGTCTGTCACATCCCTTAGAGGATGCGGGGTGTGGGCGTGCACCTGCTAGTCGGTCACGTTCCTTAGAGTATGCGGGTGTGGGCGTGCACCCAGTAGTCGCTCATGTTCCTTAGAGGATGCGGGATGTGGGCGTGCACCCAGTAGTCGCTCATGTTCCTTAGAGGATGCGGGATGTGGGCGTGCACCCGGTAGTCTGTCACGTTCCTTAGAGGATGCGGGATGTAGCGGGCAGGTGCTGCCCCAATCTGCCTTCTTGACTGCCAACCTCGATGTATTAAAACCGAATCTGCCACATTCCAGTGTGGATAACTAACCAGCTTCTTCTCTCAACACAAGGTATTTCAACACTCCATGTTAAAAAGCAGGGAAATGAGAGGCGTGAAACCCCCTCTCTCAGGTCACCCAGGATATGTTGAAGATGATGTTGGCATCTGTAAAGCTAAGGGTAACACCACACACCCGAGTGTTTGCTGAGGACTGCAGGAGAAGGTAGGGAGAAGATGATGCTCATGGCAGCCTGGACACAGTTCTGAAGGCGGGCGTAGCTGCCCAGCAGTTGAGTTCAGGATTTGCCCGCTATCTCCTGCCTTTTGCATCCTGGACGTGGGGGGAAGAGGTGCTGAGCCCCTGCCGTTCTCTACTCTGTGATTTGGCTCTGGATTCAGCCCTCAGGAATCTCTTTACTCTGCCTCAGTGTTGGCTGAATCAAGTCAGTGCTCTTAGCTTTGCCTCTTAACCCCCCACAGTCGCTTCCTCTGAGCGTCCCTGGTTTTGCTTGCATCTCTACATACAAACTCTCTGGGTCAAGATAAGTATTATATGAATTTTGTAAATTCTGCCAAAGGCCCCCTGAAGATTTTTTTTTAACCAATTTATAACCTTGCACCAATGCAGGAGAGGTCTGTTTCCCATCGCTGCCATCCATGTGATCTGGAGCCCTTTGATCTCTGCCAAATTAGTCAGTGAGCCCTGCCACCGTGGTGCAATTAGCATTTCCCTTATTAGGAGTGATGTCTTTTCATGTATCTGAGGACAAGTTGTATTTCCTTCTTCACTAACTGTCTGTATGTATTGTTGCCAACAGTTGTGTGCTAAAATATTTAATATATAAAACAGTTGTGTGCTAGAATATTTAATATATAAAACAGTTGTGTGCTAGAATATTTAATATATAAAATTCACTTCCTACAGCATATTTAGTGTTAGGAAAATGAAGGTTATAGCTTCATGTGCACATTTTCTAGCTTTTTTACACATCTGTTTGCTTTCTTTAGAATTATTTCTTCTTTCAAAATTATATATATCTCCAAACATAATAATTGTCTTTTATTCTGGGTTTCTCATGCTCAGATATCATTTCTTCCTTCTAAGTTCATGAGGCAAATCACCGACACTTTATTTTTCTTTGTTTTCATTTCTATGAATTATTAGTTTCTCCATCTACTTGATGGCATAGACTGATCAAATCGGAGGAATTTATATAAAAATATGGATTGTTGGTTTGATAGTCTGGCGCTCTGGTCTGCACCACCACGTGGAAATGCTTGACTGGAGATGAGAGACAATCCTGACCTCAGGGCAGGGCCAGAAGTCTTGTCTTTGCCAGGTCCTGCCCTTTGTACTGACTGGTGGTCCAGGCAAGGCCTCCCGGGCAATTAAGCTGCCTCTGAACTCAAGCCTGATGTGAGGTGAGGGCATGGGAGCTGACAGGAAAGTTAGATTCTCGTCCCACAGTGTCCTGATTTCTGTAAGCTTCCACATGTTTGCCTCCAAACATGGGGTGCACTTTAATCTCTGGGAATAGGCAAATTCCCTTGTAAATGAACCTTTTCTGAAATACGGTTTGATTCTAAAATTGGTGTGATAGTGGCGGTATGTTGTTTAACTGAAAGATACTTAAAATGTTGCTAAAGTAATCATGGGTTTGCTTTAGAGTATTAACCTGTATTTGATGAGTTTTTATTTGGAACTTAAAGTCTCTAGTTTCATCTCCTTGGAGATCAGGTTTGCGCCTGATCTGTTGGCTGCTCCTATGTCCACCGCCCGAGGAGAGCATGAGATTTGTGTGTGGATCGATTGGCTTCTCCTAAGCCCCCCACTCCCAGTCTTGGTCTTGGGAGACCTGCATGCAGATGCACACGGCAGAGACTGAACACATACTTGAAGCAGCTGGACTGCCCTCCCGCAAACCTGACCCAGACGCCAGCCTCTGTCTGTATCCATGCAGCCCGTAGTCGGCCATAATTGCTTTACAAAGCTGTGCTGACTATTGTGTGAAATGTGTTGAAGCTTGGAGCCCCAAATACAGGCAACATGATACACTATTGAAGGCATCCCAGTGAAGATACAGAGAGTCAGTGAAGGAGAGGAAATGCCCTAGATTTCTTGTTCAGTAAACACAGGGTGATACAATGACCCAGGTAGGCACCCGTTACCACCAACATTACATGCAGTGGTAACTCTGTTTCTTTCACAACGCATGGTGGGTAGGTTTACCAGGAGGCAACAGACACCATCGCCTATGCTCTCATCCTCCCAACACCTTCAAAATCTACCCTTTCCATTCTTACAAACAATGCCTCACATTCTCATAACGTTGTATCCCTAGCAGGCTTCTTGGCAAAAAGCCCACAAAGTTGCCTAGGAGAAAAGGAAGTTGAGTTGCCAACATGACAGCAAATTGAAGATGGGGAGAGAAAACCCTAACCCTACAGGCTGAAATACTTGGTGCTCAACTGCCATTGTTTTCAGACTCTTCCTTGATTGCTAGTGCACTGACATCTGCTAAAACTTCGACCGTATTCACCACAGAGAAGAGTGAACGCCTGTGAGCTCGTCTCATTGGTGGCAGGGATTGAGACTGTACTAGTAATTTTCTGCAGCTCGTTTGCCTCAGCAGTTACCAATAGTTCTTCCAATCTCGTGGATAATTGAACACAGAGCAGAGTTGGCCCACACTGCCTCTTGGGTTCAAGCCCGGTGGGGATAGGTCATCCCAGGCATGGGAAGGGTAGGCCTTCAGGAGTTGGTTAATTTGGTGGACTTTAGGTGAGAATAATTTACCAGAGACACCAGGAAGACTGTAGACATAGGCAAAGCTGTTGCTGTTTCTTCCTCTTCTGATGTAGAAGGAAAGTGGTTGGGGGAGCTTATTTGTTGTTTGAAAAGAATGTTCTAGAAAACACTGTGGTATGTAACACAGGCTCAGTTTTCACAGAAACTCTGTGTTTGGATAGAAAAAACATGTGGGAGAAGGGCTTGGACTGTGGGGAAGAAGAACTGTGCAAGAGACCCTCCACGGACCCTGGCAGAGTGTCCTAGGTAGAGTTTGGGGGGCTGTGAAGAGACACCACGACCATAGCAACTCTTACAAAGGAAAACATTTAACTGGTGTGGTTTAAAGTTTAGGGGTTTAGCATTATCATCATAGTGGGACATGGTGGCATACCCGATGCTGGAGAAGGGGCTGAGAGTCCTATACCTTGATCCACAGGCAACAGAAATTGAATTAAAGGACTGGGCATGGCTTATATGAGACCTCAAAGCCCAACCCCACAGGGGCACATTTCCTCCAACAAGATCATACCTACTCCAACAAAGCCACACCTCCTAATTGAGGTATTCCCTATGAGTTTATGGGGGGCAGTTACATTCAAACCACCACGTGGAGTTTCAGCTCACAGTCCTGCCAGAAGCCAACATTTCAGGAAACAACTTGCTACTGTCTTCTGGGCCACAACCTGAAGGTGGTTTCAAACACAGCTCTCCTGACAGGGAAGCTGGCTGGAAAAATGGATTTTCAGTTGCTGTCTTATAGGACTCCATGGGTCTGTGAGCCTGGGGAGTCGTTAGATACAAACACACATACATGCAGACTTTCTGTTCAGAGTTTTCGGAGTCCACACTCAGTTGCCTGACTGTTCCCCTTCCAGCAGTGTGTTCTGGGCTCGCACTCAGCCAAGGAAGACTGATGCCAGAAACTGAAGCAGCAAGGTGATGGGCTGCTCTAGTGTACCAGAAAGAAACACAGCTCTCAATGTTTTGTTCACTGAGACCATGTTGACTTTATAAAACCAGCAGATACTAAGTTTCCAG
>NC_022018.1:60758795-60781912 GCF_000317375.1 Microtus ochrogaster
GATTTGTTACAGTAGCGAGAGGCAATGAACACAGTGTCCGGTTTCTGAGGGGCGTGGAAAAGAGAGATGACTCAGTGGCTAAAGCCCCTGCTGTCAAGCCTGTGGACTTGAGTTTGATCCCTGAGAGCTACAGGGTAGAAGGAGACATCTGACTCCTGACCTCTACACGCACCATAGCACACCCCTTCCCTCAGCTCATACATGGACCAAATCACGCCCCTCCCCCTTGGTGTAGGAGTTCTACCTTTTCTCCCACTAGGGGCGTGGCATGAATAATGCCGGAAAAGGTATCCACTGATACATGCAAATATTTTAATTTGCCAAATTCAGGCACATGGGTAACATCCATTTGCCACAACACGTTAGGTTGTAGCCCTCTAGGATTGACCCCTACATTAGGGGGGTGCAAAAAGGTCACACATGAAGAGCAGGCTTTACTGGAGTGCACTTGGTTGAGAGAGAACATGAAGCCAAGGGGGCCCGAGAGCACTAAGGCAGCTGCTTATATAGGGGACTGGCACATGGGTCACCCTGTGATTGGCTGCCACCATCAGCTGACACCAGACTACTTCGGGATAGGCCTGGGGACCATTATCCACCACGCATGCGGGAAGCGGGGGACACGCAGCTCTCAAAGGCAAAAGCCAAATATGGAGTTGTTTATAACCAACAAGACAGGATGTGGCGCCATCTTGTAATGGCGATCTTGTCCGGCTCCCTGCAGAGTTCCTTCTGTTTGTGTGTTGCTTTTATTGGTTAATGAATAAAGAAAATGTCTTGGCCTAGTTGATAGGGCGAAACTTAGGTCGGCGGAGAAAACAGAACTGAATGCTGGGAAGAGGAAGGGCAGAGTTAGAGACACCATGGAGCTTCTGCTTGAGATGGATGCTGATTAGAATCTTGCCAGTAAGCCACAGTCACGTAGCAATACACAGATTAATAAAAATGGGTTAGGCTGGGCAAAATAAAGGTTGAAAAAAAAAGGGTTAAATTAAGATGTAAGAATTAGCCATTAAGAAACTAGAGCTACTGGGCCAGTGTTTTAATAAATACAGTTTCTGTGTAATTATTTGGGGTGTAAGCTAGCCAGGCAGCCAGGACAAACAAGGGGCCACCGTCTCCTTACAACACCCCCTCAGATCACACATGCATGCCCCTTCCTTTACCTCCCACAAATACATGGATAAAAACGGAATAAAATATTATCTTCAAAAGCCAAGTTTAAAGGCAAAACCAGTAAGAGGGCGAGGTGAAGAACAATCTGATGTCTATCTCTAACTCATTCTCCTCCAGGCACTGGGATGCAAATAGCATTTGATTACTATAGCAGATAGATGCTAACTCTCTCGCTACAGAAGAGTTTCTAAAATTATTTAGTTAACTTTTAGAGAGTTTTCTTACTGTATCCACAGGTCTGGGGATGAGGCAGTAGACATATGGGGAGAGGGTAGAGAATAATATGTTTATAACCCTACTTTATCTATTAAAAGTTACATATCTGAAAGACTACTTTTTTATCATTTCTTGAGAACTAACTGTATGCTGCTAATGTGAGCCCATTTATGATCTAATTCTCTTTTCAGTGTGTGTGGTATGTGGGCACACACGTGCATGTGTATGCACACTTGTGGGGAGATGCCCAGCTGATTGTATGTGGGTGCCGGGCACTGACCTCCAGCCTTGCTTCTTGTGTGGCAAATACTTTATGGACAGTCACCACTCCATCCCTTAGGACCTAATTATTATAACAAACCTCTTACTGTGGACAGGAAAAGTGAGGCTCAGGATCCAAAGTGCCATAGCTGGGATGTAGGATGGAGTCAGTTTCTTTCTGGAAGCTCAGCTTGATGGGGCTTCACTGTACTCACAGCCGTGGGCAGCGGCTCGTGTCTCTGCTCTTCTCAGCCATGGCTGTCTAGAAATGGCCCTCGAAGAGTCTCTTGGACTGAGCTGCCCTGGAAGCAGACTCCTACCTGTCACTCTAAGCCCTACGCCTGAGTTTTCTCGTCCTTGAAATTCAAATGAGTTCACATCTCCAGCCTCTGGATGTTCTAGGAGCTGAAACACCTGCAAAGAGTTATCCCAGGGAGGATTGCAATTCTTGTCCTCTGAGAAGGTTCTGAAATCCTCATTGCTGTCTGAGAGTGCTTTGACATCACGCCGGCAGTTCAGTCCTTGCTCCTTGTCATTTGCTTATGAGAGCTACAAACGATGACAGGCTGTGGGTTAGACTCCTTCGTTCTAATTCTGTGGTGTCAGTCACAGAGAAGCATCTTTCACAGAGATACCTCTGGTCCAGCCGAACGCACAGCCCTCTTCTGGGCTCTCTGCTCCTTCACTGCTCACTGAAGGCGGTGTCTGCTAGACCTGCTTTCCCCTCATAGAACTTAGAACTCCGGCTAGTCCGAGACCATATTTGTATCTCAAGGCACTTCAGGTTTTCATGATGGAAGTTCTTAAAAGAATTATTTCTCAGCATACAAAGCAGTGAATTCATTATGACATTTTTACATATGTTCACCATTGTACTTTTTCTATATTTACCTTCCTTTCCTCGATGATTTCAACACCTGTCAATAACATCCCGCTGGTAGCAGCTAGTGCTGTGTGTAGAACACTGCCTTTCTTCCCGTTTCTTTCTTTCATGTTTATTTTTATAACCAGGAAGGAGAGACGTGTCGAGAAGAAAGAGTCCTATCCCCTGATCAACTGATTGATCCGGTTATTGACATCCCCACAAGCACTCCTCCATAAGGGTTTAACTCTACTGCTCATAATCGGGACCATCATTACTTATCCCTTTGATCTGACGTTCATAGCCCGCCCCTGACAGCCCGCCTGACTGGGTCAGAGTTACCAAATATGTATATACACAGATACATTTGTACCTTTCTGTCTGTCTTCTGTCGATCATCTCTCTATCTACCTATCATCTATCTATCAATCTATTTCCATCTATGTTTCTAGCCAGCTAGAAATTGTCTGTCTGTCTGTCTGTCTGTCTGTCTGTCTGTATCTACTGCATGAATGTCTGTTCAACAGTAACTTCATTCTGATGCACACACGTTCACTCCAGCTTCTTTTCCTCATCTAATCCTGCTTTCTCTGGCGGAGGGAATTTGTCTCTTTCTACGGACTGTTATTGGCTCACCAAAGAGTAAACCGACTTGCTGTTGATTTAAGCCGTACAGCTCAGACCTGTGCAGCACAGCTTTCGAAGTCCTGTTCTTACAGTGTGAGTTCTCGGTTCCCCTTCTCCATGTTCCACACGCAGCCCATCCATTCTCACTTCCCACTGATCCTCTCATTTGGAGGGGGCTTTGTCCCTGTCTGCCGCAGGCTGTGGCACCAGGGGCCAATGTGACAAGTCTCCTGTAGGTGTGTCTCTAGGGGAAGGATGGAAGACACTATTGTCCTGGTTGATTTTATCAGACATGCCCTGCCTGCCCTCCTTAAAGTAGTGTTAGTCAGCTGTTTGCAAAAGGCCAGCATGAGGAGGGGAGCTGTCACCAATCTCCTCAGAGCTAACCACACCATCAGGGAGTATCTTGTTCTCACTTCATGGTGCTCTTGTCTCATTCCATGGACTTACCTCAAGATGAATTTCATCTTTCAGGCAAATTCTTAACTGATGATGAATGGATTTTCCCCTTTTAGAATAGCTCAAAAAAAAAAAAAAAAAAGGAAAGTTCACACCTGTAGGAAAATTAGGACCAAATTGACAGCCTATTAGCTATATATTCTGTTGCTGTTTTAATATACTTTTTATGCAGTAAACGGCAGAATAAGATAATTCTTTCAAGTCAGCTGAACAAATAGCAATGCTTTTCGAACCACCACCAAATCTCCTCAGTTAGGGCCAGCTACAGTGTGAAACTCTAGAAGAGGGCCGGGGTCCTTCCCAGATGCCTTTCCTCCCGGTGAGGCTGACAGCCCCTGACTGCAGCGTGTGGCCAGGTGCCGCCGTAATAAAAGGTGGCAAGCGTCCAGGAGCGTTCGCAGCTGCGTGCCTCAGCGTTATTAAATATCTAACTGCAGTTGGCAGGCCCTGGCCAGCCTGTAACTCATTCCTGGCTGACACATTCCAGTCCATAATTAGTGCCACACTAATATGGCCCTGGCTTTTTGTTCTCCTGTGAAACAGGCCTGTTCCCGGAGACACATGTATTTCTCGTGGTGGTTAGAGGCTGCTGTTTCTGGTGTTTGTGTGTAGCAGGGCTCCGTGGAGGAGCAAGGCAACTTCAGATTTCTTTCTGCTCCCCAGCAAGCAGCAGAGTGACTCCCAGGTTTCCTTCAGCCCGTGTCATCAATCTCTCCTTCATGAGATCCTGTTTTCCTCTGACCTGCACCTGTGCAGACAACGGGGCGCATGCCTCCCGGGCAAGAGCAGAGGCAGCCTGTCAACCTGAAAATGAGGGCTATATACTTCTGAGACATTCTGTCTATCACTGTTATTGATGGTGTTGGTGCCGCTGGTGGTGTGCGGTGTGTGTGTGCATGCGCGTGTGCGTGTGAGCATGTGTGTGCGCGTGCGTGTGTGTGCTTGCGTGTGTGTGTGCGTGTGCGTGTGAGCGTGCTTGCGTGTGTGTGTGCTTGCGTGTGTGTGCGTGTGTGTGCGTGCGTGTGCTTGTGAGCATGTGCGTGCGCGCGTGTGTGTGTGCTTGCGTGTGTGTGCGTGCGTGCGTGTGTGTGTGTGTGTGTGCATGTGAGCATGTGTGTAAGTGGGGCATGTGGAGGTCAGAGGACATCTTTGTTTTTCATCTTTGTGTGGGTTCAGGGATGGAACTCGGGTTTTCAGGAGTGTATGGCAGGGGCACAACCCACTGAGTCATCTCAATGGCATCCACCCCCATCAGCAATATCAATAATAATAATTGGGAGGATAATTTGGCATTTACTAAAGTTTGGGGAGTCCTGTCTATAACCCGGGAAGTTAATTTTGCACTACCTACCCTAGCGCACACTGCCATGAATACAAGAAACTTCAGTAAAAGGGGTGAGCTTCAGCTGGGCTGGAAGGCGGATGGGGTCCGCTGTAGACTGAGGAGAATTTGCCTTCGCTGACATGGAGACAACGGGTTGCAGAATGATATGTTTCATGGTAGACTATTCATGGGCAAACAAGTAAAACAGGGCTGTATATTTTCCATGAGCAAAGTATGTCATTAAAAACCTCTTAAAAATAAAAAACAAAATAATGAGTTTGCTTATAATGATGGGGGGGCACTGGAATTAGGATAAATATGTTAATATTATGTGTGCTTTTTATTATTTTATAAAGAAAATGTTTTCATTTTTGTGTCACTAGTGACCTGTGTAATTAAATTTTTGTTGTTAAAAATAATGGCCACATGTTCGAAAGAACAGTCATATTATTAAGAGGGTATTAAAAATGGAATGATATCTTTGAAATAATTTGGTAACATTTTCATTTAAGAGGAGAGGAAATTGGCGCCTGGAGACAGGAAATGATTGGTTGAAGGCAAAATCCAGTAAAGACTTAAAATAAAGAGTGTCCCAGAAAAAAAGAAAAGAAAAAGAGTAATGGAGTTTCTGAATTTATCTGCTAATAACCTCTGGAAATACTTTGAGGACATCTGTCTGTCCTGTGGGCTGCCAGGTGAGGACGCTGGGGCAAACGCATCTGGTGTCCACGCTGGTAGCTGTGTTACTGTTAGGATCAGGTAGTCACCTGACTGCTCCCTTTGATGCTTACAGTCTCTGGCTAACTGCATACATTTGTCTAACATTTCCAACCTTCCTGCTGCACGGTCGGAGCATCAGGCTTCGTCCTTCAGTTCTGAGAGTTTTGAATTCGCACTCTTTGTCCTGGACGTGTGTAGTGAGGCAGCTGACCTCAGGAGTTTTGCCCAGTCCCCCCGTCTGACTCTGGGTTGTTATTATTAAGACCTATTAGAGCTCATGCTACAGTCTCTATGAACCCTCCCACTAAATCTGAGCTCCTGTCTCCTCCCACCTTATATTCCTCTCCCCCCAGTCTGCTCACCCTTGTCTCTATCTCCCTAGTGCTGGGATCATCCTTATATGAGCTCTGTTTCTCTTTCAGACAGATTCAATCTCTCATAGCCCACGGGGGCCTTGAACTCACAGACATCCTCCTGCCTCTGTCTCCTGAGTGCTGGGATTAAAGGTGTGTGTCGCCACTGCCTGGCCTCTCTGGTCAATTGGTGGCTTAGCTCTGTGCTCTGATCTTCAGGCAAACTTTATTTGTTAGGTCACAAACGAAATATCCCCACACCTTTCACGATTGAAGATGGAATGCAAGGCACGAGGAGGTCTGCAGATGTGGGGCCTTGGCGAAAATTCTTTCTGAAGTGTAAATGACTCACCAAACAGCATTCTTAAGGACCGAATTTCAGTGTGACAGCTGGGGAATGTCACACTCTGAGGGCATATGCTGCCCGGAGGAGAGAAGGGGGTGCAGCACCCAGCAAGGCTTAGAAAGATGACTGAGCTAGAGAAAGACAAACTTAACTTATTACACTTTAATGCATAAACTTTGTTTTTGCTGATCTATGGGGACTAAGGCTGTCGTTGGCCTTTGGCTGAAATCTGAGCTCACGCCTAGGAGCCTTGAGCTTACTTGCCTGGTCTTTTTTTAAATTTAGGCACCTGGACCGTAACCTATAGTCTTGCTGGACACTTTCTGTAACTCCTCCAAGCCTCATTTTCCAGTTTATTTAGAGAGGTTATGGTCAGAGAGTTAAATACAATGGAGCACTGGACGTGATAAGTCCAATAGATAGTCTTAACCGACACTGTCATCTACTGAGTGGACAGGCACCAACTTCTGCAACATACCACCAGAGGGAAGACTTCTGTGCTCTGGATTTAAAGGGACAGCTCTTGAGGGATGAGTCTAGCTACTGGCATCAGGTACTAAAGGGAGCAATTCACCAGGACCAGTGGCTCTCCTCGAGAGACAGCAACTTTGATTGGGCCCTAGCCTGGGGGAGGGTGCATAGAAATGAACGGGTTTTAGTTTAGTCACAATACCATAGGCCTTTCAATCAAAGACAGATGGGAACTGGGCAGAGTCAAGAGAAAACTCTTCTGTGCGCATAACTTTATGAGTTTGCATTAAGCTTTTGCGTGATACAGTCTTAGGCAATTCAAGCCCCACCCACCTAAGCGGGAGAGAAAGCTACTTTTATTTGGGCACGGGCACACAATCCCAGGTGCATTTCGTCTTCTGGTGTGAGACAGACTCCTAGCCTCTCGGAGTTCAGTAGAAAGTGATGTCAGCATGCTCTGAGATTTGGGGAAAACACACCAGTGGATTTAAGGTCCTGAGCTGGGAAAAATACTGTTCCATTTCCTTCTGAACGGAGCTCTCAACGGTTCTGGAAAACCATCTGGAGAAATGCGCCCTCCTCCATTGCTTGCATGCTCTGATGCTCTTGATTAAAAGGGGGGAAGGGGAAACATGGTGTGTGTTATCCTCATGCTGGGATTGGGGAGCAGGCCGCCTGCACCGTGTGGCCCACGGAGGGTTCTGGAGAGCTCAAAAAGCACTTTGCCGAGGCAGTCAGATGAAAGGCATGTTTCTTCACCAGGGAGACCTTCTCTTGGGGATATTTTACTTGCAGTTCTGTAAAGAGGCAAAGCCTCCACATTTTTAATCTTCTGCACAGGAATGTCTAAACACTGGAAAACAGCAATGGAAAGCATGAGTTTGGAAGTCTCTGAAATCCTGGTGAGTCCGGAAACCTCTCCAGCCTCTTCGACCTTTGCAGCTGGACTGCGCTGACCTGTGTCCGGGACAGCAGGTGTTGTTACAATGTAGACATTTCTCCACCATTTCAGTGTTTTTGTCTTAGGGTTGGTCAGCCTCAGAGGAGCCAAAGTCATGCTGAGAAACTCAGTCTTGAGTGAGAAGATGCCCGAATATCTCCTGTGACACCCAAAGAATCCCAAAGGCGTTTAAGGAACACACTCAGGTCGTTTGCTTCTCTGGGAAAGGTTCTCTATCAATCAAAAGTGGCTTCAAGGGACACAAGTGCCAGTCTCTAGAGTTTTCAGTCAAGAGGTGGCAGCCCAGGATGATGATCATATTAAAATACCATGGGATGGGTGGAAGCAGACTTCCCACTTCCTGATGTGAAGGCTTCAGGAGGTTGAAACCTAGATTCAAAAAGCAGCAGGAACTTGTACCTGGGTTTGGGTCACAGAAACAAGGTGAGCTCCTGGGTAGCCAAGCGTAGTGCTCTATGATTCTATGTGTAGTCAAAGTAGCTAGTCACAGAGTTTCAGAGCATGTGACATGTCTCTATGTCTTGAGAAAGTGGAACAGGACTTTCCTTGTTCTGGACAGTTTCGTGAATTGCTGGATACATATGGAGTTGCTCCCTAGGAAACAGGTCTTAGAGAAATGTCTGTATCAGTTACTGCTTTGTAACAAATTAGCCCAGAATGTAGACAATTCAAGTGACAAATGGTTTTTATCTCATAGTAGATCAGAAACCAGGAGGGACTTAGCTAGGTAGTTCTACTCAGTGTCCCTAGTTGGTGCCAGTTATCAAGTGGGGGGACGGCGCAGCCACTTGAAGGCCTGAGTGGGATTAGAGAATCTGCTTCCAATGGTGGCTCTATTGTGTGACTGTCACAGGAGCCCTTGACCCCTAGCTTAATGAGTCCGTTTTTCTGCAGGAATTCATGACTGTATGACCCAGAAGCTGGCTTCCTCAGGGGTAAAGTGTGTGTGTGTGTGAGAGAGAGAGAGAGCGAGAGAGCGAGAGAGCGAGAGAGCGAGAGAGAGAGAGAGAGAGAGAGAGAGAGTGTTTTGGAAGTCATGTGCTGCATTAATTACTTTCCTATTGTTGTGTTAAGAGATCATGACCAAAGAAACATTAAAAAAAATGTATTTAATTTAGTTTATGGTTTCAGAGAATTGGAGTCCATGATGGCAGAGGAAAGGACCAGCTACAAAATGTATGTAGAGAGCACAAAGTCTTTTGAAACCTCCAAGTTCACCTCCTCCAACACGACAACACCTCCTAATCCTTCCCAGAGAGTTCCACCAAGTGGGCCTGATTATTCAATCCCATGAGCCTATGGGGGCAGTCCATTCAAACCACCACATATGCTGTCCTAGCTTCTTTTGTTTGTCTTGATCAATGCCACAGTCAAGAGTGACTTGGGGAGGAACAGTTTATTTCTTCTTACAGACTACAGTTCATTATCTAGTGGAATATACTTACTGCCTTGCTCTCTGGCTCATGGTTAGCTGTCTTTCTTATATAGCTCAGGCCTACCTGTGTAAGGATGGTACTGCTCTTGGTAGACTGGACCTTCCCATGTCAATTATCAGTCAAGACAGTCCCTCACACACATGGCCACAAACCCCTCTAACCAGGTAAGTCTAGATTGTGTCTTTCGATAATAAAATCTCACCAGGATATATGTATACATATTTGGTTTTTAGTAGTAAAGTGAATTACTATTTGTAAATAGATAAAAATTAGTGAGCTGGGCAGTGTTGGTGCACACTTTAATCCCAGCACTCTGGAGGCAGGGACAGGTGGATCTCTGTGAGTTTGAGGCCAGCCTGGTCTACAAGGGCTAGTTCCAGGACAGGAACCAAAAGCTACGGAGAAACCTTGTCTCGAAAAATCAAAAAAAAAAAAAATTAGTGTTCAACTTTTTTTTATTATCTAAATTGTTCTTTGGATAATTCATACATACATATAATGTATTCTAATTACTCTCCTCATATTCTCTCCCATCCCTCCCACCCCTGTAATCTCCCTTTCTTCCCACATATCTCTTTCCTGTATTTATGTTTTTTTGTTTTGTTACTGAGTTAACCAGAACCATCTTTGTGATGATGGACTTGGCAGACTTGCCTGTGGGCATAGGTCACGGTGCCATTGGACCATGGAGTGTCTTGGGCTCAAGGGACAGTTCAGTGAGTAAGGAACTTGCCATGAAAACAAGAGGACCTAAGCGTTGATCTCTGATACCCATACTAACAGCCAGAGGTGAGTGTCCACTTAGTGTCCCAGGGCTGGGGAACTGATGTTAGTGTAAGTTCCTGTCGCCAGCCAGCTACCAAATAACCACACAGGGATTTATTATTAATTATAAATGTGTCGATGTGAGACACAATCACTTCTGACAGCACCAATCTATTCCCGAAAGAATGTCGAGCACTGAAGACACTCCACTTGGAGTTTGTTTTCTTTTTGGCACAACTGGCCTTTGGGCAAGGAACTGCTCTTGTCTTGACCACTGACAAAGTACATGGTGTCCAGACTGGATAAGAAGGACACAAGAAAAAAGGCTGTCAAACCTTGCCAAAACAGGGTAAGATGGTTCTGAAAATTTCCCTGCCTCTGAAAATGGTCAGTAAGTTACACTAGGCCTTAGCCAAAGTTAGTTGCTTCAACATTGCAAATGAGACTTTGGGTGATTGTTCAGGTAGCCAATTGTCTCAATTCCAAGCCAATTGCCTTGGAAGCTGCTTGATTGCACTTCCTGCCTGCTCAAGCAATATTCTCTCCCTTCTCAGGCCTTCAATGGGGTTAAAGATTAAATAGTCTTAGTTACCTTCCTCTTAAGATTTAGCCAAGCTATTTCCAATGCAAGACTTAGACTCTTTAGAATAGAATGTTTATTAAATATCTAGCATGTGTTCCTTGCTTAATATTATTTATGTTGGTTATAATTTTTATACTTGATATCTGTTCCTATTTATATAGTTTTGTATTGGGTTTGGATCACTCTTGTTTAAACAAGGGGGAGATGATAGGGAATCTTTGTCAGCCAATGATCTTTAAGGGTTGGGATCAGGTTAAGGTGTGACCTTTGGGTACCCAGAGAAAAACGCTTTCTCTCTGTGGTTCCCAGGATACACAGCTAAGCTTGGATTTCTCATTCTTGTTTCGTGAGTTTGCCCCTTATAGTAATATATATATATATATATATATATATATATATATATATATATATATATATATGGTCTATCTTTTAGCTAGCCTGTTTTTTTCTCGACCTGGGATAAATCAACATTAAATGCTCAGCCAATAGCTTAGGCTTATTACTAACTAGCTCTTACATCTTAAATTAACCCATATTTCTTATCTACATTCTACCATGTGGTGGTGCCTTCTTTCAGCACAGGAATTTCATCTTTTTTTCATGTCCTACTCCATCCACCCTTGCTCCCAGTGTTCTCTTAGTCTGGCTTTCCCACCTAACCTTTTCCTGGCTAGCTGCTGGCCCGTTGACTCGTTATTAAGCCAACGAGAGCAACACATCTTCACAGTGTACAAGAGGGTTATTCCATAGCAGGCTGAGACAGATGACTCTTCCTGGTCAGCTAGGCCAGCGGAACAGATGAGCCCCTAGGTCCATGGGAAACCCTGTCTCAAAAGAGAATGTGGTGGAGATGTCCTGCGTACTTCCTCATGAGACAACCGTCGTTAGTCATGGTGGCTTACAGGGAGGATGGTCCTGACAGGGTGTGTGCTCATGTTCCTCGTTCTCTGGAGAAACAACCGTGAGACAGGATTTTGTTCATTTTTGTTGCTGAAAACGTTCGTGCCCTGCCCTGCCCTAAGTACTGAAATTGTTAGAGCACACCCAATAAAAATGGAGTGCTTTAAAATGTCTTCTTCTGGGCAAAGGCAGGTTTCCTACATGACTCGGTGGTCTGAGCTAGCCAGCTTCTTTAGGACAGTCCCTCTGGGTGGCATTTATAATGTCATTTGAATGCTCATGTACTTACGGACACACACCCCACCCTGTCGCGAAGAGTGACATTTAGTACATTGCTGTCATCTGAAAATAATTACCCCATGGGTGGTGGTGCGATTGGATGTGAAGAAGGATGGAAAATGTCACAGAGAAAGGGAGGGAGGCGCTTGGGGGAAAGGGATTTCTGCTCCTCCAGAATGAGCCTCTGGGAGGCCAGAGGGATGTTTGCTATGACAATAGGAAGAAACACTTGTGTGGATAGAGCTTTTCCCAGGACAGCAGGCAGATCTCAGACCCCAAGCTCAGACGGGTGCTGGGGTTGGCTCAGGCCCCTTGCCTCTCCAGAACCATTGAACTGAATTGCGCAGATCCTGGCAGGGATCCTCCATGTTTGCCCCACTAACTTCAGCGTTCTTAGACGTTAAGGTAAAGTTGGGGAGCCTTCGTTTGGGGAACAAGGGGACAGTCCTGCAAGTGTAGGAAGAACAAAGAACAAAGAAAATCTTCCAGCCCTCCAAAGACAGGGGCCCCCCTCCCTTCCACCTCCTTGTTAGTCCAGGCCAGGATGGGTGGAGGGGGCTCCAGCGTTCCCTGGAATCAATTGTCAAAACCTTCCCCTCCAGGCTTGAGAGCAGCTCCCCTCTGAGATGCTCAGCATGTCGTCAAACCAGTTTCTGACTAGAAAGGCAGATGGCATCAGCATGAAGGATGTCTTCTAAGTCCCTCCACCACCGGTGAAATAGTTCTGAAAGATGCTACATCCTGCTCTGGGGGCGGAGAGCAGAGCAGAGATACCACCTGCAGAGGGTCCTAGCTGCTTGCCGCAGAGCAAAGAAGAAGAACCCCCGCCTCCGCGCCCCCCTCAGGCGGGCGCGCCCCCGGTGGGGAGGCGGGGAACACGAAGCAGGCCGTTGGGAACAAGTCCATTTTATGGAGCTTGCAAACCTGAACTCAAATATTAAAAATGCTTTCATCAGTCCTCTAAATCCAGAGAAATTCTTTTGGCTTAGATGGCAGGAAAAAAAATCAGTCCCTTAAGGGGAAGGCGAGAGGAGGAGGTAATGAGGATGTGAGTCAGAGCCCGGGAATTGCTGGCAAAGGCCTTGGCGCAGGAGGCCAGGCTGAGGGGGCCTGCTTGCAGCTGATCTCACGTTGCAGACCACGGATAGCTCTCGCCTGCTTTTTTTTTCTTTTTATTGATTTCTCTCTTTAGTTATTAAAAATTGCTTGCCTCTGCTAAGTGGGGGAAAGGTGAGAGAGAAAAAGAACAATTTCTCTCTGGCTCGCTTTTTCTTCCTCTGGGGAATGAGGGCACTTGGTCTCCAAAGCTGTGTTTTTCTTGGGGTTTTGCCTTTTAATAGGGGTTGAAGAAAGTGGTTATAGACATTTGAAGGGAAATAAAGCCTGCGGTTTATTAACTGCCCTGGTTTTAATCAGTGGTGCTTTGACTGGGGTAACATTAGGTCTGCAACAATGACAGCCGATACTATGATTTTCTGTGCTTTTAGCCCCAAACTGAAGGCTTGTGGACTCCCTGACAAAAATGCATTTGTTTCTCTGGCCTGGCTGTGGTGAGGGACGGTTTGTGAGGCCAGCAGGGGAGGGGGTGAGGGAGGACTAAGGGACAGGAGAGGAGGGGGCCGGACTGGGGGAAACAGAGCTGCCATGGGGCTTCTTCTCAGCTGGTAAAGTGTAAGACCTGATGGCCAAAGCCATCTTGGGCCAATAGGAGGGGATGGGAAACAGTGGCCAGCAGCTCTGTGGCTGCTCCAGGTCACACTGCAGGGCATCGGATGCTCATGAACGCTTCTTCACAGACTGAGGCAGAAATCTCCAGGCAGATGCTTTCTTCGATGTGGCTATTATAAACGATGTCATTTCTTCTATTTGGAAAGCCAGAAAGGAACAGGCCTCTCCCAGTGGCAGGCAGCTTTCTAAGGCAACCCAACTTTGTCCCAGATTGGATACAGTCTTTGAGAGCTTTCCCACCCAGCTCATGACTTAGCGTGACCACTGCTGAAGTCGTCCTCAATAGTCCAGTAAGGTTAGGCTGTTATGAAATCCAAGATCAAGCTCTGCCATTCATCTATATGTTGATCTTGCACCCCGAGTGTAGCCTGTGGGAGCAATGGGAGCCCCAGGAGTGATCTCTTCAAGAGCATTGACTTTTGAGGTATTTATCTGTTCAGGAAGAAACAGGCTCAGCATTAACCTGTGTCCTGCTGTGGGGCCCCAGTGCTTCTCAGGTGAGTGAGATATACCTGAAAGCTCGTAACTGGGGATATATCTCTACCTGCCATTGTGGGTTCAGCAA
Organism: Microtus ochrogaster; assembly: GCF_000317375.1. NCBI lineage: Eukaryota > Metazoa > Chordata > Mammalia > Rodentia > Cricetidae > Microtus > Microtus ochrogaster. Next base: position 60,772,828 of record NC_022018.1, read on the forward strand.
CATAGTGGCAGAAGGCTCTTTAGTTTCTTGTTCTCAGGCCTGAGAGTCACCCTGGTGTCCCTGGTGGAGACAGGTGTTAACTGGAAGACCCATGCCCAAGGTGGTCTAGGAGCCAGGTAGATGGCCAGGAGGAACCTGTCAGGACCTGACCATCTATGTCAGAGGAAGCTGAGCTATTTCTCCCAGCACCCTGGCCATGGCTGTGTCCCCAGAAGCCTTGGCTGAGGCTTCTTCTGACTGTGGCCCTGTGTAGCACAGCTCTCTTAGAAGCAAATGCATAGCTCACAGCACCAACTGCTTCTTGGGGACTGCTCCTGACTCTGTGGGGGTGGCTCTATAGAAGCCATATCTTGCTGTTCTTGGCTGTGGAGTTATACCCAGCTCCTTAGCAATAGGTTCTCTCAGGAATATGAAATCATAGCGGGAGTCATGGTGACTTGTGTTTTGTTAGGACTGGTTCCGTTAATGGCAATATTTTAGAGCAAAGTTGCCAAGAACTTTTCATTATGCAGGAGTTAAAAATGGTCTGCATGCTTCTGATATATTCCTGTATATTTATTTGTAGATAGCACACATACATAGCAGTTGCTAGTAATATCCAAAGGTACCTTATATACCCAAGAATTTTTAAAATGAAAAAAAAAAAAAAAACCAAACATGGTCCCAGAACAAGTAAGCACATGCAGTGCCCAGCTTCTGGCATCTAATTCCATGCTCCAATAGAAAGAACCATGATTCCATGGGTAAACAACTGATTCTAGAACCAGGCAGAAAGTGTACAAGATAAATGCTGAATATTTATCTTGCAAGTGGCAATGTACTCAAAAACTGGCCTGACACAGGGATCAAAGTGGGGGAGACTTTTGAGCAAGAAAATAAATGAAATAGTATAATATACAGCAAAAAAAGTGTACAACAAGCATCCTTGAATGACCATGTGAGTCAGCGGCTTGAGGAAATAAGTGGCCAAGAAGAGACACATTGTGTAAGAATCCAGTGGCCATGTTGGAAGTCCATCATCATCAAAGTAGAACATTTTCTCCCCACTCGAGTTGGGCTGTGCCTTTCAGAGGGCAAGGAATGCAGGTGGGGAAGGAACCTGGAAATCATGATCTCAGCAAGGCCACCTGGGCCAACGTCAGCAGTGGTAATTCAGGTGTGAAGAGTCTGTTACGGAAATAAGCTGACCAAGCTTTGGTGTGTGTGGACTTTCTTCTGGCCGAAGGACTAATAAAGAGGAAACACAGGGCAAGTCCCAGATGGAGGGTGTCAGATTCCATATTGCAACAACAGCCCTCAAAACCGTCAATGTTATCCAAAATTAGGGAAGTCTGAGAAGCTGCTGTACCTAGAGGAACCACGAGGAGACAGAGCCTCACAACTGGAAAGAATACTGTGTGCTTGCCATGACTTGGTACTAGAGGTGGGCATGAGGCAGAAGCCAAGGAAGTCTGAATAACATGCGGGCCTACGTTAATGTAAATGAGCAACTTTGATTAATGTATTACATTGGCTAATTAATTGCACCAAATAGAGCGTGCCAGTCTAGGATGTGAATAGATCATCTGAACACAGGGTATACGGAAACGCTATGCAAGCTGCATGATTTTTATGTAACTCTAAAACTATATGTATTGGTTATTTTTCTGTTGCTGTGCTAAAAAAAATGAAAGAGGCTTTATTGCCTTACAATTCCAGAGAGAGTGGGGAGTCTATAATGGTCGGAGAAACACAGCAACAGGCCGTGGGGAAATCCTATCTTCAACTGCAAATATTAACCCAAGAGTGACTAGAATGCAGCAAGACTGTAGGCGCTCAAACTGAAAGCCCATCCAGAGTGGTGTTCTTCTTCCAGCAAGGTTCCTTTTCTAAGGATTCAACAAAGAGCACCACCGAATGGGGACCAAGTTTTCAAGTACACAGGCCTATGGGGGACACTTCTCACTCAGATCACCACTGTTCTGGAAATAAGGCTATTGCTACAGGGAGTAAATATAGGGCATGGTTGACAATGGTTATCTCAATGCTGATGCCTGTGGGATATTATTTTTGTTTTGTTTTTGATACAAGAGTCTCACGTAGCCCAGGCTAGCCTAGAAGTCACCATGTAGCCGAGGAGAACACTGGGCTCCAGTTCTTGCCTCCACTTACCCTCAGCTCACCTGGGATAAGTTACTGCTGAGAATGATCTGCTATGAGTCTGTACAGCGCAGGTTATGTAAAAGCATCCCTGTCCTGTGCATGCCCAATGCTTTCTAGAAGGGACAACCAAGCATATCTCCAAATGTTGCCAGATGATTCCAAGAGGACAAAATCACCACCTACTGAGGACCACGTGATCTGAAGAAATGCTAGAGCTACAGAAAGATGTGCTATAAGAATCAAAGTTAAAGAATCTTTTTATGTATGAAAATGGCCATCCTCATTCTTCCACGTGTCTATGCTTCTTGAGACCTCTCTCTCTCTGTCTAAGCAGCTCAAGAGAAAGGGTTCATCCCAGCTCACAATAGAAGGACTTAGACGCTGGGAAGTCAGGGTTGCAGAGCTTAAAGTAGCTGGCCCCGCCATGGTCAGAATTGGGAAGCAGTGGTGAAAGGCTGCTGCCGCTCAGCTCCGTTCTCTCTGTACACACTCCGGATCCCATCCAGGGAAAGGTGTCGTCAATGGGAGGTGGCTCTTCTCATCTCAGTTAATGTGGTTGAGACGGTCCCCACAGGCACGCCAGAGGCCCAGCTCCTAACTGGCTCTGTGTTCTGTGGAGTTGGTGATGAATCCTGAGCTCCACACCCTCTTTATTTCCTCTACCATTACCTGAAACAGAAGATGTCGAGGGATCTGAGTGTTTATTCCTTCTCATGATGTGTGTGCTGATACACGGGGGGAGAGAACAGTTTTGGAGAGACGAGCAGGCCCTGGCAGCACAGTCCGGAGCCTTCCCTGGGAAAGCTGAAGCAGGGGGATCACAAGTCGGAAGCCAGTCTGGGCTGGAAAGTGATACTCTATCTCAAGTCAAAAATAACCATGACAAAGAGTAAGGAAGAACGGGAACAGGTGGAAGGTAAAAAATGCAGAGGAAGCTGGAAGTGGAATCCTAAACCCCTAGGGTCTGGCACTGGGCAGTGAAAGATCCTTGTGCCAACTCAAAGCTTTTGTGTTGGCTTCTGTTAATCCACATATTTCCTGATCCCTTGGATCCGGACAGGCACTCTGTGCCGGGCGTCTGTGTTGTTATCCTATGCATGCTCTCAGATGCTTCATTCCACACGTGTCCGTTCTCTCAAAGTCCTTGTGCTGCTGCGGATGCTGTATTTGGGAAGGAGGTTATTAGTGTTTGGACGGATGTGGGAAGAATAGGGCTTCCCTGGTGCTGAGGCCACCATTTCCCAGCTACGGTTGGAAAACTGTGGCCGCTATATTGAGATAACCTCACCTTCCTGATGATATTCTTTCTCTCCTCTCCCACTTCTGTCCATTTCTCCACTTGCACAGAGCATATCTGAGAAGTGGAGATGTAGACGTTTGAAGCCAGATTGTTTTTGAACAAGGTCGCTCAAGGCTGAACGTTTCCCTGACAGATGTGGTGCTGGCAGGGAAGAAGTGTCTGCTTGTGGCATGAGGGCACAATGTGGCTCACTCATTGCTTCCATTCCTAAGAGACAGACTTGATATTCTGTTTCCTAAATACATATGTAATATATTTATACTATAGAAATTGGGAGAACTGATATATAAATGAAATGAAAAGTGTTACTCCCTGCTATTATTTGTACAACATTAAATACTGCCTATCTGTAGTAGGCAGAGGAAATACTAGGATGTAATACTATCTGTACATATATGTATACATGTGTGTACATATGTGATACCATATTGTGTTATGGAATTATAAATCTTGAAAGAGGTAGTGGGTACCATGGTGGGTGAGAAACATGGCAGGGAAACAGAATACACCAGGCAGGGAGGGCTTGGGTATGGAGAATTTATTCAGAGGGTATTGGGAGGGTGGGAGGGAGAGAAAGAGAGGGGTGGAAGAGGAGAGAGAGAGAGAGAGAGAGAGAGAGAGAGAGAGAGAGAGAGCTGCCTCTTCAGAAGAAGGTGGGGGGGGGGCGGGCTTGCCTTGGCAGGAAGAGAGAAAGACTAGGAAGGAGCAGAACTTGTCTATTAAAGGGACAGGATTCATCCTGCCAGGTGACACAATCCTACAGGCCGGCATAATCCTAGTATTTCCATCTTTCTCTTGTCATAAAAGGTGGGGAAATTAAAGCGGCTAGCAGGTGGGACAGGGATAGGGGACCAGGTTCTCAAGACTGCTTCCTGCTGATTTGTGGGTGTCAAAATCTTGGGAGACCTGAGAAAGCTGGGATACCGGACACGTCCTGGGGTATCCGGTTGCTTCACTGCTGCCCAGGCTCTGTGGAATTGTCCAGTGTCTTTTGGACTTGGCAAGGTGTTGGTAGAGCAGAGGACAAGGTTAAGTTTAGGAAGAAAAAAAAATTTCCTTTAGGTCCTGGTGACTGAAGGGGAGGGTGTCAAGGCCAGGGAAAGGTGGGAAGACTTGGGCTTTTAGGGTCTGGTAATTGAGGGAGGGTACATCTGATCTGTTTAAGGTGAATCACTTCAAGTTGGCTCCCTGGGACTTATAAGAGTTCTTTGTGTTTGTGAAAACATAAGTTTCAGACACATACATTGTATAAATAGCAGCATATTTGTGCCAGAAATGACTGTGACAGATGTTTTTGCACAAGGAAAAGTATCTTCTAGGTAGAAAATGACCAAAGAAAATTTAAAATCTTGATCCTGCGGTATAATAGTGGCAGTACTCTGCCAGAGCTAGATTAATAGCTGATCAGAATTTTATTGATAATGTTATGTGTATGAATCGCAGCTAATGGGAGAGACATCTGATAATAACTTTATTTGTACCCCTTAAAACACTTCCTTGTACCCTGAAACATTTTTATCCTCAGACCTTTATGACTTGCAGGTACACACCTTAATAACTTGTATTTGTATACCTTAAAACACCTTCTTGGTTTGAGCTGTGCATCTTAAAACCCCTTTTATTTAAACATGGTAAGAGGTTATGCTGAAATCCGTTTGGTGAGGTTGCCCCTTTTAAACTGACAAACCTCCCAGCCATAACTGCATCAGAGTTCTTGAGAAGGATAATTTTACTTAAGTTATTGATTAAAAGAATGACCAAGAACTTACTTGATTGGCTACCTAGACAGCCACTCCCCAGGGTCCTCCATGGTCATTGAGGGCAGGGGCTTCAGGGCAGCATTTGTCATTTGCTGTTAGCATGGGGCCTGGCAGGCTTCAGAAGATCCTGTGGTTTAGGAATCTGTAGGAATATCAGCCCACCTTGCCCTGGGTAACCAGGCAGTGAATTCCAGTACAACTAAAATGACATATATTTTCAGAAGCTCTTCAACCAATGAACTAACCCATGGTGAGACAGGCATCAACACTGGCTTTCCTCTGGTAAGAACAATTTATGAGTCTTCACAAAAACTGAAAAACTTAGAACAGGATGGATTAGAGACTCTGATCTTTTAAAAAATGAAATTATATTTTAGTTCATACTGACCTCAGCTCCAGAACACATAAACACACACACACTTATATACATAGAGAGAGATGGACATAGACACATATAGAGACACACACATGAACATATACACATACATTACACACAATCACAAGTCACACACAAACATTCATATACACACAGTCAGAGAGACACAGATATAGACACACACATGAACATATATACACACAACATGCAGCACACTATCTCTCTTACATACACACACACTTTCTCACATACATACACTCTCTTTCATGTACACACATATACCCTGTCACACACACACACACACACACACACACACACACACACACACACACACACATCTTCTGCACATTGTCCTTCCCCCATCATAAGTAAAGCAACCACGTGAGAAGCCTGATGACTCCAGCAGTTTGACATTGCTTATGCCAGGCTGGGCCTTAGGTGTTAACGTCTCTCTTCTTCTGCTTTTCTTTCTGGCATCATTATCATCTTTTTTTCCAGGGATAAACTCCAATTCCACAAAGCTTTACATGAAAACCTGCCAAGTTCTCTTGAGGTCAACTATTTCTGAACTAACTCAAGGAAACGTCAAATTGCTTTGAGGCTAATTGTCTTCTTGCCTTCCAAACACTACAGACAGAGAAAAACAATGAGAAAACAAGGATAAGCCAAAACAAACAAACAAACAACAAGAAGAAGAAGAACAACAACAAAAAACGGACTAGGAGCCAAACAAATATCACTGAAGGCCAAGAAGATGGCTCTGGTGTCCGATTTGGCTTGAGTCCTGACTTGGCCATGTGGCCTTGAACATTTATCTATCATGTACTCATTAATAATAATTCATCATAAACCACCTGGCTTTGTTGTACAGCAAAACATTGGCCATCTAGTGAAATGGGGTCCACAACAGTCCCCTTGCTTGACTTCTATCAGATCAAGCAAGATAAAATGTGTTCAGTACTTAAAGGAACAATTACCCCTTTAATATTATTACCTCTTTCTCTCTGTGTGTGCAGGCGAATACACCCATGTGTTCATAGAAGGCTGTTGGCTGATATTGAGATGTCTAAACATTTATTTATGTGTGTGTTTGTGCGTTTGTTGCAGGGGTGTGGCTGTGCCTTGGGTGGCCAGAGGATAACTTTTGGGCGTCAGTCCTCTCTTTCTGCTGCCTGGGTCTGGAAGACGGAACTCAAGTTTTGGCAGTGAGTACATTTACGTTTTCCTGAGGACTCATCTCTTCGGCTCTCCACCTTACAATTTTTGAACCAGGGTCTCCCACTGAAGGAGCCTGTTGTTTTGGCTGGACTGACTAGTCAGCAAGCTCCTGGGGTCTGCCTGTCTTTGCCCCCAAGTGCTGAGCCCATAGATAACCAAAGGCAATGTTTACCTTTTATGTGGGAGCTGGGGAGATTTTTACCCACTGAGTGTCTTCCAGTCTTAGTACTTCCTTAATGTCAATAATTTTGTACTAATATTGAATTCAAAACAAAATTTAAAAATGGGCTGAGAAATTTATCAGAAATTCCTCTTCGGGTAGATATTCAATTTTTGTTTATTTAAGATGATTACTAACATGGATAACATCTGAGAAGTTGGTGGGAAGCATTCAGATAATTATCTGCTTTAAAAGGAATCTAAACAGAAACAAACACATACAGAGACCTTCCCAGGGTTCTACTTTGTCTTGGTACCCAGTGCAGCCGGCCTTGCTTTTTCAGGGTGCTTGTAAGGCGATTCAGTTCTGCTGGGGATTTGGTTACAAAGACTTGTATCAACGGCACTGGGATATGATGCTGTCATGGGACTGGGATTGAGCACCAGGAAGCTGATGATGCCTAGGAGTCATTCTGTCCTTTGATATGGAGAAGGCGGGTAGGACTCCCGGGTACAATAATAGAATTTAGGAATATTCTGGAAGCCATGGGTGCTGTGTGTTTTGCTCAAACTCTATAATCCAGGGAACAAAGGCACTAGAGTCAAAGGGGTAGCATCTCATTCTGTTTTCTGGGGTGTTCCTGTTACCAGAGTCTGGGAGAGTGTTATACATATGTGGTTGAGTAAAACAAGCATGACAGCAGAATGGTGTGTGGTGGTTTGCCCTTTCCACGTCCAGTCAAGTATCCAGTGGTTGGTAAGGGGAATGGGTAAGGGGCGGGTAGGGTGGAAATACAGAATTTCCCCAGTGTTCCTTAACAGTTGATAGAGGACACAGAACAAGAAACAGCACTAAGGGAAGGAGAAATGCAGACCAGAGCCTTGAAAAGCGTCTGTTACCAGGGGACATCCCACAGCTCCCAGTGATTGTCCCCAGCATTCCGCTAGGCCATCTGCTTCAAGGGAAACCTCCGTGTCTGTTACAGACATAGCTCAGACCGAGTTGCACGTGACATTGGCGTTACTCGTGATTCTCCTTCATACACATGTCCTTGTCCTTTTGGCCTTCGTGGTCTGCTGATGTCACCCTTTATCTCAGGGCTCCCTCCCACTATGCCTTTGGCAGTTAACTGTTCCTGGCATGGGCATGACAGAAACCCCTACAGATCGTTCTAGTCATATTGCTGGTGAATGGGAAGATATAACAGTTTGAACTGAAGGACCGTGTCTTTGTGGGCACAGATGTGTACATTAGCACTCTTGGAGCTGTATTTGCTGCCGTCACAAAAACCCAAACGTTCCCCGCACCGGTGAGGGATGGCCAGCTTATGGGTCTGTCTAAGAGTCTGGCAGGAGAGTGCCTGGTTTTTACCACGGCTTCCTCATGTGACGTCACGGTTGAGCTTCTTAGCTTTCTGGACTCATAGGTGATGGCGGGAATAGAATGCCTCTCGGCTGTACTTTCAAGCTCAACTGTTCCAGTTTTAATTACTGTTCCACATCATGTGTGTGACTGCATGTATGGATAAATGGATAGACAGATATAATGTTATTTTTTTTAAAAAATTACTTCTTGTTGTATTGAGAATTAAAGACGCATGTTCTTCCAAGCATAATGCTTGGAAACAACAAGTGGGTTATAATTATGTTTATCATAGACACCCATACGCTCAAGCCATCCTGATGTATAAACCCTTAGCTGTGCTCAGTCCTTGTGCCTAAACGTGAGGACCGACAGTCCAGCTTTTTGACCATGGACACTGTTGCTGCGTACAGGGCTGACTCCTCAACGCCCCACATCTGGTTCCATGGTAAGGTCTGGTGAGCCTGTGTGGTGGGGTCGTTTGTCCCATCACTACCCAGTCATCACGCGAGGGTGTTGCTTTGATATGCGGCAAAGTGGTTGTGCCTGATCCCATCACCGCCACCACCTCACCTGGCCTCAGCCTGGGAGAGCCTGCTGCCCCTCAGCTGCCTCCGTGCGGATGTTGTTTTAGCGAAGTCTCTATCTTTTTGTTTTACCAATAAAGACTCAGGAGCCAGAAGATACTGGGGGTGAGAGACTGCTAGCCCAGAGAAGCAGAGAAAGCAGCTGGTTGACCTTCCCCCACCTTAGAAAGACAGTTTTCT
>NC_022018.1:60782051-60794479 GCF_000317375.1 Microtus ochrogaster
TCCTCCTGGATTCCCCTCACTGTCTCTGGTTACCTCCAGTCAACTAATCGCTATCTTTGACTTTATTTTAACAATGCAATCTCAGGGTTCACCATGTGGTCAGATATCCCTCAACATTCCTCTTGCTGGGAAAATATTTCTTGGCAATCCGAGTTTTCCTCTGGGGCAGTGTTTTGCATGGCACTTGTGTTATGAAGTACTTCACTCCAAAGTCTTGTGTGAATCAGGAGGGAAGCACACGGCATTGCAACTGGGCAATTCCAGAACTGTACGGAGGAATTGCTTATAAAGATGGGGGCAGGGTAGCCGAGACGTCACAAGGTGTAAGTCAATAACCCGGAGAATGGCCATGGCAGGAACAGTTACCAGAATATGGGCAGCGGCTTCTTGGAAAGACAACCTTCAGTCGCGTGAAGCAGCTGGGCGCCTGTATTCCTTCAGCTTGGCCCGAGGGCATTCCGTGGAGTGTTTTCTTGATTAATGACTGATGTGAAAGGGCCAAGCCCGATGTGGGCAGTGCCAACCGTGGGCAGGTGGTTCTGGGCTATGTACGAAAGCAGGCTAAGCCATCGCTCCACGGCTTCTCTAAGCAACCACCCCACGCTTTCCATTTCCCACCCACAACCAATACCTTCTCCATCTGTCTGGTGGAAAAAAAAAACCCAGAAACCTTGGAAGCTTTTTATTGAACAATGGTCTGAAGATCTTATCGTATCTACCATTTTTCTTCCGCCTCTTGGGCTGTCCTATCTTGAATCGCCTGGAGATGGGGCCTAACCTCTCTGGCTTGCCTGTGCGTGGGTTGGGAGGCGGAAATGAGAGTCCTCCATCTCTGGGCTCACCTGCCTCCTCCATCCTCGCTTTGGCCAGACTCACGTCTCACCATAAAAGCAGCCACTGCTCCCAAGTCTCTGCTTGGCCTTGAGTCACATCCAGAATTTCCACCCTGGACGTTTCTCCACCGAAGGTGTCTGGCTTCAAAATCTGGGCTGTGTTCTCAAATAACATGTCAGCACTTCGGGGAATGACATCATGGCAAGAGTGAGTGTGTTAGCTCAAGTGCTTGCTGGTCCAAGGGGCGACAGGGGGAGAAAGCACACACCCCGCGAGCTGGCTGCTCAGTGAAGGCAGCAGAGAAAGCCCCACCTCTCAGTGATGTTTTTCCACAAAGATTTAATTAAACCATGGCTGGGTCAGTATTTATGGCATGCCGCCAGCCTCCTTCTCTGGATGGAACTCTGGAGTGTCAGTCAGGACTCAGGGGCAGCTGGAGCTCCTGGGGTTGGGGGACAGCATCAAGAGGCGCTGTGGAATTCCTCCTGGGGTGGGGGCTGTGCTGAGTGTCTGTCTGGGGAGAGTGTGGCACACTTAACACACAGGGGCTTGGCAAATCAGAAGAGGACTTCAGAGGGCGCCTTCAACCGCCATTTCCTTTTCTTTCTAGCCAGCTTCTTCTTTCATCTCAAGAAAGAAAGGTCACTGTGGACAGTGGTTTCTACCATTACCCAAATACACAATTACTCGAATGGGTTTGAATTATAATTCTTCTATTGAGGTAACTATTAATAATAACACTGCTGGCTTTGTTCTTATTTATTGAGTATCCTCCATCTTAGGGGTGAGATTTTAAACCTTATCTCTCACCTCTACAGAATTCCCAGGGAGGTGGCGTTCCTATCTCTGTTTTAAATGGTTGAACAGATGGATTAACTAGCTCTCAGCCATTCAGCACCACACAGGAGTTTGACTTGACTGGGTTGCTTTTCAAAACAACAGTAATAACAATAAAAAAATAATCACAGCGATATATAGTAAGTACCCAATAAAAGGAGCCATTATTCACAAATTAGATAAATGCACAAGGGCATGCGGGTGCCTCGCTCTTCCTGATCTGGGGCCAGAATGGCTATCATTACACAGACTGGGTTTACATTTTAATTGGATAAAAACAGATTCTCAAGGAAGCCATGTCTCCTTTGGGTGCTGTTGATTCTCAAAACTTGGTGGTGGAGAGCCAAGTCCTCAGGGGACAACACAGGGTTAGGACATGAATTCACACAGAACATGGGAACAAGAAAGAGGGCCTCAGGTTTCCAAGTAGGAATAACGCAAAGGTCCCCTTCCGTCCGTTTGTTTAGATAAGACCCTCACACACTATGGTGTAGGCTGCTTATTTCTCACTGAATTTTACATGTGTCCACTATATTTTCTGGCCACCCTTTAAATCAGATTAAGTCAGTGTGACATGTTCCAGTCAATGGAAATGGGAACACTGTGTATTTCTTCCTGGCCAAGAGGAGAGGGGTGTTTTCTTCTGTTTCCTTCTGTCCCCATAGTTCTGAGAGCACAGAAGGCTGAACCCGAGGATGCTCACCCAACCCCCCCTCCCCCGACATTATTGTATGATCCTTCTGAGATTCTGGGCTTATCTGTTATTGCAGCAGAGCCTGGCCAGTTCTGACTTATACACAGGTGTCTTAGCTTTCAAGCCACGTCACAGTTAGTATTTTCAGAGGCCTATCTGGACCTGGCACCAATTTTGTGCATACTGTCACAACCATTGTGAATTCATCTTTGCAACTTCCATGCTGTGTCCAGAAAACATCACTTTCACGGCCTCTGGCTCTTACCATCTTCCTGCCCCCTCTTCTGTGATGATCCTTGGGCCCTGGGAGGAGGGAGTGTGATGTGGACATCCCATGAGGAGGTGAGCAGTTCCTTTTTCTCCACACATTGACCAGTTGGGATCTTTGTGTGCACCGTCTGCTGCAAAAGGGAGTCTCACTTTCAGGTTGACTTCACCCCCTTCTTTGCAGCTCAAATTTGAGGTGCTCTCAGAGGATATTCTGAGACTCTCCATGTCTGGAACCCCAGGGGCTCCCTTCGTCCTGTATCTTTAAATTCTATCTATTTGCTAGTGGCTGTCACATTCATGTCTCTAGTTCTGATCAGGGATCCCGAGGACACATTTGTCTAGACTCTCTCCTGTCATTTCTGTTTTAGTAGACATTGAGAACGTAGTACATGTGGGGTGGAGAGATAGCTCAGCAGTTAAGAGCATTGACCACTTTTCCAGAAGACCTGGGTTTTATTCCCAGCACCACATGGAGGCTCACAACCATCTATAACTCCAGTTCCAGGAGATCTGATGCCCTCTTCTCTATTGTCTCATCACCCACAAAGACACTCACCAGGTAACAAGACAACCAACAAATCACTCAGCCAATAAAGGAGCGAAGTCTTCGGTACATCCAAGCTGTGTTGGCTATCTTCCTGTCACTGTGGAAAAGCACCGAGACACACAGCTGACAGGAAGGGAGAGTCTATTTTGACTGTCAGACATGTCAACCATGGTCATGTGATCCTGTCTCTAGACATGTGGGAAGACAGAACGCCATGGCAGGAAGTACCTGATGGCCAGAAAGCAGAGAGGGAGGGACAGACAGACAGAGACGAGGGGGAGGATCAGACAGTCTGTAAGATGACATTCCCAGTGCCCCCAATAGCACCATCAGAAGAGGACCAGTCCTAACTATGAGAAGTTCAAGTCTCAGAAATAATCTGTAAATTTAACCACCGACAGGATGTTGTTTGGTATGGTGGTTTGACCAAGAATGGCCCCTCTAGGCTCGTATAGATGTGGGCTTCTTAGAGTAGGTGTGGTCTTGTTGAATACAGTGTGTCGTTGGGGGTGGGCTTGGAGGTTTCAAAAGTCCACATCCAGCCCAGTGTTTCTCTCTATCTTTGTTTACCTTTGGTTCAGGATAGAAAGCTCTCAGCTACTTCTCCAGAACCATGTCTGCCATCATTATCCCTGTAATGATGGTCATAGGCTAACCCTCTAAAACAGTAAGTGAACCCCCGTGTATCTTAAAGGCTCAATCCATTTGATGTGTTTCTAGTACTGTATGATATCTTTAGTTGGAAATAACACTGGAAATAAAATCGGAGGCCTTGTGGTGTGAAAATCAAACCAAATAGTTGCTCCAGTCCTTGCGTGGTCAAGGTCCTTCACCATGAGTTGCTGGGATCTTTGGTTCAGCTGAGAGGTGTCCAGACGGATAAGCAGACAAGAGGATTCTCAGTCAATAGTTTGAATCTAACTAGAGGATGCAGCCAAGTTTTATTTTATTTTTTGGTCCTTCCCTATGAGCCTTCCCCTTCTGTTGTCAAATCCCCTGATCTCTTTCCTTCCCCAGATGATTCCCTTCTGCCCTCATGCGGTAAATGCACCATTGCTCTCTTCCCGTCTTCTCCCAGGAGATCTTTCTCCCTTCTCATGGCTCCCTTCATTCACTCATGAGCCACTTGCACATCCACACCCCCACACATGCCCCCACACAGCAACATGCACACCCCACACCCTTAAATAAACACACATTCTGCCAATGAGGAAACATGAGGTGTGCCTTTCTGAACTGGCCTACTTCATTTAACGCAGTGGTCTCCTGTGAACTTGTCCTGACTTCCTGTTTCTTCATGGCTGAATCCTACCAAGCTTTCTAGATGACACGGACATTTCCCTTTGAAGGGGAGCAAGGCACCCATGCTGAGCCCATCTCAAGCCTTTCATTTCCCATACGATATCATTCCTTCTTGAGACCCTAAAGGAGAGGAGATGCCCTGTCTTTGGAGATGACCCTCCTAGAGTCGCTGAGTCACCACTTGGCTGGTTCTGGGACATCCTCACGGGGACCGAGAGCTTCCAGAGCAGAGGTGACAGTACCTGACCCACTTTCCAGTGCTATGTCCACTGGGACTGGAACTGTGGGCCTAGTTCTTAACAGAGGGCAGTAGGCCAAAGCAGGTGACGCTGTTTCTACACTAAAGTGTCTTCTGCCCTTGTTGGTGTCCTCTTCCTTTTCTGTGGGGCCTGGAGGTGTTGTTTAACTGGTTTCTTGGAGAGCAGCCTCCCCCATCCCTTTCAGTGGAATATATGGTAGAGTGTTGTGCCACTGGGAGTCCAGAGTTCTGCTACCACTGCAAGGGCCGGGCTATTTTGACTGATACGTCATTTTTTTTTTTCTTTTAGCGTGTGTGTGTGTGTGTGCTCATGCGTGCGTTTGTGTGTGTGTGTGTGTGTGTGTGTGTGTACTGGGGGGCAAACCTAGGGCTTTCAGCACATGAGGCAGGCCCTCTCACTAAGCCACACTTCCAGTCCTGATCATGTATTTTAAGTACATCTTATTTAAACCATTACCTTTTAAAATATTTGAAACCATCTTACATATGCAATTTATTGTATATGGATGGAATATAAGAGTAATTAAACTTTGGCTCATGAGAAGTCTTTGTGTGCAGCAAACAAAACGCAAATTAGCATCTCTGTGTCTCCTCCCACTCTCCTTACTCCCCAGGGCGGGTGGTGAGCTAAGGGGTATGCAAATCAGAGGTTCTGAGTCCTGAGAGAAGGAGCCTAAAGCGGGCTGTGATCTCACAGAGCTCAGTGAGGAAAGGCCTGGGATAGGGCCCTATTCAGAATCCCACTCTTGGTGGAGGCGTAATTCATACCCTCCGTTCCTCCCCCACTCACTCTGGTGTTGGTCTGTTCCAGGCTCAGCGTGGGAGGGTGCGGTGGCTCTGCCTGGGTCTCCACAGTCACGGTCTGCCTGTTCAGTGCAGATATACCTTCTGAATGCAGAAGATGGGACCCCAGGGGCGGTTCTGGGAACAGAGATCCCAGCCAGTCCTTAGAGGACCAGGATCTGGAAAGAGGATTGTGCCCCGCCCACCCCCTTCTCCTTCTGGATCCCTCATTGTTAGGCTTGCTCCTTGCTCCTGGGAAGACTTTCGTCTCGCATTTCCCATTGACCAGTCGCATGCCCGGCGCAGGACTGGTACTGTGGAGGCTGTCTCGGAGCTGAGGATGCCGTGGTCACATCGATCAGCCAGCAGATTGCTCTTGATCCGCACTGAAATCTATCCCCCAAATGGAAAGGTTCCTCTGCCTCCAGTTTAGGTTCCTCTAGCCGTTTGTGATGCGCATGACCAGCGTTGACTCGTTTCCCATGGTATGACTCTGGCAGCCATCTTTATTTTCCATTCCCACAGACTCGAAGACAGCCAAGTCTTAGACCCCAAAGCTAGCAACTGTGGAAGGGGGTCCGTGTGGCCCTTGGAAAGGCTTTAAGATAGAAAGCCCAGCCCGCTGCAGAAGTCCAACCCGCTTCCCACCCTGCTCTTTGAAATGGCTGTTTCCACACAGGGCAGCCTTTCCTGGTGCCGAGAGTCCGCCTTCTGTCCATCGCTGCTCACCTCACCGTACGTTCCTTCCATCTACAAGTTAAAGCAAGACCTACAAGTGTCAGCAATACAAGCTCAAGCTGGTTCTTGGCAGCTATCTGGGTTTCTTTTGCCCCTGGCAGGGAATTAGTAACCCAAGAACAGCTTCCCCAAGCAGCGCTCCACGGATGGAACCTCCCAGGTGCCAGAGAGCGCAGGATCCCAGCCTGCCCCATTCTCTTTAAGACATCTATCTGCTCCTGGTCCCCAGGGCTCAGAGTGTAGTCAGGAGCGACACGTCTGCGGTGATTATTTTTGGAGCAAAGGCAAGTTTGTTCTCTCTGCAGCCTGAAGAGATGTGTGTGTAGCAGTCAGGCAAGCAGTATCAGTCAGAAACTGGACCGACAAGAAGCAGAAGAGACCCGCGGCAGAGGAACCAGCTAAGAGCCCCATGGGATGTGCTGAGCCTCATCATGTATTCCTTAAGAAACCTCTGGCAGTCATTGCCACCCACGGGCACCAGGTGCCAGTAAACACGCCCAAACCTTTGGCCACATGTCCTGAGACAGAACATCTGCCATTTGCCTATACTCCTGACGACTGATTTCAGAAATGACTCTTAAGAAATAACTGTGATGCACGATCCCCCGCCTAGAAACTGCCAGAATGCTTAATTATGGGGGGCCCTTTCTCGGGAGCACAGTAAAATATGCTAAATGGAGCTGGTTTCCCCGGTCTCCTGCCCGGCTGTGAGCGTTCTACGCTGAGAACGCTGCTTCTGTTTTCAAAAGTTCAATCCAGCTTGATGGAGGTTTCCAAGAACCAAAGGAGAAAGTCCAGAAAGAATTTACACAGGGACTGCTTAGTGATTTTCTTTTCTGTTTTTTTTTTTTCTCTTTGGGGAATGGATCACAAGATGGCAATTCTAAATAATCTCACAATCAATTCTTGAGCTAGGCCATCAGATGAGAGCAAATGCTCCCTATCTGGTTCAATTGCACAGGAAGATGCTCTGTGAGATTATTTGGAGAAAATAAGTGATCATTAAACTAGATTTGATAAAAGCCATGAAAAGGGATGCGCTCTTGGTGTTTCTGGTTCCTTAACTCCTTCTGTGTCAGACTGAACTTCTAGGTCTCCTGGAGCTGAGGACGGACAGGTGCATTGTGCCATCTTACAGCCTGTTCCAGCGTCTTTCTCTAGGCCACTGTCAGCAAAAGTCAAGTGGGGGTGGAGGGGTTCGATGAAGGACACCCCAACAGTAGACAAAGAGGCTTCTGGGTTACCCCTGTGCCTTAAGGTCTCAATGCTTGAAGTGGGGACATCTCAGAGCTCTTTGGAGATTCAGAATGTCAGGCCAAGGATGCGACTCAGGCAGCACGGTGTCCCAAGGTCTGGAGTTTGATCCTCGGTGCCACATAACCTGGGCATGGTGGGATTTGCCTGTGATGCCGAACCCTGGAGTCAGAGACAGGGGGATGGTAGATTCAGTGTCATCGTTAGCTGCATTCTCTGCTCAGTTCTACACAAAGCCTCTGTTTATTCCCGAGCATGGATGGGAGGCAGTTGTCTGCAGGGCACAGAGAAGGCCTGTGGATTGAACCCGGGCTGCTGAGGGAGAAGGGACACCGGAAACCAGTGAAGGAGCTGGCTTGGCCTCTGTTCTCATCAACAGGCTGATCATGAGCACCAGGTTGGGGTGGCAGGGCGGTGATCACACCTGACATGAGGCCCACCTGTGTGGTGTTGGCCTTGCTGTGGAAATTTCCCCAGGGCAGCCTTGTAGGGAAGTACCAAGACCTTCTGTTTCACTACAAGTGCCCCCTACAGTGTGGAGCTAGGCAACAACAGAGTCTAAACACTGCCCTTCCTTCCCAGACCCTGGGACTAATGTCATTGCTCAATGAGGGACATCAAAGGAACCAGACGGGCAAACGGGGCTACAATGACATGGTCCCTTGGTCCCACACCCTCTCTGCTGTCCACTGGCTGCCTGTGGTCTCTGTGCCTGAGCCCAGCCCCCGGGGGTGTGAATGAGAGGAGCACACATCACTCAGGCACAGCTACATCCCTGAGGCGAGAGGACTTGGGAAGGGGCATCCCTGGACGACGACCCATGGTACAGGCAGTTCCACTGGAGAGACCCCCTCCACCTCAGCATCTGTTTCTCATGGGTGCATCCATACACACGTGGGGCCTGGGGGCTGTTATCTGTGCTCTTTGTCAATCTCTCTCTGCATTTATTATTATTATTATTATTATTATTATTATTATTATAATATTATTGAAACAAGTTCTCTCTGAACCTGGAGCTTGCTGATTTGGTTAGACTGGATGGCCAGCGAGCTGGAGGAATCCTCCTGTGTCCACATCCCCAGTGCAGGGATTGCTAGTAGCTGTGACCGATGGGTCCAGATTATCTTTTTTTAAAATTCATTAATTTATTGTATGTGTTTGAGTATTTTGCCTGCACGCATGTCTATGCACCGCCTGTGTACAGAGCCCTTAGAAGCCAGAAGAGGGCATGGGAACTGGACTTACGGATGGTGGTGAGCTGCCATACAGGTGATGGGAACTGAACCCTGGTCCTCTGGAAGAGCAGCCAGTGCTCTTCACCACCGAGGCTTAACCACCGAGGCATCTGGGCAGCCCCTGAGTCAGTTTTTTGTTGGGTGCAGGTGCTGGTTCTCGTGCTTGAGCAATAGACACTTCACCAAGGGAGCCATCCCCCAGCCCCATCACCGTGGCTTTAATTCCGCTCCCCTGAGGATTAATGGGATTGGAATATGCTTATGTGCCCACCTGTCTTCCTTTGAAAAATGTTTCTTTTGGTGTTTCCCTTGTTTTCCTGCTACAGAGCTGTGTGAGTCACATCTGTGTACAGGCTGAGATCAAATCAAATCTAAGATGAGTTCTTGCATTTTGGCTTTGAGTCCTTATGAGATGGGTAGTTCGTGTTTTTACTCTCTCTTCAGGGAGGTCTTTTCTGCCCACCAACCATTTCCTTTCTTAGTCTGATAAGCTGCCATTTTCCTGTCTTGGCTTTTCTTCCCTGGGCTTTTGAAGTTATATTCCCCCCCCCCCAAAAAAGCAAAGCAAAAACAACAGAATGGTTTCCCATGCTGACGACAGGGAACCTCCCTCCATGATATCTTCTCCTAGTTTCATGCCTTCAAGGCATGGTGTATTCTAAATGAGCAAAAACAGTTTGAAAGAAAAGAGCAAAAGACTTGATGTAGGTGTGAAAATGCACAAATGTGTTTTCATCTGTGTAAACTTGAAAACATCGTGTGTGCATGTGTGTGCATACAGTTGTGGGTATGTGTTATGTGTGCATAGAAACAGGTGGACTCCTGTGTCTGCAAGTAGGGGTCAGGGGATGCAATGAAAACATTTATCCTGGCTACCTTGAAGCAGCAATGGTGATAGCATGACTGGTTTGGAATGGTGCAGAGGACATTCTTGCTTTATATCCATCATCTCCTCACCTAGAGTAACAGGCACAGAATAAATCTGTAATTCGGATGGAGAATTATTCTAATCTATGGAGTTGAGGGGCCTACATATTAAGTCTAGACTAGGGGTGGTGTGTTATATCCATACCGTATATTATTGTATATTATATAGGGGAGGTGTGCTATGTTTACATTATATATTATTATATAGGGGTGGTTGTTATGTCCATGTTGTATATTATTATTGTATATTATATAGGGGTGGTGTTATATGTTTATATTGTATATTATTATTATATAGGGGTGGTGTGTTATGTCCATATTGTATATTATTATTGTATATTATACAGGGTGGTGTGTTATGTTTATATTGTATATTATTATATAGGGGTGGTGTGTTATGTTTATTATTATTGTATATTATAGCTGGTTGCCTTTGTTCTGTGCACTGTGGTAGTGACTGGGAGGATGGTGGCTTCTGGAAAGATTTGTGTCCAATCTCTTTGCTCTGTGGATGTGTAGACTCTTGTTACTTTATTGGAAAAAGGGTCACCCATAGCTGCAATCAGTTAAGAATATTGAGAAAGGAGTCTCTGGCGGCCCTAAGTCCAATGGCAGCTGTCTTCATAAGAAGAAGACAGTTGAGACATACACGAGAGGGGGTTGAAGACAGACAGAGACTGTGGTGGTGCTGCCTCAAGCCGAGGAAACATAGACAAACCCCTCTGAGGACCTGCATGGGGAGCATGGCCTTCCAAGGCTGTCATATCCAAGTTCTGGTCTCCAGAGCTGAAAGGGAAGACAGAACAGTTTGTTGTCTAGTTTAATCTGCTGGGTTTGTTTCTCTGTCACAGAGGAGCAATACAGGAGGGTTTTCTGATGCTCTTCTCAGACGGCTATAGCAGGCTTCCATGGGAGCGTGAACCTGTGCCATGTTACATGGGAAGAAAGAGGAAGGAAGGAGGAATTCAGGAGGGCAGCTGGGCTCAGGAGTCTTTTAAGGAGGCAGAGTCAGTATGCCAGAAGGGTCATGTGTGTGTGTGTGTGTGTGTGTGTGTAAAACATGCTTCCTGCTGACCTTGTTAGCTACAGAACTGACTAGCAGTTTAAGGATATCGTGATAGGGATTTAGCACATTCATGTCAGACAGAGAAATGTGTTTTTTTTTTTTAAAAAAAAAAAAACCTCCCTTATATTTATAAGAGAGAAAACTGAAGCCCTGATTAGGCCCAATTAAAAAAAAAAAAAAAGGCGAGTGCTGACTCACCTGAATGGGAGCAGCTTGCCTGGTCTTGAGGGCTCTGTTCTTAGCCAGTCTGCTCAAATTCCAAGGCAGCCCGCGTGCTCTCGTGTCTGCATCACCTCTGCCAGGCTGGCAAGCCCCCAAGCTATATGGAAAACAAAATATTTTCATCATTTTACATGACAACGCGTGTGGCTCTTGAGAAAGAAGAGCTGGCACTGCCTCCCCTCACCCACGCTGTCCCTACTCAGCCCAGATTTCCTCCAGCCCATGCAGAGGACAGGAGAAAATTCATGAGAGGCCAGGCTGCCCCTTTCCTGGCATCCTGACTCAGAACTTCTCCCGTGGAGGACTCGGCCATCTGAGTGCCATGCTCTAGGTATAGCTTCTCGTAGGTACACTCGAGGGTTCCCAAACCAGGCAGAGCTCGCGCACTAGAATGTTCTCATGGGCATGGCTGGAGCATTTGTTTCCCAGAACTCACACTATAAATAAGCTTAGGATTAACAAGAAGCCAGCATTCCATGGGTGGCCCTGTCTTCATGGTGGGGCATTTCCCTAAAGCCTGCACTATCGGGCTGCCTCTGGATTCAATGAAGCCATGTCAGCTCTGCGACTGGGCTCACAATGCCTCCATGCTAAGCCCATCCCCTCACTACTAAAGAGACGTTTTCTGTCATCTCCAGAAACGTCCACGCAGGACTTGGATCTCTTATCTATCGATGGATCTTGGTGCACGGGAAGTTCTGTCTCCTTGGTGGATGGTGCAGGATGTGTGAGTGTGTGCAAGTGTGTGCTTGAGCGTGGTGATGTCTATGGCTGTGTGTGAATGAGTGTGAAGGTGTGTATGCATTTATGGCTGTGTGTGAACGAGTGTGTCTGTGGCTGTGTGAGAGATGAGCGTGTGCATAAGAAGGAGAATGTAAAGTGTATTCATCTGAGTGTGAGTGTGTGCTTGTGTGTATCTGTCTATATAGGTATATAAGTGTATGTGTGTCTGTGTGAGAGCATCGTGTGTGTGTGTGTGTGTGTGTGTGTGTGTGTATGCGAGCCTGTGCGGATATGTGATTGAGTATGTCTGTGTACGTGTCAGTGTGCCCACATTCAAAAAATCCCATTAAGTAAGCAGAGGCAGGAAAGTCCTGCTTTGAGAAAAGAATGAAATCTGCCTGTCCTACCGGTCTGCAAGGAGGGAGACAAGGCACCCCATCCACCATCGGCGAATCGGCGAGGAAGCGACGAAGAGAGAGCTGAAGGAATTGTGTGGCCTGGCTCCAGAAGCTAATGGGAAGGAACCGAAGGAGCAGGGAGCCGGCCCCTCCCCTGGGGCAGAGGCTGGCTTGGAAGCTGGTGGAGATGAACTGCCACTCTGTTGGAGGGACCCCGAGCCTCATCTGTGTCTCCACAGGTCATTCCCCTCCATTTGTGTTGGGGGGTAAATGAGAGGGACTCCCCTCCATTTGTGTTGGGGGGTAAATGAGAGGGACTCCCCTCCATTTGTGTTGGGG
>NC_022018.1:60794904-60807147 GCF_000317375.1 Microtus ochrogaster
GTGTGTGTGTGTGTGTGTGTGTGTGTGTGTGTGTGTGTGCTCATGTATCTGCGTGCATATTAAGGCTGGGGTCCACATCAAGTGGCTCGCTAGGTCACTCTCTACTTTAGTATTTTGCAACAGGGTCTTTTTGAACTTGGAGATCCCTGATTGGTAGAGTGACCCTCTCCCATTCTCCTGCCACATGCTGGGATTTCAGGTACACCTGGCCTGGTCTTTTGCGCAGGTGTGATGATGAGAGCTCAGGAACTTCGGCATCAGCCGGAGCTGTCACCCCAGACAAGTTCCAGCTTTCCATTATTTCCCAGACTGCGAGAACTTTCCTATCCCGTAGCCCAAGGATGCCAGAGTCAAGATTTGCTCACCGTTCTCTAGGCCACCCTACTCTCCTGCCTCTCACTGTCTCCTGTTCCAGCTCCCCGTGTGCAGGAGCGCTGCAGGGGAGGCCAGCTACACAATGCTCATGGCTCACTGCTCTTTACTCACGGGCCTCCCAGGGCTTAAGCCTCAGAACTTCCCCCGGGTAGCTAGTGACATCACCGCATAATTAAGGTGACTGTGGTGCCTAGCTGCACACCAGACAAAGGTCCCTTGTTTTAACTTATCATCCGTGCTCTCCTTTGCAAGATCGAGCTCCCACTGGTAATTAAGGGAGATGCTTTAACCTGGATAAATGAGAGGAGGGCTCAGGGCAAAGAGGCAGGAGGGGCAGTCCTATGTCACTTCTTAAATTGTCATAGCAATGAGGGTGCTGACAGATATCTGCTCTAAGGGAAGGCGGGCTCAACACTAATCTGAAGTCTCCCTTTTATGTAACTTTCTTCCGACCTGCTAAATAGCCTTCTGTCTCCTTTTATTTCTCAGCTGTTTCACGGATGGAGTTGCTACTGAGTGGTCGCATGCCCTGGCCTTGGTCACTTTCTATTCTTGCAGCCTTGTGCCAATAGCTGCTTGCTCTGGGATTCTGCAGCAACACTAGAGAGGTGCAAAGCCACTTTACTAGTTAGTGGCTGCACGACCTCAGAAGTTACTGACGTCAGCTTACGCCCCCACCAACTCAGTTTCCACATCCGTGAAATGACGAAATATGAGGCCAGAAAGACCCGCCTCGTCACGGTGGAGTCCTCATCAGTCTGACTTTGTTTTCTGAGACAAGGGCTTCTCATGTCCTTCAAACTGACCTTAAATTTGTGATCCATCTGCCTCTGCCCACAGAGAGCTAAGATTGCTATTGTGTGTTACAATTCCTGATGGCTGTGATCTCACAGCAAAGTCTAGCTGATTGAAAGTCCATGTTTCTGAAGAGGAAGTTGAGGTCCAGAAAAGTGAAGTCAGGGTTTGAGCTTACTGTTAGTATGTGCAGATACTGACTATGCAGAGAGGCTGACCACTAAGGGCTAGACAATGTTGCTTACACTCAGCGGTTAAGAGCGCTGTCTGCTCTTCCACAGGTCCTGAGTTCAGTTCCCAGCAACCACATGGTGGCTCACAACCATCTGTAATGAGGTCTGGTGTCCTCTGGAGAAAGAAAACTTGCCATTCCACTTAATAAAGTTGTCTTTTTAGGTAAAAAGTGTTAGCTTTTAAGACAGTCGCCATTTCCACTGTATTTGCCTGGCAGGTTTTTCGTTTGCTTTGCTGTTTTGTAGGGGTAGACAGCTGACACTGGGGACTGCCCTATGGGCTGACATCCTTAAGGGCCTCCTGCATTTTCCCATCATAGGCCAGGCTTTGCTCCCACAGCTGGGAACATCTGGGCTGCATCCCAGGTTAAGCTGTCTGGGAAGCAGTGACATGGGCAAGGCATTCCTCCATTGGGGAAGATGGGTGGGAGGTCTTTTGTCTCTTGGGGTGTTAGCTCTTTCCCATAACTCTCTCATACTGCATATGGCTTCATCTGCCCTCTGCAGCCTTCCCCATACACCGAGGATGAGTGACATGCACTGTTTTTGCACAAGTGAAGGTCAAAGGAAACTTGT
The DNA here is from genome assembly GCF_000317375.1 of Microtus ochrogaster. Classification (NCBI taxonomy): domain Eukaryota; kingdom Metazoa; phylum Chordata; class Mammalia; order Rodentia; family Cricetidae; genus Microtus; species Microtus ochrogaster. The sequence goes on from NC_022018.1 coordinate 60,796,884, forward strand.
AGCCATTGGTTCTCCTCCTCTACCCTGTGGGTTCCAGGGATCAAACTCAGGTTGACAGGCTTGGCAGGGAGCACTTTTAGCTGTGAGCTGTCTCACAAGCCACCAGCTCTGTCCCTCTCTGAAAGGACATCTGTGCTTCAGGCCTATTTCTCTTCTGCCTTGGAACCTCCACCCATAGCAGCCTGATGAAGTGGTAGATGGGAGAAGGGTCAGATGCATTTTAATGGCACATGGTAACCACAGTCACCGGGATGTCTAGACCCAGTTCAGGAGCCCAGGTGACCCAGGCAGAGCAGCATGAGGTCTGGAGTGGGATGGAAACAATGACTCAGGTCTGATGAGAATGCAGGTCGCCCAGCTCAGCGGTCCTGAACATCTCAGCAAATTCCACGTTTCAGACATCCTCGAATTTGGCAATTTGTATTTCGTATTTTGGACCCCTCTGGAATAATCTGCCAATTAACAAATACCAGATGCCCTTTCTTTTTCTCTTTAGTAAAACCTTCCAAAAAATGTTCCCCAAACCCGTCAAGTTTCCCTAGTTTTCGATAATCACAAACAGGCCTCTCTCCATGTGTCACTGGCTACATAGTGTTGAGTAACACACCACTGGCACTCCAAGACAGGAGCACTCAGAAACTGAGCTCTTTATCACTCTCTGGCTAGAAGCTCTGCCTGCGAGTCAAGTACATCTGCCCAGTAGATAGCCTAGTTTTTAAAACCATCTGTTGGTCCTGGGTTTCGGAGGAGGAGGTTAGGGAAGAAGAAAGGGAAGGAGAAGGGAAAGGAGGAGGAGGGGGGAGGAGGATGGGGAAGAAGAAAAGGGAAGGGGAAAGAGAAGAGGAGGGAAGGTCCAACTGGAAACCCAACAGCCCGAGTCTTCCTCCCAAATGCCAGCCTACACCATTGAGAGCTTGCCTGAGTCCCTCAATGTCGCTGGCTTCAGTTCCTCCAGACAAGGAAAGTGGGAAATGAGACCATCTTTTGGTTCCAAAATACTAAAGAATTCTAAAGAGCTTTCAAAACAGAGATGGGATCGGAAATAGTGGTTTATAGAGTAGTGACTTGCTAGTTGACTGAAACCAAACCAAAAAGTGTGACACATGAGGTACTGGACAGGCGAGAATAGCAATGTTTGGTGGGCCATCTCTTCACATTTAACACCTGTGTCCTTTATTAAATTGATTTATGAAGTAAGACAGCAGTCCCCCAGAGTATAAAATGCTGTTCATTTAAGTAACCATTGAAAGATCTTTTTTCACATTCGACAGGGTGATGTGGGAGTCCCCTCTATGTGCTGTGATTACCATTAATGAATAAAGAAACTGCTTTGGACTTATAGCAGGGCAAAACTTAGCTAGGTGGGGGAAACTAAAGTGAATGCTGGGAGAAAGGAGGCGGAGTCAGAGAGAAGCCAGGGATCCACAGCCGGAGACAGAGGTGCTGAAACTTTCCTGGTAAGCCACAACCTCATGGTGATGCACAGATTAATGGAGATGGGTTATATTAAGAGTTAGCAAATAAGAAGCTAGAGCTAATGGGCCAAGCAGTGATTCAATTAATACAGTTTCTGAGTGTATTTCAGGTCTGGGCAGCCAGGACAAACAAGCGGCCTCTTTGCAACAACGAGGGGTCAGAATAGCAGCTTATTTAGCACGAAACTCTTTTGTATTCAGCAGTGTGAATCACAATCCTTACACCCCAGTCCAAAGGAACAGGTGTTGTCATGTCCCTCGGCAGATGAAGAAACAGCTTTAGAAAGGCCTTGCCCTAGGTCACACAACTGGTGAGTGGCTATGGTAGGATCTGAATCCAGCTGTCTGACCCCAGCATCCACTCTGTCCCCTTCACCAGCTGCATCCTAGAGAAGCGGAGGAAGGCTCTGCAATTCGCTCGGCATCTCTCCAACAACCTGGGCGTAGAAAGAGCAAAGCACAGTTGTAGACGGTCTTTGACTGTAGAGGAGTTCTCAGGGGGACAGGCTGTGAATTATGGGTGAGCTCAGCACAGAGTCCCAAAAGAAAGGAAGCTCAGACTTGGAGTGCTGGGCCTCCAGGTCACTGTAACACCAGGCAGCTTTTCTGAACAGATACGACTGACTGCTCCCCCAAGGTGTCCACTTCTCTGCAGTCTCCCCATTTGGTCTTTTTCAAATCTCATAACTCGGCTTTTTTGTTGCACTTTTCTTGTCTGGGATGCCAGGATGAGTTCTGTGGAGTCATCAGATCAGTTCTCCCTTAATTCAAGTTCTTTTGGTTTCTTCTGGAGCTGTAAACAGAATTGTGCAATTCAGAAATGACCATCAGACACCAGTTTCTATTCTCAGCCTCTCCTGGGGCAAGGGAAGAATGACATCACTTGCCAAGTCTCAAATCTGTTCCACAAGCCTAGTCTGAAACTGAGTTCTGATTCAGGCCTTTTCTTGTTTTAATTATTTGTTTATTTCTGATGGGGACTTGCTGCTCCTAGGAGGGTCCCATCTAAAAAAAAAAAAAAAACTCAAAGACATCAAAAAGTTCTAACAACATAGCGTCTTGATGATTTAAGTGTAAATATGTCAGGGACACATGGTTTCTATTATTCTTGAAATAACACATGGGTTTAGAAACCAAGGGGAAAAGTGTTGGTAAAACACATTAAGGACTTGGCTAAATGTTTTTTAAAGACCAGCTCTGAAGCCCCGAGGGAGTAGCACGCTAGGAAATAAGCAGAGGCGCCTCCAGCCCTTGTTCCTCCTTTATTTGTCTGTTCCTTGGAATGAGCCGGATGCTGTGCCGATTCCCAGCAGGTGGCTCTTTGATGGAGCTCAGGCGAGGCTCCACCTCATGGTAGGAAGCAAGCAGCAGGCAGAACTGGTTCCTTCCCGCTAGTGAGAGGGAGAGAAAGGGGTGGGGAGCAGGAGATGCTGTTCCAAGGCTCACTCCGGTGACCTACTTCCTTCAACTGGTCCACACTTCTAGAAGTTTCTGCCAGCTTCCAATATCGGGTCAAAGTATGGATCTATCAGTGATCAGTCCCTTGATGAGGTCAGCGCCTGTGATCTTCCCTGGCCAAACTATAACAGAGCTCACCTTCTGCAGGACTTTCTTTGGACCTCTGTGACCGCCTGCCTCAGCTCGAGGCCTTTGTCCCCTTCTGCTAGAAAGTCACCAAGTCCCATCTTTCACCACGGATCAGTTTACACAGTCTATAATTTATAGAAATGGAAACATGTAGTAATTGATTAATTGGTTTTTCCTGGCTTCTTTCTCTGAGGTTTACCCTGTCGTTCTAAATGCCAATAGCCATTAGTTTTCATTGTCAGAAAGCTATCCATGACGTAGACGCACTAAGATTCACTATGTGCTGCTGATGGCCATTGGGGTTGTTCTTCACTGTCATTTCTGCTTATTTCAGGGGTGAGGCTTTCACCCAGGGCCTCAGGTGTGCTGGACACACACTCGGCCACTGAGCCACATGCCCAGGCTTTTTAAGTGTTTTTTTTTTTTTTTAGAGGACTGTAAATATTATTGCTATGGGCATGTTTGTATAAATTACGCTCCTTTTATTTTCGAGTTAAGTACCTAGGGATGAAAGGACAAGTTATTTTTTTTTTTTAAGGTATACATTGGCTTTTCAAAGACTGCCCAGCTGATGTTCTTCTCGCCAAGCTTGAGGACAGGTTTCCAAGTCAGTCATTTTAATCTGTTGGACGGTGGTGTGTCAGGGTGGTTTTAATATATGTTTCTATCTGTCTCGTGGGTCCCCGCGGTGCCAGAAAGTCTTTTCTGTGCTTACTCGATGTTTCCAAGTCTTCCTCATTGAGGTTTATGCTCAAACCCTTTGCTCATTTTAGCTTCTCATTACTGAGTTAGAATCGCCAGGGTAACGCTGGGGAGGACTGGTGGCAGAGGGTGTCTTTACCTGGTTCCCTGCGTTAGGAGGAGCCTGACAGTCTTTCACTGTTAATGATGTCGGTGATAGAAAGTTTTGTAGATGTCTTTTGCCAGATTAAGGCTATTTATGTTTTCAGTTTAGGGAGAATGTTTGTTTGTTTGTTTGTTTGTTTGTTTTTAATCAGAATTTGGTGCTGGAGTCTGGCAAATGCAGACATTGGTAAGAGCATTGACCCAGTGACTGGATGGGTTTTCTTTTAGAGCCTTCTGGTACAGTAGTTTTCACGCCGACTGGCTTGCTAATGCCGAGCCATCCTTGCATTCTTCCCACGGTTGCTGGACTCCCTTCTGAAAGTTTTAGAGGGGATTTGACGCGGAAGCCGTGAGAACACCAACACATAGTCTTTTCTTCTGCCTTCACTGAGTTTTGATATTGTGATGCCTACTTCGTAGCCATACCTGGGAAGTTGGGTCGTTAGGGCCATTAATCTGAGGACTTTATCCTAATAAAGACCTCTAGAGCCTTTATGTAGCTCCATATACACCTTGAGCATCTCATTTGCTGGTTCTTTCTTTTAGTTCAAAATATTGGCTTTCTTTCTTCTTTAATGTTGACAGTGGAAACGAGAAAAGAAGTTGAAAGTCAGACATTTAAAAGATAAGTGTTACCAGCAACAGTCTCCGTTATTTCTATTGCCTTTGTTCTGTGGGGAGGGAGCTTGAGCTAATCGTTTTAGTCTGTTTTTTAGCATCATGTAAATATCATCTCGATGTACAGTATGATGAGCATGGCACATTGAATTACATACATTACACAGATTAAAGGTGGGGGGGAATTTATCAGAAAAGGTAACAAATTTGGGAATATTGTATTTTCTCATAAGAAAGAAGGAAAGAAAGAAAGAAAGAAAGAAAGAAAGAAAGAAAGAAAGAAAGAAAGAAAGAGAGAAAGAAAGAGAGAGAGAGAGAAAGAAACAAGTCCAACTGGGGATTTATTTCAGTGATGGAAAATTCTCCAGTCATGTACATGGCCATGTGATAGATTCCCAGCACAGCAAAAAATTCACCTGAAAGTAAAGGAGACTGTCAATAAATAACACAAACCGAAGAGTCTGGCAACAAACCCTAAATAAGTAGGAACTCTATGTACTGGTTTGTTTTTTTCCCCTGAATTTGGAGAGGCTCTATGCTACCATGTGTGACTGAGCCTCCGAGGCATATTCTGTGACCCGCTTTGTTTGCTGTCTGCTTGTTTGTCTTTGCACATTCAAGCTTGATTAAAAAGGAGAGAGGGGAGGCCCTCTATTGCCAGCTTAGCCCTATAAATATTTGCACAGTGTTTATGACAGATGCTTTCCTGTTATGAAGGAATCTGACCTTCATTAAAAATCTGGGACTTTTTAAATGTCTTGCCAAGACATCAGAAGCAACAGCATGGGCGGCCAGTGATATTCCTGTATTTAAAGGGGCAAACTCTTATTGAACCAACCAGTAATTATTACAATGGCCATTATTAGTTGGGAAAGTAGTCTGAGGGCAGAAAATCAGAGCAGTTTCCCTTTTCTTCGTCTAATCACTGTTGGATGCCAGCGTGCTACAAGATGGACAGACCACTTAATACTGTTACTTCACGAGCCTGCAATATGGTTTTCGTTAAATCCAGCGGAGTGTTCTTCCTGATGTTCGGAACACCAATTAAACTGCATACGAATGACCCTAAGTCTCAAGCTGATGTATTCCTCTCAACCTATTGTTCATTGTCCAGATAGTGTGAATGAGTGGTACAATCTGCACTGCAGACTGAATGTCCTTTGTCCAAAACGCTTCCAGCACCAGTTGCTCAGATTAGAAAGAGGATATTGCCACAGACTTCAACAACTGAACATCACCAATCTAAGAATCGTAACCTGAGATGTTCCATAATTTAGTGCATTAGCAATGACATTGCTGATTACAGATGCTCAGATTGCTAATGCTAGGCCAAGATGGGTTTGAGAACTTTCTCAACAGCCCACACCCGCTCCTCAGATCAAGCCTACTCTGGTTTCCTCTGAAGCACTAACTCCTTTCACACAGGGTGTAGGGCTTAGCTCTAGGCAGTCAGTTGGCTTGCGTGTTGTCTCCTTAGGGTTACTGGGATTTGGACTTACTGTGACTTCCACGTGTGGAGGTGAAGACAAGAGTGTAGTAGGGAGAGCGAGGAGGGTGGGGGTGGGGCAAGGGTGGAAGAGGAGGTGAGGTGTAGGAGGGGCATGAAGGTGGGTGAAGGGCTGAGGTCTATGAGTGCCCTAGTTTGGGATTCCTGGAGCTCGCCATGTGTCAGCGGTAGGAAGTGTACCCTTGTGCCTGTGCAGCAAGCTGTCGGCTCAGACAAAGGACTTGCCTGGTGGCACATGTTGCTCCCTTACCACAGAGCTCTGGGATCTTTGTTCAGTTCTGAGAATTGTGTGGGAGTGATGTCCAAATCAGGATGCCAATTTACTGTTTTATATTACAAAGATGTGGAAGTATTTGAAATATGTGCAGTCTTCCACGGAAAATCAAGAGGAGAAGAAGAAATGAACGGCGAGGAAGAGCGGAGAATAACCGCGGACCCGGTTGTCTCTCAAAAGTGTTAGCTTACACGTGCCCCTCTTCTGAACGGTATGGACCAGCATGCTGTGTTTCTTCCCAAGAGCTCCCAGTTTCCATTTCCCCAGAAGTCAGGAATGCTTTGCTGTCATATTCTTTCCTCAGAGCATGGATAAATTTTCTTGGTTGCAGTTAAACTCTGTTGCTTTTGAACTCAACCTGTCAAAAGACTGTGACCACATCTGTCACCATCTCTCATGTGCAGACCTGAACTTTCACCTGAGGAAAGGATTTGATATCATTTCAGTTTTCCTGCAATCTGGGGACTATTAAAATGCCAAATGACAAAGAAATTAGCACAAGCCATTTAGTATAGAGACAGCCTATAATCCTTCATTGCTCATATCTGCACATCATTTCTTTAAAAGTCATTAATTAATGAATATTCAAAGTTGGTGCAAAGGCTGAAGATCCCGAAGACGACAGACATGTGCCCAAGAAAGCTAGAGAAACTTAGACACATCGGCACAAGAACACAGGTCCTGTCGTTATCGAAACAGAGCCTGTTACTGTGAAGACTGCAGTCTCTGGAGTATCTACCAGAAAGAGGAAAAGCGCAGTTGTCGTAAGCAAAGACCACGAGGACCAACATGAGTCTCACCCACCTTTCGCACCAGCGTGAACATAGCTGGGAATTAATGCTGAGCAAGCAAAGTAGATTATGGACAACATGCACGGCACGCGACTTAGAAAAAAACTTCTCAGAAAAGTACTATGATGCATGCATTTGTGGAAAGATGCATATGTAGCTAAACACACACACAAACGTGTGTGAAACACATACCCAATCATTTCTCAGGAGTCTGGAAATTAAATGAAGAGATTGGGTTGTCTGGGGGATCTAAAGAGGGCAATTTGCCTTTATCTGTAGAGTCTGATCTCTTTAGAAAGTCTGCTGAACTACATGGGATATTAATAAATTATGTAAATCTAATTGGTAGATGCTTGACTTTTGCGTTAGATTCTCTGTCTTATCTGCATTTTAACATTTCATAATAAAAATTTAAAAACAAAAATCTAACTATATTTCTTGAACTTCTGTAAAGGAAAAAGCGCAACTACAGAAAACTATACAATGTCTGATGTAATATATAAAAACACAAACAAATACAGAAGTGTGCGTGCATGATACCTGAGAAATTGCAACAACAGAGAACACACAGCAAATCGCTTGCACATAGCTGTCAAGAAGGTAGGTAAATGGGTATCTTATTTTTCTTAATTTTATTCTTTTCCAGTTTTACAAAATATACACGATTCACATATTCTTAGTTTAAAAATCAAAAGACAAATCTATGCTCCTTCTAAGAATCATGTGATACTGTTTCTCTTGTATTCATATTTTGTAGCCCCTGGATCTAGAACTTTCTGGTGTCTCTCTGGAGAATTCCAGGTGCTTACTAAACCATGTTTCTCTATAGGTCACACAGGTCTGTGTTTCTCACCCCTGTGAGTCCAAAGCAAAGCCCAAGGATCCTTGTCTCACTGGCTCCTGCTGTCAGGTCAGCAGGGGATGTGTGGAAAGACAGTCCAACCACGGAGAACCAAAGCATAGGTTCTCCTTGACTGAACGCAATGCTCTAACAGAATATGAAGAGTTTGAACATCCACAGGGAGTGTGGGTCTACAACCACTCAGCTCCTTTTCCCCTCTTCCTAATTCCTACACCCTCAAGCTGACTGGCTCACCCATTCGCCTGGGGAGACCCCAGTTGTGGAAATTCTATTGACAGTCAATGCTATTGAGGTGGCTTGGCCCAATGGGTGTGGTCTTCTCTGGGGCTGTTTATTTGACCTGAATAGGCAAAGGACTATCTCTAGGGTGTAGACTACCTGGTAGCGAGCCACAGGAGCACACGTGGCTGGTGGCTTGGTTCTTATCCCTTTTGAAACAAGCATCGGCAATGGAGGAGACGGTGACGCAGAATCTGGATACTCGGTGGCAGCATCCTTGTTCTGTGTTGCGAGTGTACTTTATTGATTGGCAGCTGTTAATGAATCTGATTGATCACAGACTTCCCTCCCTCTTTACCCAATATTTTCTTGTACCTCTGGCTTCTACGGCAGAGATGCTGTGGGCCTGTAACCCTGACATTATCATTCTAAGAAACATGGTTCTGTCCTGAGCACAAGCCAACCGACGGTCGTGTGCCAGCCCTGAGGACAGAGAAGGCCGCAGCCCAACATTCAGTCTCTCCTGTGAGGCCATGAAGTGGTTTTAAGTCTCATTTGTCAGATTGCTAACAAAGTCATCTCTTCGTGAAATTTATCCTTTTGTGCTTTGACAAGAAATCTAGATCTCAGCGCGGGCATTCGGTGACTCACTTGAATTTGTTCAGCAGTTAGGCAAAGTTGGATGCAGCTTCCTTCCATGGCCATTGCCGACTAATTCTACCGCGTGGGCAAGGATCTAATCCGGAATCCAATGTTCTCTGCTGTAGCCTCAGCGAGGAGCTATTGCTGCTTTTCTGGATTTTGTAGAAATGCTGGCATCATGAGCAGGAGGCACACAGTATGGTTAGGGATATTGCATCAATGGTTGTTTCTCTACAAGTTTCAGACAAGGGGGCTTCTAATTGCCCCACAGGCAGAAGGCCTGTCTCCCGTCACTTTGGTGTGTGTGTCATCTGTTCACATGCAGGAAGCATTAGAGTGGTTGTCCTCAAAACCTGCCAACTGTGGTCCTCTCTTTAGGAGACAGAATTTGTCATGGTCAACAGTTCCATGACCACGTGACAGAAGACCCAGATATCTGCTCAGTGTCAGAAGGAGACATTGTGAGCTTAAAGGCTACCAGCGTGGACAGGAATGTCACCCGGAGAACAATGTTTTCTTCTCCCACTCTTTTTCTTCTGGGTGCATGCGAGAGGATGAAAAGAATGAAGGGGGGGGGATAAAAATAATAATAAAAAAGAATGAAAGAGAAAAGGCAGAAAGGGACATTGAGAAGTCTTTGAAGGTCCTCAGCAGCAAATCCTGTAATTTCTGGGTTAGGGTGGGATCGTCTTTCACTGTTACGGGACACGAGATGCTTTGTGCACTTTGTGCCTCAGCTGTGCGCCCAGCAGCACAAGGGCTCTGCTGATGCAGCTCAGACTGACCCCGCCCCCAGAGGCATGCTGGGAAAGCCACTGCCAGATGGCTGATTTTTATAGATTAGGAGAGCTTTAAAATGGGGTGGGGAGGGGGTGGAAATGTGAGAACTATGGGAATATGAAAAGTTTCCGGTTTTTATTGAAAGTTCAAAATAGCCATGATCTACTTTTATCTTAAGAAAAAGCAAGAAAGTGAAGTAAGGAGACATTCTTGGAATAACAGAAGATCCTTCACAGAGAGTTGAAGGATCAGTGTTAGCCTTACAAGTCTTACGTGTTCTTTCCATCCATCTAGCCATTCATCCATTCTTCCTTCCTTCCATGCACATATCATCTGTCCATCATCATTTTAGCCATATATTCATCTATCACCTCATCTTGTCCATCCATCATTTCACAGAAAATTATTTTATCTATCCATCTATTATCTGCTTATCCATACATTTATCATCTATCCATCCATTCATCATCCATCTATTATCATTTAATCCATCTCCTCATCTATTATCTCATCCATCTATCATCCATCCATCCATCCACCCATTATCCATCATCCATCATCCATCCTTCATCCATCCATCCATCCATCATCCATCCATCCATCCATCCATCCACCCATTATCCATCATCCATCATCCATCCTTCATCCATCCATCCATCCATC
>NC_022018.1:60807247-60814419 GCF_000317375.1 Microtus ochrogaster
TCATCCATCCATCCATCCATCATCCATCATCCATCCTTCATCCATCCATTATCCATCATCCATCCTTCATCCATCCATCCATCCATTCATCCATCCATCCATCCATCATCCATCCATCCATCCATCATCCATCCATCATCCATCCATCCATCCATCCATCCATTATCCGTCATCCATCCTTCATCCATCCATCCATCCATCCACCCATCATCCATCATCTATCTATCCATCCATCCATCCATCCATCCATCCCATCCATCTATCAATCCATTTATCATCTACTCATTTATCCATACATGAACGTTCCAGCTGTCAAGTTATCTTGTTACTGAACACATACCTAAATGCTTGTCTGTATTATTTTTTCTCATTTCTGGGGAAATTTTCATTTTAATCTAGCACCCATTCTCTGTGTAACTGTGTCCTAGAGGTTGTTTGTTATCACAGCTTTGGTTTAATGATGACTATGGTAAAACACTAAAATCAGGTGACAAGTCTCTTTCTGTCACCCAGCCAATGATCTACCATTTACCACCTCACCCTACCAAGAATTACTACCAAGTGGCCCAAGCAGATGCATGTGGCCATGGGGTGCAAGTTCTTTCTTTCATCCTCCAAAGTTGAAGGTTTTTGTTTCAGGTACTCTCCAGTGTATTTGCATCCTCCCGCCTATCTCCATGAATCTCACTCCCTTTCCTGCTGTGAACTCCACCAGGGCTCATGCTAAGTATGGCTATCACTGTACTCTTGGTGCCCAGCCCTGGGCTGTGAGAGCCACCGTCAGTTCTCTCTTCTAAAAGGTGTTCTTGCTGTGCACACATGTGAGGCTGCAATGCTAATCTGCACGATGCTCTTGACCTCTTTGCTGAGGGCAAGCATAGCGACAGGCTGTTCTACATCCTCCGCTTCAGCCCTCACACTTCCGTCAGCTCCCTGGCCCTCGTCCTTCTTAACCAACGTGTGTGCCCTTTGATCGGATCTCCCCCTCTCACCCACCGCACCCTGCCAGCTACTGGCTGTTCTCTACGTGTAAGGATTGGCATAGTCAAAGATTCCACAGGTAAATCGGTGATTTTCTTTCTGTGTCCAGCTATTTCCACTTGGCACTCGTGCTGGTCCAAGATCTTAAGCTCTTGTTTTCTTTCATCCCTGTGAGGGCCCACAGAGCCGTGAACCTGTTCCACCTTGACTGGAGATCAGAGAGTTTGAGCTGATTTGTGCTCTCTCAAAGTTGTTGACAACAGGTGTGCCTACAAACAAGAGATTCTGACCTACGGTGTGGTTGATTTATATTTTGGATATAGCGGTGGATTCACTCCACCTGGACCAAGGGTCGGACGATTCATGTCTATTCCTTGTATCATATTAATGAAGTCTGTTACCCCCCCCCGCCCGGAGTGAAGTATATAAGCGTATGGAAGAACAGACAAGGCGGACCCAGTAGTTACTGAATGTCCCTCCCAACACTGTTCTATGTTTCTCTCTCTTATTTCTGCTGTATCTCTGTTCATTTTGCCTAAAAATTCTAATCTTCACACTCCTACCCTGGAACATACAAGTTTTATTGAAGCTGGCTTTCAACACGCCCCTTCTTTTTTTTAAAAAAAAACATTTATTTATTTATTATGCATACAATATTCTGTCGGTGTGTACGCCTGCAGGCCAGAAGAGGGCACCAGACCCCATTACTGATGGTTGTGAGCCACCATGTGGTTGCTGGGAATTGAACTCAGGACCTTTGGAAGAGCAGGCAATGCTCTTAACCTCTGAGCCATCTCTCCAGTCCAACACGCCCCTTCTTAATAAACACATACTTGCACATATACACGCACACTTAGAATATTAGTTAAAGAACATACAGATGTATAAGATACTGTGTGTGTCTGTGTGTGTGTGTGTTGTGGAATATTAATTTAAGATGTGTTACATCTGTTTATGTGCAGAACATTTGTTTAATGATACAAAGGTATGCTGCATTCTTTTATGTTGCATTTGTTTAATTCCGGGAAGCTGTGTTATTTTGCCTGTTTAAGACACCTGTTTGTTCTAGTAAAGAGCTGAATGGCCAATAGGTAGGCAGGAGAAAGGACAGGTGGGAGCGGCAGGCAGAGAGAATAAACAGGAGGAGAAATCTCGGGAGAGAGGATTGAGGAGCAAGAGGAGGAGGAAGACTACAGCGGCCAGCCACCTAGCTACACAGCAAGCCATGGAGTAAGAAGTAAAGAAAGATATGCAGACATAGAGAAAGGTAAAAGCCCAGAGGCAAAGGGTAGATGCAATAATGTAAGTTAAGAAACGCTAGCTAGGGTCTCTTGATGCAGCAAGGCAAGTGGGAGCACCTGGAGCGCGAGCTCGGAACGAGACTCCACGGGTTGTAAGAAAATGGCAGACAAGCCAGACATGGGGGAAATCGCCAGCTTCGATAAGGCCAAGCTGAAGAAGACGGAGACGCAGGAGAACACCCTGCCGACCAAAGAGACCATTGAACAAGAAAAGAGGAGTGAATTTCCTAAAAGCCCAGACTGGAGGATTCCCCCACCCCACCCCGTCATCTCCGAGACCCCCTCGTGATGTGGAGGATTCCCCCACCCCACCCATCATCTCCGAGACCCCCTCGTGATGTGGAGGATTCCCCCACCCCACCCTGTCATCTCCGAGACCCCCTCGTGATGTGGAGGAAGAGCCACCTGCAAGATGGACTCCAGCCACAAGCTGCACTGTGAACCCGGGCGCGTGCCGATGCCACCAGCCCACTGGTCTCTGAAGGGGGACCCACCCACTAATCAGACTGCCAAATTTCACCGTTTTGCCCTGGGATATTATAGAAAATTATTTGTATGATTGATGAAAATAAAATACCTCATGGCAAAAAGAAAAGAAAAGAAAAGAAAAGAACAGAAAAGAAAAGAAATGCTAGCTAGAAATAAGCCAAGCCAAGGCTGGGCACTCATAAGAGAGAAAAAGTCTCTGTGTGTAATTAATTTGGGAGCTGGACTGTGGGCCCCCCCAAAGAGTAAAGAGTAAAAGCTAAGCAACAACATTTTGGCGTCCCGTGTTGGGTACCAAATGTTGATTTTTATTTAATTCAGTGACTGTTACGTCACTGCTGCTGTAAGTCACAATTGCATCTCGGCAGCTACCAGTAGCTGTTCAGCTCCCCCATGCTGAACCTGAATCAGCTCTTACAGGGCCACTAAAGGGAGCTTTATCTAGGTTGTATCCCTCTCTAGAACTCAGAATGCAAAGGTTGAGGTAAAATTCTGCCCACTCAGAGAGGCTGACTAGCAAGCAGCTCACCTTCTCTCCTAGCTGGCGTCTCCCCCAGACAGCATGTCCTTCTGCTCAGCCCCACTTAAGAACCCTAGGTTCACCTGGTTCCTCCCTACTCCTCCTGTCAGCTAGCTGCTGACTCAGCCTCCTGAGCCGAGGCTAATGTTATTTCATCAACAAATACAACACATTTGCATCATTAAACAAATATTCCACAGCATAAACGGAGGTAACACATCTTAAATTAATATTTTACAACATACACATGTACATGGACACACGCCAGACACACAGACACACAGACGCACACACACACCTCACACTTCTGTATATTCTGTGAAGGCCTTGACTGGGCTGAGCTTGTGGTTTGAACTCGATGTCCTCTAAAGGCCAGTGACTCCGGCAGCAGTCACAGCTCCACTTATGATGGCTTAGGTCTATGGAAGGACATTATGTCATCAGGGCTTGTCCTTGAAGAAGGTACTGGGGTCTTCTGCTTCTCGGCTGTCACAACGTGAGCAGCTTTCACCTCCATTTTGCAATGATTTCTGTCTCACCAGACTGCAGAACAATGGAGTCACGTGACTGTACTGAAATCTCTAAAGCTGGGAGCCAAATTGACCTTTCCCCTCCCTCCTCGTAAGCTGACTTTCTCGGGCTCTCTGTCACAGTGACTGAAAGCTGGCTGAAACGGTGACAATGGTCCTGTGAGCTGGAGCCCAGCTGTCCTCATGACGTGCTGATCCCTCTTCCCATCTGTGTGTGCTCATAAGAGGGTCTGTTGTGCCCTGGGCCTTGGCTCTACATTTAAATAGATTAGGAGCCGCCATACTGTTTTCCACAATGAATGCTTTCATAGGGATTTCAGCCACGCTGTAATAATTTAATCAACATATAAATCCAAAAGAATTCAAATGCACGTTTGGTATTGAAGAGAATCGATAGCTGGTGGTTCCTGTGATGAGATTGGCCCAGTCTTTTGGGCGGGCTCCTAACCTTTATGTGCATATGAAAAAAAAACGTTTTCTCTCATCCTAATCCCCAAAGACACCAACAGAGGATGGCCTGGAGACCAGACATGGGGCCCACTGCTCTGGGGGGCAGAGGGGTGCAAGGCATTTATTGTGCAACTGACACAGAACCACAGGACCTCAGGTTCTTTGAGGGTCAAGGTCAAGAGCTGAAAGCAGCCGAGGTGGCCCAAGTGAGAAGATGCTTGCTTCTCAAAGGTATCTGGAGGCTGTCAGCCCTGGAGAATGGACCTTGTGCCTTCCTGAAGTGAGTTTCCACCAGCAGGATGCAGATCAAGGTCTCCAAGTGGCTTCAGAGCCCAGGCTGGACTCGTAATTGTCTTAGGGAATTCCACTGACAGCAGGGATTCGGAAATAAATGTCCTGCAGTAGAAACCAGGTCTCCACCTTTGACGTGGGGAGCAAGAGAGCAGAGAGAGCAGAGCGAGCGAGCGAGGGGTCAGGGCAAGAGACCATGGACTTGCATGAAGCTATATGTACTTTGGAACTGAGACCCTTCCTGCAAAACATCCCACAGTTAGATGACTCTGTCCAGCTCCGCTGTCCATACACGTCAGCCCATTTTCCGTCACATAGCAGAGATAAGAAAGGTATGTGGCAGTCCAAATGAAGAAAGTCAAGAAACAGTACCACATTAAGAAGGAAAAAAACCTAAAATCTAAGGGGAAAGTGCAGCGTGAAACTAGAAAGGCAAACTTGCCTATGATCCTGTTTCCCCATCCGAGCCCAGATGATAAAAAGTGTAATAAGTTCATTCACGTACACCCACTTTAAATATCAGAGCCGATCGGCAGTTCCACTGATGTATGGCCAGACTTTGAAGTCTATCTGAGCTCCCTGGAATTCGCCCAGCCACTTTGCAGACCATGTAATACATTGCAGATCTGTCGGCGTTATGCATTCCAGATGGCCACTGTCACTCTCGTGCCTTTCCCTCTCCTTTAGGTTACTGGGGTAATTGGGGAATAAAGATGGCATGCTGCAAAGTGAGCAGTGACATACTGTGGCTGCCCTGCTTTGCTTCTCGGGCACCAGGATCTGAAAAGGGTTGACGTGCCCCGTAGGTGGAAGTGGTAGGGGAAGAGGAAGAAGGGAATGGCTTCCAGGGTTCAGCTTAGAGCTTGCTATACCAGGAGGCTCCAGCATGCAGGAGAGCCCAGATTGCCTCCCGTCTGGAGAAGCACAGCAGAATTCCTAGCTCCCCTTTTCTGTACTCTCTTAAGGCCAGCAGGCCATTCCCTTGACCCAATGATTGAGCCTCAGAATCTGGATAATTCTGTGAGAAGGGAGCACTGGGGATCTCCATAGCTGGGTAAGGGGCAAAACCCTGCTTCCATGTCAGAACGGCCCTCCTCCTGACCTGTAAGGATAGTAGTGGAGGAAGATGAAGATGTGGGGACATGCTTGCTAAATTAAATTTGTCTACTTGTTTATTTAATTTGAGAAAAAGTCTCATGTAGCCCCCACTGGGGTAAAACTTGCTAGGTAGCTGAGGATGGCCTTGAACTTCTCTTCTTGCCTCTGCCTCCTGAGCGTGAGGTCTGAGTGCCCCTTCAGCTTGTGTATGCAATACTGGGGATCAAACTTGGGCTTCGTGCATTCCATCAACTGAGCTATATCCTTCCCAACCCTGGGCTTGCTTGATTTAATTCAGCATGAAGGTCTGCCAAGTGTCTGTTGACCTTCATGTTTGTGGTGATTGGACTCTCCAGTTCCCCACACAAAGTCAACATATGTGGTTAATATGCAGAAGGCATTTGGTCACCAAAGGGACTGTTTCCTGCTCCCACCCTCCCTGAGCCTGGTCCAGCTTGCCTGACCAAGTTATATGGTGGCCTGTGTCTGTGACTGAGGCTGCCTTTGAGTTAGTTCAGCGTTTGATTCAGATTTATGAATGAAGTGAAATAATAGTCCATAACCTCTTTTAGCCAAAATAATGTCAAGGCTGCCTGAAGTAAACCTCCTCTGCTAATGTTCTATGTAGTCTTTTGTAAAGGTTTATCTGTTTTATGTGTGCGTGTTCTTGCACCCACTGAAGGCATCAGGCCTCTGAAACTGCAGTTACAGGTGCTTACGCACAATCCAACCTGGGGCCTCTGGAAGAGCAGCAAGCGCTCTTAGTCTAAAGAGCAGATCCTCAGTTCTTTGTTTTGTTTGTGTGTAGCACTGACTAGACTTGAACTCATGACTGTCCTGAGGGCTGTGGCACCACACTTAAGTGAGAGAGTGTGTGTATATGTGAGATGTGGGCGCATGTGCATATCTACATGTGTTTACATGTGTGTAGAGCTCGGAGGACCACATCCAGGGCAACGTTTACATGCTGCCTTGCCTACCTTATTTAAAAAAAAAAAAAGTTGAAGCAAAATCTCCCTCTAGCTGGGCACTTACCTGACAGGCTGGGCTGATTGTCCAGAGAGCCCCCAGGGTCTCCATGATTTGCCTCCCCAGTACTGAGATTTTAAGACTGCCACATCACCTAGCTTTTTCTTTTCTTTTCTTTTCTTTTCTTTTCTTTTCTTTTCTTTTCTTTTTCTTTTCTTTTCAATGTGGGACAAACACAGGTCCTTATGCTGCAAGTCAAATGCTCCATCACTGAGCTATAGATACCTCAACCCAATGCTTGAAGGCTGTTGCTTTTCTAGATATAATGACTCTTTGGATTGTCACTGCAGAGGCCACGCTTAGTCCCTAATAGGCATCCAGGTCATCCACAAATCTTGTTGAAAGGTGAGTATAGAACCTGGGTCCCCAGAAAATCTAAATGAACAGTTGTCAGGGACATTCTGAAGGATTTTACATCTGCAAGGACATAGAGGGGGGTAAAAAGAAGCTCACACCAGTGCAGACATTAACTGTGAAGCTCACACC
>NC_022018.1:60814708-60825091 GCF_000317375.1 Microtus ochrogaster
TGTTCTTTTCTCAAATTCTCAGTAAATCTGCAACTCTTTCAGGGTGTGGGAGTGGCAGTGAAGACACCCTCTTCCACTCATCTGCAGCTTCTGGAGAGGAAAAAGACATTTATTTTTCCAAGACAGCAACCAGCTACTGCAGACGTCTGGCAGCTTCTCCCAGCCACCCGCATTTTCCGGCCAGAGTGGCGAGGGACTCCACACACATGGCCCAGTGCTCTTCCAGGAGGTGGGAAGCTAGCAGCGTCTTCTCCCCCGGGAGCCACAGTTTGCGTTTCACAGACGCAAAAAGCTCCCGGGTTGGGACAGGGTGACTGGAATTGTGTGCTTAGGGCCAAACTCCCAAATACTCAGGCTTGCAAAGCAGAGGAAAACAAGAGCAGCATGCACATCTGTGCTGGCGCCTCCTCGGAGACGAGGGCCGACAAACCTCACGCAGAAATGGATGTTTCGTTCTCAGGGAGGGACATCAGCTCTGTTTGTTCCCAATGAGCAGCCAGGGCAGGGCTGCTCCCTGCCATGGGAAACACAAGCTCTTGTCAATATTCCCTGTCTTCTTCTTTCCAATTGTAACGATAGTACATGCTCACTTTAAAGAGTTGGAAGAAAGGATGAGCGGAGGCTACTTCTCAGTGACTCCTCTTAGACGGTTGCCTCCCACGCTTTATCTTTTCCCAAGTCAGAGGTGGTGCTGAGCAATGTTCCGTGGTCTGCTGTTGGGTTGTCAGACGCTCACTTGCTGTGTTTCGAGCATTTATCTGTATTGTTAAATACTTAAGCATTGGGGTCTTAGCATCTTTGGTTTTAACTGTAGTGAAAAGAGACTTGTGTAACATCTGGCATCCAGTTTGTTCCTTTTAAAAAAATTATATAATTGCCGCTGTTATGAATTACCTTAAATAGAAATTCCCATTTAATCATACTGTCCTAATTTCATTTCTGCTGCTGTGGTGAAATATCTCCACAAAAACTAGTTTGGGAGAGGAAGGGGTTCATTCCAGCTCACAGTTCCGGGTTGCAGTTCTGCCATGGTGGAGAAGACACAGCAACAGGAGCCCAAGATGCTTGGTCACATGACAGCCACAGCCCAAGACACCTGGTCACATGACAACCACAGCCCAAGACACCTGATCACATGACAACCACAGCCCAAGACACCTGGTCACATGACCGCCACAGCACAAGACACCTGGTCACATAACAGCCACAATTCAAAGCAGAGAAAATGCATTCATATATGCTCCCTTGCTCAGATGAGCTCAGGGTAATTTCTCTATTCTTCAATAGTTCAGAACCACTGCCTAGGGGATGTTGCTACCCACAACGGACTGGGCCTTCTCCTAGTCATAGAATGAAGGTACTCTGCCCCCCAGAAGAGCCCCCAGTCAACTCAAGGTGGACAAGATCTCATTGATAGCCTCCTCCTAGACTAGGTTGTTTCGGATTGACAGTTAATAGCTAACCACCAATCTGGCAGATTCGTCCAACAGGCTTAGTGTTGCGTCCATGACAGCCACAGCTGGGCTACACCTCTGTGGGGCTCTGTACTAGGAGTGGAAACTATCTAATGCCCACATGGATGCCCTGCAAGAGATAAGAACTCACTAATACATGCCTGGCCTCTGATTATTGTTGCTTTTTCATGATTCATTTCAATAGCAGAAGCTGAGAATTCTGGGAATTGAAGAGTGTGGCTGGGAGCCCACGGTATACTTTTTAAATAGTCTGCATATTCACCAACCAAAGATCAAAATATTGAAAGGGGGGCAGCTGTCGGGCACTGTGCAGATCTTAAATTTTGCTGTTCTCGAACATACGTACTCCTGACAACGGCTGGGAGGACATTTGCACGACCCTGTTCTCTGCATTCCCTAGAGACGGCACAGAGTGTGTGCATGCGTGTGCATTACCTAGAGACTGCACACAGTGTGTGCATGTGTGCAGAGTGTGCGCATGTGTGTAGTACTATGCCATTTCCTCTTTAGGGACTTGAGCGTCTGGGGCTTTGGGCATTTATTCCCAGGGAAGGCTGAGCTGTCCTGAGATCAGTCTCCTGCAGGTCCTGTGGGATATGAATTATTTGCCTCTGTCATCTACGGCCCTGTTTTCATCCAGCAGCAGCTCCTTCTGCCTCTTCCTCAGCTCTTGGTCCGTGCTTGAGTTTGTTCCTGCCACTGGCTCTCACGTCACACATTTCTCTGCAGGACAGTTGTCCTCACCGGCATATCCCTCCTGCTCTCCTTCTTCCAGGGAGTCGGCTTGCTCCTGGGTATGAGCGTGAACAAAGGGAAATAAAACTGAGTAACTGCTTGCAGCCAAGACGTGGACTGTAATGCAAGCTGGCAGCAGAGAGACCAGGCCCACACGATGCTGCAAACCTGGTGAACAGAAATAGTCAACTGTTTCTTCATTTCTTCAAGCTACGAGCACTCACTCTTCTCAGACAGGAAGTGGGAGATTAAATACTTCCGGAGAGCAGGCCATCATTTCTCTAGGGAAGTCTACCCAGAAAGGGACACAGTAGACCTGCAAAAGATTAGTTCCGAGCATCCTGTGGAGAAGTGGTTGGAGTTGCTAACCCCTATGAAGAGGAAGGAGGCCTTTCACGAAGGGGGCAGGGAAATAGCTTGAATACTTATTCTGTGACCAAGGCTCAAGTCTCTGGAGATGTCTGTCTCACCTCTTATGTGCTAGGTCAGACCTCCCTTTGTTAAAGGAGAGAGATCAGAAGCCGAGAGATTGAGTTTGTTTCCTGTTTAGAACATTGTCCCACGTATTGTAGACTGTCTTTGCACTCACTGGGTAGCAGAGGATGATCCTGAACTTCTGATCCTGCTTCCACCATCCAAATGTCACTGTTTAGTGACATGTTGTTTATGTTTTGACAAATACAGCTTGCCTGAAGATCAGAGTGCAGAGTCAAGCCACTAGAGACCAGGGAGTGGTGGTACACACTTTCAATCCCAGGACTCAGGAGACAGAGGCAGAGGGATCCCTGCTAGCTCAAGGCCTCCCTGGGTTACAGGCGATTGACTCTGTCTAAAAGAGAAACAGAGCTCACACAAAGGCAATCCCAGCATTTGGGATCCCACACCTTTAATCCCAGCACTAGGGAGATGGAGACAGGAGTGACTTGGCTGGGCAGAGAGAGGAATATAAGGCAGGAGGAGACAGGAGCTCAGTGTAAGGTTTGGTGGAGATAGTTGTAGTCTGAGGATGGAGTTTGAGGAGATAGTCTGAGGACAGGATTGCTCCATTGATACGGGCATTGGTAGAGGTAAAAGAACTCTCTAGAGGCTGGCGCGTTGCTTCTCTGATCTTCAGCATTAACCGCTGTATCTGACTCTGGGATTTTATTATTAAGACTAATGAGAACTCGTGCTTCACAAGTGCTGAGACCTTGACCACCATGCCATGTTTGTATGGTGCTGGGGATGGTGCCCAGGGCTTCCCACTGCTTCTGGGTACTCCACCAACTGAGCTCTACCTCGAGCCCCTACAGACGGCTTCTCTGGGAGACGCTGTGAGGTTCTGGGCACCATCTAAAGTCTGCAGAGTCAGAGGTGCAGCTCTATATTGCCCCTAAGATGGACAGCATTTGTTCATGGTAGATCTTGACCACTATTTTTAAGTATCTAGAAAACTATTGCTCCTTAATTTTCCATCATCCCCTTCAGCTTCTGATTACCATCTCTGTAGCCTTTCCTTCACTTTCCTGTGCCTCGACTTCTTACTTCCGTTCTGTGTCTTTTCACAATGAAAGAACAATGAATTTGTTGAATGAAAATTTGATGGAGTAATTAAAATACAGTTGATCTTCTGAGCAGCGATGGGGATGACCACCTGAGCGCAGAGGGTGGGGAGGGTGGGAGGCTGTCGGGACAGCCAAGAGGCAGGACAGACAGCTGAGTGGGGACTCTAGTTCCAGGAGGGCCACGGGCGTGTAAAGAAAAGTAATGTTTGTGAGTTTGACAAAGAAGACAGAAACAATGAAAACAGATATCCACTTAACATGCATACGTGCACATGGATACACACACACACACGGATGTGTTCACACACGTGCACACACACATTATACCAGCTGCCATAGTGAAAGACTGGTAATATGCTAAAAGGAAAAAACCCTAACAGTGGCCCAGTCTCCCAGATGAAGCTTGGCAATGCCATTAGCCAGGGAATCATTTTTAGTAGGTATTACAGTATTTATCTATAAATAGTTATAGCACTCACTTTCATTAAAATTTCCAGCAGTGACTGGGGAGATGGTTCAGCAGTGAAGAGCACTCGCTGCTCTTGCAGGGAACTGGGGTTCTGTCCCCCAGGACACCTCACAAGTGTCTGTGCTCCAGTTCTGGAGGACTGAAATCCTCTTCTAGACTCTGGGGGTGCCAGGCACACGTGGTGCACACGCACACACGCAGGCACATACAAATACAAATAAATACATTTTTAAACTCTCGAATATACAAATGTTTATTGTTATGGATTCAAGAGAAATTTTTTTTTTTTGGTTGTTTGTTTGTTTGTGCCCTCAGCAGCCAGCCAGCACACACACAATGCTTTTCTGGTTTTGAGAAATGCTTGGTGAAAGTGTGGTCTCAGCTGGGGTTTTCAACAAACAAGGGGCCCGTGTGATGACAGAAAACAGTGCCTGCGCAGACGTACAGTCTGTGGTCCTAGACAAGGTTGGGACAGGCCCAGAGAAGGCTCGGATTTTCCTAGCTGGGGTTACAGGGTTATTCCATGACCACTCAAAGGGGTGACAGAGGTTGATCCCAAAAGCCATGGGCCAGAGCTATTTCCAATAGCACAGTGAGTGGCAGAGATACCACAAACGGAGCCATCCCACAATCTGAGTATGCTCCCACTTGCCGCCTAGGAAGGAACTGATCCCCGGTACGTCAGTCACTTCCTGTCCATCTCCCCACTTAAACACAGCCTGGAGGACCAGGGTATGTCCAGTTGCCAGTGTGCAGCTTGGCTTCAGTCCGGGCTTGGAGGAGGTAGGGAGTGAGTGAGCCAACCCTATATGTGGGAGCAGAGGCTCACTGGCACAAGGGCCTCACTCCTGGTCTCCAGTACACATCAAAGCCTCCGAGATTTACACCACTGGGTGAGTTTTTTCACTCACATTCTCGGAGCTCAGAAGCCCTGAAGGAGCTTCAGCACCCCTAGTGAGGCAGCTTCCGGCAGAGAAGGTCCCACCTCCTCTGCTGCTGGATGTTCAGTCTTTTCTCTGGAGCTTGCCTCTCCCACCGAGCAAGAAAGATACACTGAGTTTGTCTAGAACACCAAAGATCTCACCACACCGTGACTGGCTAAACTGAGAGTATTTTCCACCAAAGCCTCCCTTCCTAAGCTCCTTTGTGGTGGCAAGGCTGTCAGAAATCAAGTGTTTTCTTTTGTAACAACTCTGCTTGGCCAATTAAAAATTAGGAGGATAGGACTTTCTCCTCAGCCTTGTTTACCCTGCACTCTGCCCTTGGGGAATGTTTTGAATCTGAGCAAATTAAGCACTCTCTGAGTGTGGTGTTTAAAATAATAAAGAACTCTCTGGAACATTTACGCAGGACCAGGGTTCTTCCCTAGCCAGCACCTGTGGCTGGCCAGCCGTTGCCATGGAACCCGGCTGCTGAGTTTGCTTGCTTTTCCTAATGTTCTCTTGGCAGATGTCATTCCATGAAGTCATACGAAGTCCCAGAGAGACCCAGCACTCTCAGCCTGTCCGTGTGCGGAGCGGGAAGCTGAGCTGTTTCCGTGTCTCCTGCGGACAATCTTAGCATTCCACAAAAAACTTAGTAAGACCCCTTAGAATACAGGCCAGCTGTTTGCAGGTGGGAATCCAGGATTACCTGGATTGCAGATGTTACCCTGGAGTTCTGTGGAGGAAATACCCTTGCAAGGAGAGCAATAAAATTTCACACGGCTTGGAATGTAGGCAGTTGGCGTGGCTTGCTGTAGAGTCACTTACTCAAGGGGCCGTTTTAGGTGTATGGCGGGTTTGGGGACCTTGTGTCTTAGCGGGTGTCATGGTGGGGGTTTGGGGACCTTGTGTCTTAGCGGGTGTCATGGAATCCCTGCTGCTCTGGGCTTGTCATTTGGCCAAGACCCGTGACAAAGAGTCGATTTGGACATGGGAGTGGCATTGAGGGGTTGGGACACATGAGGGCACATGGGGACACACAGGGGTAACACAAGGGGTACAGGCAGATAGTTAAGCTGTTTCCATGTATGTTTCTAAATACATAGCTATTAAAATAATGTGTTATTATTTTCTCTTAAAAGGAGAGGGATTAGCGTCTTGCAAGCTCATTGTTAAATGAACTTAAATATTTATGATAGCAAAAATGCCCAATTCTGCCTCATGTTTTATTATTAAATGCAGTTCCAAGAAAAGTTCCCGAGGTTTCATTCTTTTGAACTTGGAGAGTTGGTGGCGGATTACCTCAGAGGACAAGCTCATGAAAATGGTCAGGGATGGCTTCGGAAGTCAGGATAACAAGGACGCTGGCTGATCAGCTGTGCAGAAAAACATGTTAAGTAACAGTGAGCTTCATATATATAATGTTGTTTTTTTATTTTTGGTGGTGGTCTTGTTTTATTTTTTGGACAGCATCTCACCGTTTGAGCGGCTGGCCTAGAATTCGCAGGCTGAATGAAGGTTGTGCCTCCTGAGTGCTGAGATTGAAGGCATGTGCCCTGTACCAGGCTGGCCGTAGTCCTGAAAAGACCTGACACGGATTGACACTTACCTCGAGTGCTCAAAAGTCAAGACCAAAGAGACTAGACGTTGGAGTGGAGTGGAGCTTTTTTTATTCACAACGTGGGGAAAAGTGGCTAAACTTCAAGGACAGACACAAGCTACTTCACAACATAAACAATCCCATGTCCTAATAGAGCAGGGGCTGGGACGCTAGAAAGACAGGAGAAGAGGCTGGAGAATTCAGAACCAACCACTTCATAATGACTGACTTTCAAAAGCTGTGATGAGATGGTAAAATGCTCTCATGGGAGGAAAATGAAATAGGACAAAGGGCGTGGAGCACTAGATAAAAATCCCTTCTTCACCATCCCAGACGAGTTGTCACCAGTGTCTGTGTCTCCTTTCAGAGATGACCCAGGGGCAGCTATGGGTCCTCCCTTCCCACAGACTCTCCTTGTGCAGTCAGGATCAGGGACTACTAACTACCCAACATCTTGCTCTTTACAAAATAGGTTTTGTTTGTTTGCTTGTTTACCTGCTTGCTTCCCTAGGCTGTCATAGGTGACACTGTGTGCCAGGCAATCTCCAAGCTGTTCAGCACACACCCTTGTGCGACTATACTCAGTAATCCAAGTGTTTGTGTTGACAACGGCAAAGCTGGGCAGTGGTGGCGCACGCCTTAAATCCCAGCACTCGGGGAGGCAGAGGCAGGTGGATCTTTGTGAGTTCGAGACCAGCCTGGTCTACAAGAGCTAGTTCCAGGACAGGCACCTGCCTCGAAATAAATAAAAAAAAAAAGTGATGTGTCTCTCGTTCTCTTGGCCTTGCACTTCTGTGTATGGAGAACTTACTGAGTGGTTTGTGTCCACGTAGCCAAGAACCTCTGACTTAACACTTTATATTCTCTGGGCTACTGGCATCTACAGACACATCAGATCTGCAACAAAGCTGTGAACTGTCCTGGAGGGAGAATGCCTTTCCAGGCCAAATGGACACTGTGTTAAACTAGTCGTAACCTTAGTGATACACCCGATAGGTTGGAAAGGCGGTGGGATTACTGTGACATCTCATCTGTGGTCCGTCTGAGGCTCAGAGAGATAGCATACCCTTCTAAGTCACCTGTGCTGCTGAGCTCACGACTTAGCTCATCCTGGGGCCCAGGCTCATTTCTCTAAGAAGCTCTGGGCTATGTCCTGCACTGTGGACTCTCTTTTAACAACAAAATGGCTAGCGCCGGTTCAGGCTCACCTCCACTCTGACAATTCAGGGAAGAGAGAATTCTTCTGTCCCAGCTTTCCTAGTAAGAGTTTCGAAAGTCAAACGGATGCATTTGTCAGGTGGCATGCCACCCTGGGCCAATAGGCATGATCAGAAGACTAGACCACAGCGACAGGCGTCCCATGCCCACCCTGGAGTGACAGGCATGGCCAGGAGACTAGACCACAGTGACAACAGGTGTCCCATACCCACCCTGGAGTGACATGCATGGCCAGGAGACCAGACCACAGCAATGACAGGTGTCCCATGCTCACCCTGAGCCGATAGGCATGGCCAGGAAACCACAGCGACAGGTGTTTCCTGAGTCTCCAGCACAGCACGGACCACATGGGCTAGGGAGATGGTGGCTACCACGTGAGACTGGAGGTTGTTTGTTTGCAGTGGGAGGAGGGAGGGCAAGCCAGGCTGTTGGTGGTGGTAGGAGGAGGCCGTGCCAGGCAGGCAGCATTTGGCCTATTCACAAACTTTCTGATGGTTTTTCTTTCTCTTTTTTTCACAACAACCTGGTGAAATCTTCTCTCTGTGGACCCTCTGAGGTCTCCCAACCGTGGCACCCATCTTCTCCCAAACCAGTTTCATCTGCTCAACTGAAATATCTTTGTGTTGTTTTCTGTTTCTTCTTCTCTTCTTCAGGCCTTTACTGTGTCCACAGTATGCAGGCTTGGAAATTGGTGCCCACCAGACTTTTTTTTTTATTCTTTCTACCTTTTCTTATCACTCTGGGGCTCAGTCTATTGATTTTCCTGCCTCAAGGACAATATGCATTTGTTTGGAACTGGCAGAGAGGTCTCAAAATATGTTTCTTGTGCCTTTGGTCTAAAAACATGTTTAGCAACCCAGCTTGTGCCATAGGTCAGACACTTCTCTGAGACTAGCCAACTCTTCAGTGCTCAAGACCAATGACAAAGGTCACTGGCTGGTTCCATATTTCTAAGATGAGTTCTCCACATACACACAGTTGTACATCTGTACACATATTTACACATGTATGTACACAAATATATAATCAGCATATTACGTTAGTGAGTTTTGCATCGCTGTGGCATAATCCATGAGACACTTAACAGATAAGGAGTAAAAGTTTACTTTGGTTCACGGTTTTATAGTGCTTCGGTCTATGGTTCCATCACTCGAGACCTGGAGCAAGACAGACATCAGTACAGGGAGCATGTGAGGTAGAAGAGAAGCAAGGCTTCTGTAATCCCTTCTAGATCGTGATCCCAGCAACTCAGCTTCCTCTGGGCACCTGAAGGACCTTTGTCAGGCAAGCGGAGACTGCCTCCCTCCATTGCTTCCTCAGGGGGAGTATCCCCCAGGCCCCCGCACTGTCCAGCAGACACCAGTACTAGGGCCCTGTCTCAGGTTTAGATGTGCACACAGCACAGGCCTTGGTGGTGCCCTTCACTCTGTCACCCCAAATGTGCCTCTTTCTTTTCTGTGGCTGTAGATTGGCAAAAATTATGGGGTGCTTCAAGAACCCCAGTTTTCTATTCTTAAAAATTGTTTTGGAGGGGGAGTACATTGTTGCTGTTGTTAACTCTCTCAGGAACCTGAACATTCATTCCTCCACAGACACCCCAGTTCCCCTCTGCTAATGACTAATCAGAAGGAAAAAAACTCCTAGACGGGAATCTGATATCTGTACCCAGGCAGGACTGTGTCAAAAGAGTTCCACCTTTTTGCTCCTTCTTCCTGGTGGTGGTAGGGCTGGCATTAAACCCAGAACCGGGTGCTTCTTCTTTATTAATCTCCCCTTACCTCTTATTTAGTATTTCTTCAACCCGGTTTGCTGTTGTGTCTCAGATTTTTCAGGCCCACCCTTAAAAGTCCCCTGCCTCTCGCCACGCACAAGCCTTTCCACTGAGCCTTAAAGAAAGTTTCAAAGTTCAAAATCACCGGGCCCACATGTCCAAATGCTTAGTGCCGCTGCCAGCAGCGCTTCTGTGTAACAATTCAGGCCAGGCCTCCGTTCCGACCTCGAACCATTTATAAAGGCAGGTCTCTCCCTGGCGACGCAGGAGAGAATGGGCTGCCAGCGTGGGTGGTCTGGGGGCTTGGGAGCCCAAACTCGGGGAAGGATGACATCATGGATTCACAGGCGGCTGACGAAGCCGAGTCAGGGCCCTCCATGCGACTGGAGCTGCCCGCACCAGCTCTGCCAGAGCCTTCGACGTGGGAGCAAGTGAAGGGACTCTTGGAAATGGTTTTTTAAAATTTGATATTCCAAAAATAAATGTCTTTAGGTTTACAAGCATTCGTGGGATAATTCTGAAATCCTGTACTTTCGAAGGGGCGGTGGCGTTGCACCCAGATGATCTCATAAAGTCAGCAAGGCCTCTCTGCATGTCTGAATAGCCCAGTCTGGTTTGGCGGCATGACCCCCCCCCCATACACACACA